>NC_136799.1:28480027-28507527 GCF_951216825.1 Electrona antarctica
ATTGTCCTCATCACATCTACAGAACGGCCTCCAGCTCCTATGTGTGTGTGTTCATATTTTTGCATCTTATTCACATTCACACCTTTCACACCGTATGTGAAATTGATCAGGACCAATTCCGTGTGTGCATGTGTGTATATATGTACTGTATGATCAGTCATCTCACGCTCATGCGATGAGTTTATCTGTGGTGCTCTGCAACACAGCTTTTACACCACATATGACAGCCTCATCATTTGGTCTGACATTTTGCAATATTTCAAAATGCCTGATGTCCTCCATGCCCTTCATCAAATAGCCCAACAACACACACGCACACGCGCACGCACAGACGCACGCACAGACGCACGCACGCACGCACGCACACACGAATGCACGCACGCACGCACGCACGCGCACACGCATGTGCACGCGCACACGCACACACTCAATTTGACATTATGCACAGTGACTCTCTCTCTCACACACACACACACACACACACACACACACACACACACACACACACACACACACACACACACACACACACACACACACTAGTTTCTAATTCCTCAGCCCTCAGCAGTTTGGGCCGTTCTTGCCTTTGGGAGGCCAGTCTAAAGGTGAAAACACACACCTAACACTGATAATGGAATTTTAAATGGCCCAGTCCTTATTAGCTTCTTGGTTTATTAAAAATCAGGCCCGTTTGCCATCCACAAGGCAGAGCCGCCAGTCCATGTCTCTTTTGCAGATTAATTACTTTTCCACAGGGCTGGAGAGAAGAGGAGGGATGGAGGGAAGAGGAGGAAAGTAAAAAGACGTCTGCAATCTAAATGGGAAGATATATATATTTATTTTTCCTTCTCTGACGTTAATACATCTTCAATGTAGCTGGGGGTCTCTTATCTGTCTGAGCGACTGAGTCACTTCAGGGCCCGGTGCATTTAGATGATGACTCCCAGTCACCGGATGAGAATACACAATGAAGAAGATTACTTTGCCTCATTTCACATGGCACTCCCAGCATGGCACTCCCAGCATGGCACTCCCAGGGACCTCCCACTCCCAGGGACCTCCCACTCCCAGGGACCTCCCACTCCCAGGGACCTCCCACTCCCAGGGACTTCACATGGCACTCCCAGGGACCTTTTGTTTTTCATTTCGGAGTAACACTCCAATCCAAAAAAAAAAAAATCTTTTTTGCATAACATTTCATTTCGACATTTCGGGGTAGCATTCTTTTTTAAATGAAGCTTATCACAGACAAATATAAAGCAATGTAGTGTAATCCAATCAGTAGAAAGTGCAAAAAATACCAACACAAATTATTTTGGATGTAGATTCGGGTAACACTTTAAATAGTTCATTGATCATTCACAAGCAATTCGTACAAAATGTACTGTACTACTAACACATTTGTTTATAGTTCACTTTTGTTAACTTGTTTATAATTAACAACTGCATGTACAAGTAAATTCTCTGCAGCCAACTAATCTAACATCAAAATCCAACTGCATAGCCCTCTCCTCAGATACCTACTACAAGTAGCATGCACAGGCGGACAGTTGTTGAAGTGAAAAAGGGCACCTTGTGCGGCGCATGGAACCGCCAGTGTGTGAGATTTATAGATTTTATGGCATAAATAATATATTAGCAGTTTTAATCCAGAATTGGTCGATGTCACCATGTGCCACATACTGTACACTGTACAAAACAAAAATAAAATTAACAGACAAAAAACTAACTTTCAAAAGGGCACATTGCTGTCCAGAGGGCAAAAGGTGCTCTAGCACTACCTCGTGTCTATCTGTGCTATACTACTCACCCAGCACCCTCCCTGCACCTACAACTGGCCTCATCTGGCCTTCCATCAGGAGACCTATAAGCACATATATGCTATTTGTATTTTTATTTTCTTGTTACTTCAATGTCGAGGAGCTGGAACACCCCAAACAAATTACTTTTGTGTGGTCTGCATATGAGATGTAACAAATACACTCTTGTATCTTGAAAGAGATGTGAGTAACAAATCATTATTCAAAGTTTATAAGTATATACTGTACAGTAGTTTAATAGGACATTATTCTAAAGCTGCAACTCAAATTAGGATCAGTCAAACAGGACTATTGTGACTTTGGGAGAATACATAAAGAGGGTCTGGATTTGGCTTTCTTCCTTAAATAGGATGGAGGATTCTCAGCCATGCTTCTACTCAGTCCATTGGCATAACGTTTGTTCAGCCTCAAACTGAGTTTCATTACGAGACGATCCTCAGTTCCGCTTCTTTGCGGGAACAGCTTCCTTCTGATCTGGAAAGTGTATTTATACATGGACTGATGAGAGCAATTCACAGCTAAACTCTCCGATGTGACACCCCTACCTGTGACATTTCACCGTAGAGCAGAATACAAGGTCACCGTTGTTTTACTTCCACGCTGAATATGGAGCAGGCCTCGGCGTGAATAGATGATTACTTTATTCATCCCGATGCAGGGGTTTTGGACTGATGTTAATACATCCAACTCTCAGCCTCCTCCTCCTACCCCCCCCCCCCCCCCCCCCCCCCCATCTCTTCTCGTTTTGCATTGAGGCGAGAGTGCCGATGAATAATTGAACAGTCCCGCGGTCCAAATGTCACAGCAGGGAAAATTGTTTGCGCTAGTATGTAATTAGAATTTCATTGTTTGTTATGTTGGTTTGAAATTCCTGTCATTCCACATTCCACCTTATCTGGATGATGGCAGTTATATCTGTGCTGTCCGCTCTGGGCAGACACCCGGGCAGAGATGGGGGAGATGGTGTCAGACACAATGTGTGTGCTCATCCAGAACGGATAAAACGGCTATGCCATTTACACACGCACGCACGCACGCACGCACGCACGCACGCACGCACGCACGCACGCACGCACGCACGCACACGCACACACACACACACACACACACACACACACACACACACACACACACACACACACACACACACAACGAATAGTTGATGGTGGGTGGTGAATGAAGATGGTAGCCTAATGCTTGGAAATCACAGTAATTACGGTGCTTCTTAATTCTGGCTACAATAGGTGCAACAAACAAAAGTTGATGTCTGAAAGGGAAGGTGACATTAATATCCACCCAATCTGGGTGGAGGACGGTAAATTGACAAGAGTCAGAGGTAAGTTGCGTGCTCTGCTCGCGTACAAGTAGGCCATTCATGGACAACTTTTGTGCAAAGCGCAAGTTGGCAGCTTGACAGAGTGCATTTCTAGTTCTTTCAGTCATCACCAGTACCAGTACCAGTACATCAGCCTGGTGTTGTTGGTGGTCGAGAGAACATTGCTCCCCCTCAGCATGCGACACGTCTTTCTGTACTAACCATGGCTAGGCGAGCAGTTTGCATGGGAAGTTTGCGGACGTATAGCTAAATCTGACATTTAAAAAATCACACTTGTGTAAAGTGATGGGCGCCACTTGCATTGGCATACATATGCACACGTCCCTCACATTTTTATTTTCTATCAAATATATTAAGCAATATTACACAAGAGCGTGTGCATTAGCGTGATTATTGGCAGACAGTGATACGATCAGGAACAAGGCAGAGCAGAGTTCTGCAAGAATCACAAATATAAATGTTGCTCAAAAGCATCGCTTTGCCCAAAAGCATTGCTGGGTCATGCAGGGTTAAGTGTCAATAATCAAGCCACCCTCGAGTGTAATACTGAGATTTTACAACATAAAAAAATCACACCCGTGTGACGTGAGGGGCGCTCTTATCAATCATATAGATATTTGAAATGTAAGATGACAACTGAATTTATGTGATATATATAAGCCCCGAGCTGAATTAAAACAGTTGCACTGTGTTTAGAAAAGTCGATTTGCTCGTCCACATATGACGTAAATTATCTTTTCATTGTCAATGGCATTTAATGTTTGTGTTGCCACAAAAAGCTGATTTGTTCACTTCAGACACATACTGTATGACGTAAATTCTCCTTTCATTAATTGTCAATGGCAAATGTGACACGTGTTGTGATGATAAGCTGTATATAGGAGGGGCTAGTGCCCCTCAAAAATGTATTCATATTGTGGGACATTTCGCTCTCAAAATTACAAGTTGACAACCGCGTATTATCCTGGAAATACATGGGGTCTGAAAGAGACGTCCCTGATTACTCAGCCAGTCCAGCGATAGACAACCTTTCCCAACTAAACACACACTGCAACTCAACTGTAATACCTTGTCGTTGTAGTTGCTGAGGGACTTTTCTTGCTGACACAGTCACCTCCTGATCAGATCCTGCATTGACGTTCTTAGTCACCTGAGGAAGAGATGCTCTTCTGTGCACTTTTGACCACAATTTCTACCTGTTTACTTATGTCTTTCCCATAGTAATCAAAGTTTATTATAGATCAAAATGAAAAACACTAGCCACAAGAGTGTTTGAGCTTGAAGTAGTGACTTAGATATTTTCCTTCTATCACCGTGATCCTAAATCCAGGCCAACTGAGCCTGCTCAACATTACATAAGCATGATAGGATGTTAATTGCTCACCAGTCCACCTTCATGGATGCAGATGCATTGCTATGTTTCTCCACTCAGGACAAAGTTCTTTGTCCTTTCTATTAGTAACGCCCGACGTCCAGGACGAAGTATTGTCCAAAAGACGAAGTGTATTGATATGAAAACGGATCGCATCGCTCCACAGCCTAGAAGCGCCTGTTGGGCAATCCTCGATGTTGCGCAAGAGTGAGACGTCATCGAAAAACTCCCTCCCCTGTTTAGCCGACGAAAACGAAAATCTTAAAACATTAATAACTCGCGATCTAAATCATCCCGTCTAATTATGAAAAAAGGATCCTGTGTTTGACGGCCCTCCGCAGTCCAGTCGCGATAGATTTATTCTTACCTCTCGTTATCGATCGTCTTTAAAGTGGCGAGGCTATTGTTAGCTGCTACACACACATTCACAACAACATCCGTCGATAAAAGTGGTCCGTGTTTATACATCGAATGGGCGCTATAATGTAATGGATTAAATAACCCTGGGCAATTAAAGTGTTAATTAATCATGTTTCTCCTTTAATTTGCCCCCTGCTGTGTGCATGCGCGCATGTACAGTATGTGTACAGTATTACATACTGTGTGTGTGTGTGTGTGTGTGTGTGACATGTGTGCGTGTACACGCGCACATGTTACACACACATGTGCAATTGTAAAGTGCACATGTAACCTGTCAGCCTCTAACAGCATGAGTGACTTTCTACATAGGGTACCCATCTCCTTATAGTACGTGCTGCCATGTTCCATGCTTCTTCTTGTGCCTGAGACTGAAGGTGACATTTTATCTTACTGCGTTTGATGTTGTGTGTGTGTGTGTGTGTGTGTGTGTGTGTGTGTGTGTGTGTGTGTGTGTGTGAGTGTGTGTGTGTGTGTGTGTGTGTGTGTGTGTGTGTGCGTGTGCCCTCAAGTATGTGACAATGTGACATCCTTGCATTTTCATACACAAATACTTTGGAGTTGTTGCTCCATTGCTCTCTCTCTCTCTCTCTCTCTCTCTCCCCCTCTCTCTCTCTCTCTCTCTCTCTCTCTCCCCCCTCCCTCTCTCTCTCCCTCTCTCTCTCTCCCCCTCCCTCTCTCTCTCCCTCTCTCTCTCTCCCCCTCCCTCTCTCTCCCCCTCCCTCTCTCTCCCCCTCCCTCTCTGTTGCCTGCTATCATAATTCATTTGCTTCCTCAGTGTCAGCCACAGGCTCTGTGTCTCCTCTCACTCCTAGCAGTTCTATTCTTTGTTTTGACGCTTTCTTTTGAAATGCCTTTTTTCCCCTACTTCTCAGCTCCAACGTATGAGCTTGTAATGCAACTCCGCTGTCGTTACTTTGTGGATAATATATATTCTTCAAACAACTATGTATTTGTAAGCTTCCATGGATAGATGAAGGTGCGCTCCACCAAAGCCTTTTGTAAAAACCTGTGGACAATATAGGCCAGTGGTTCCCAAAGTGGGGTCCGGGGACCCCTAGGGGTCCTTGAGGGAGTACCAGGGGGTCCCCAGCTAAATGATAGTTTGGAACCAAATGGACCCTTATGGGTCTGTAACTCTGAGAGTGTACAAATGGAACAGGTTGGAAATGGAAATGGTTCCATTTGTACACTCTCAGAGTTAAATTAACATTGATTTTATTATAATATAAATTGGGGGTCCGAGAGATAGAAATGCCATTAAATGGGGGGTCCGTAGACTAATGCATGTCAAACTGAGGGTCCTTGAAATTAATCGGGTTGAGGATCACTGCTAGAGCCTTCTCTCAAGCAGGGTCCTTGGAATATCTTTTCAAATGGGGGTCCGCGGGCTAATTAGTGTCAATTTGGGGGTCCTTGACATGAAAAAGTTTGGGAACCACGGAAATAGGTGTCCGCACAAAAATAATTGTCAGATATTCGCTAACCTCCTGCACTCGCTGACAACGTATTTTCACGGGTGTACCTAGCCTATAAATGATTTCTTGGGCACACTGTTAGTAGGCCAAGGAAGTAACTTGTATTTATTAACTTTATTTATAATGGTTGGAAGTCAACGGCGGTCAGATTGTGCTGAAACCTTGCCCAAATATGGAGTTACTAGAGGTTTTGGGCGCTACACACAGCCCTCCCATCTAGAGGTCTACACATACAGTATGTCGCAGTATGTCTGAGTCATATTGTCAGGTGCTTGTCAGAGTTGTAACTTGTACCCGTCTGTCTGTGTCCCTTTTGTGCCCATATATGGAGATCTCTGTATGTCTGTCTACCTGTGTCCCTTTTATGCCCATGAGATCCCTGATGCCTATCCTGGATCTATTATGCCTATATATTGGGTTGGTTATGGTTATGTCTGAGTCATAGTGACATGGCCATGGTCTCCCCTTAGAGTATATATGAATAGAGACGGCACCCGAGTTCTCCTCCCATTAAGTTGCTCAAAAGCGCATGAGGCGATTTCACTGTGCATTCTGGGTAGGAACAGAGTGCATTCTGGGATGGATTGGGCCCAAACACATGAACGCGCTGCCGCTGACTATCATTGCAGGCATTCAGCGTTCACGTGTCATCGTGAACGTGCACAATGATAGTCAACGGACCAGCGCGTTCATGTGTTTGGGCCCACGCTGCAATATCAAATTCGGCCACTATGTCCATTTCGCCTCAGGGTTTCATCCGGGTGCCGTCTCTATTCATATATACTCTAAGGGTCTCCCCTCCTTCCTTTAGCCAATGTTAATATAGGATAGAGTATATATTGGGTTGGTTATGGTTATGTCTGAGTCATAGTGACATGGCCATGGTCTCCCCCCCTTCCTTTAGCCAATGTTAATATAGGATACAGTATATATGTATTATGCCTATATATTGGGTTGGTTATGGTTATGTCGGAGTCATAGTGACATGGCCATGGTCTCCCCCCCTTCCTTTAGCCAATGTTAATATAGGATACAGTATATCCCTGCATCCTCTTCCCCTCTTTCTCCAACATCCTACTCCTTTGTTCTCTCTATCAGTGGGAGAAGGGAGTTAAGTGCAGCTGCGGGCCAAATTGCTCGGTGATTGGCTCTCACTTATACTCCTGCTTCCCCAGTGCCGTTCGTTGCTGTTGGGCAGATGCAGTACCTTGTATATCCAAAGCCGTTACTTACAGGAAATGGAAGAATAACCTGTGTTCCCATGGATCCAGTGTAGTTGTCTCCACCAGGCCAAAGGCATGGGGAGAGAGTATGTTTTGCACTCTGTCCGTCCGTCTGTGTGTCCGTCCGTCCGTCCGTCCGTCCGTCCGTCCGTCTGTGAACCGTTAACCCGGTCGATGCCAAATTTTGCACACACACTCCCTGGATGCCAACGAGCGGCTGTGGCTCAGGAGGTAGAGCAGGTCGTCCAATGATCCATGGGTCGGCGGTTCGAATCCCGGCTCCTCCTGTCTACATGTCGAAGTGTCCTTGGGCAAGACACTGAACCCTAAATTGCTCCCGATGTGCTGGTTGGTACCTTGCATGGCTTCCGCTGCAATCGGTGTATGAATGTGTGTGTGAATGGGTGAATGTAATGCACAATCTATGTAAAGGGCCTTGGATAAAGGCGCTATATAAATGCACCATTTACCATTTATTTACCAACGATGAACCTCTGCCCAGAATTTCCAGAACGGCCTGTTGTAGTGCCACCAGGAGGCCGCTTTGTGCAAAACAAGTTTTTGGACAGTACACCTACAGATTTTGTCCAAACATCACGCAAATTGGTACACAGTCTCTCTAGAGCCATTCAACGAAACGGGTCTTTCAGATTTCTCAGACTCCATCCTGATTGGCTAAGATTTGCTTCCAAAGTTCGCAGGAGTGCTCAGTTTCAAACAAAATGCTGCAAATCATGAACACATCGTGTGATTCCCCAGAAATTGTGCACGCACATTCCCACTAGGCCGAGGAAGAAATGCCACGTGAACATTTTCAACTCAGCCTCATGGTGGCGCTATAACTGGCCGAAAAGTGTTTTTACCTTTAACTGCACGGATCTGTGGATAACTTTGTATGCCAACTCCCTAGAGGCCAAGGAAAAACCTTTGCCTGGAATTTTTCACATCTGCTCTTTATAGCGCCACCAGGAGGCCAACATATGTAAAACACATTTTCTAATATTACTCCTTCAGATTTTAGCCAAATTTCACGCAAATCGGTACACATGCTCTCCATAGTCATGTGATCAAGATGGGTTTGTTTGATTTCTCATAATCCACCCTCATTGGCTACGATTGGCTTCTAAACTTTTCAGGAGTAGCCCGCTTTGTACCCATTTTGTACAAATCGCCGCAACTCCTCAACGCAGCATCCGATTGCGGTGAAACTGTGCATGCATTTTCCCACTAGGCTGAGGAAGAAATGACCACTTGACAGTTTTCAAATCAGACTCATGGTGGCGCTACAACAGGCCAAGCCGCGTCTCTCTCTCACACACACACTCACACACACACACACACACACACACACACACACACACACACACACACACACACACACACACACACACACACACACACACACACACACACACACATATAAACATGTTTATATTACTCCTAAACATTTAGCCAAACATCACATACACTCCTATCCTCCTGATGGAGACCTGTGCAGAAGGGCACTTTTTCTAGTTAGTATTAAATAGTAGCTTGTGACAAAAAAAATCCACTAGCTCTTGCTAATACCTTTGATTGTATATCTATTTATAAAACCCTCTGAAATACTTAGCCACTTTCAACCTGGCGTCAATATATTTGGGCATCATTACCTCTTTTATTCGTACCCCCCAGCTATGGGACGTTATCAGCCATATTCGTACCCCCGTATACAGTCCTTACAGTGATAGCGTGCAGGGGGCTACAGCGTGAACGCAGGCGGTGGCACAGCTTAACTACACCTCTGCTACCACCTAGCGGCACAGAAAAAATTAAAGGCAAAAAGACATTTTCAACATTTTTCAAAAATAGTGAAAATAGCTGCAATACAAACTGACAACATATTGTGAGCTTGTATACTGGCTAATTTAGCTACAGTACTTCGAATGACACATGCCAAATGATGAAGTATAACATTCTGTGGTGGGGGGGGGGGGGGGGGGATACATGGTTTTTGCCCGACAGCGATGTTTTGAAATCGCTGATTGCAGCCAAGTCTAAATCAAAGACCAGCTAGGCTATGAAAGAAAATGATGAAAGAATAAATTGATTATGACTCATGTGTATCTGTGGTTATGTACACAGAATGTCTTTACTGTGCACCGTTGCATTCATTCAAAACAATATATATATATATATATATATATATATATATATATATATGCTGGCCTCCTCGAGGTGCCAAATATGAATTATAAAAAGCATGGCGAAGCAGCTTTCTGCTTTTATGGGCCAATGGCCTGGAACAAGCTCACATTACATATAAGACAGGCAACGACCATAGATATAGCTTTAAAAGCAAGCTCAAGGCCCACTTTTTTACTCTTGCTTTTAGTGGTTCCCTGTAAATGTAGATTTAGTATATCTTTCAATAGGTAGAGTCTATGTGAAATACAGTACCCTGTAGGTGACAGGTAGTCTGTGTGTGGTTTCCTGCAAATGTAGATAGGCCTAATACATTTTTAAATAGGTCTAGAGTCTGTAATCCTTTTAAAGTGATGTAGTGATGCTCTGTTCTTGCTGTTTTCTTGTATTGTTATAATTTAATTTAATTTTGATCGTGCCACCTTTTAATTCGTTCTTGATCATGTTTTGATCTTATTGTTTTTAATCTAGGCCTAGATTAATATTATTTATTTATTTTTCTTTTGTTGATCGTTTTTTATACATATATTTGGGCTGCATTTGATGTCATGAAAGGTGCTATACAAATAAAGTGTATTATTATTATTATTATTATTATTATTATTATTATTATTATTATTATTATCGACCAAATTGATTAGTCTACTCAACCACTTAAAGTTCACAACGTGTTGCTAACTTGTAGATATTTTCACTAAATATATCATTTCTAATAATCGTTCATGATTTTCTTATGGAGGCAAAATATGTGAAGCCATATCATAAACCCTATAGGCGCCTGCCCTGCACAAGCTCATCCTCATGGTCTGTGACCGTTTGTCCTCCAGATGCCTTGAACACCAGGAACCGGCAGGTGATCTGCACTACGCTGAAGGTCCTGCAGCACCTGGTTGTGTCTGGAGACATGGTGGGACAAGCCCTGGTACCTTACTACAGACAGATGCTCCCAATCCTCAACATCTTCAAGAACATGAACAGTGAGTCCAGAAGCTACCATCTTTACTAAAACATTTCATCATTTGTTCGGTTCGAGTTTCCGTTCTAATTCCGTCAGGAACGGGATTCGAACATGCGATTCACATTAGGAACCTAGGGTCTCCCTTTTCATCATGTTACCTGATGCTCGCACGGCCAATGCGGCAAAATCGGTGTTCTTTCGCCTGTCTTGTTTCTTCTACTTTATACATCATCTTTGACAGAGACGCTGTACATTCTTTCCTTCCTTTCTGCTGTCAGTTACTCAAGGTCGCATTGTGTCGCTGTGTGTTGTCCAGTGTTGCATAGCGCTGCTCTGTGTTGTTCCAGGGCTGCATTGTAGTTGCTGTTTGCTGTTGAGAAGGAGACCGTGTCCTTGCTTTCCACCTGGGTGACACCAGGTGCAGAGGAGATGGGCGTCAGATAGGCAGGGTTCTTTGTGTTGCCTTGTCAAAGCGCTTAGCACGGTGTGGCGCAGCTCGAAACCATGCAACGCACCCGTCATTGAGGACTTAAAAGGCTGCAGCCGAGTCCCCGAACACCATTCACCAGCGCAGTCAGTGGGATGTGAGGACATTGTGAATCAATCACTTAAACACAGGCTTTAACAGAGGGCTAACACAAGGCTTTAGTCTCTTAATCAATATCCAATTTGAATCTCTTGTCCCTTTAATTCGCGTACATTATCTGTTGCTATTTTTTGTGCGGCCTAAAATAAGGAGAGAGAGCAGAACAAAGATAGCAGGGGTAAGACAAAGGGAGGGGAAACAAAAGCCTGCCTTATTAGCGCAGGGCCTTATGCAAATCTCCTCCGTAAATTAGCTGTCAAATCAATCCCCTAAACCATTTTGAAGCACAGAGCTTCCGTGGCACAGCACAGGCTCAGCGGTTGGCCGGAGAACCCCACCAGGAATAGTTTATGTCTGCCTGATAGTTACCGTGTGTCTCTGTCTGTCTGCCTGTCCGCCCTCTTGTCTCCCTGCCACAGGCGAACATCGATTAACCCTGCGCCAACCTCTCACCTGGCAGCCCCAGCCCCCCCTTGCTGCTGACCTCTCCTAGAGAGAGAGGCCAGTGCACTGGGAAAAGATCCATACAGTTGGCAGGGCACAGCCTGTGACCTGCTTACCAAGCACAGTGCTTCCCTACCACCAGAGTTATTCAAAGAACCACTTGCATTGAGTCACCAGGGGTTTTAATGGGGGCTGTTTTATTTGAGGTACATACTATACATAGTATACATGTATACATACATAAAATAAAACGTTTGTTACTTCCTAGTGTCAGGTTTTAGCAGTGAGGTCTGATAATCAAATTTAGAAAATGCCTCCAATCCCCCATGCTTGTCAGTTCTATGCCAGTACTAGCGTTTAATTGAAGATTATGTGCTTTTATCATTGTTGTGAAGTACGACTTTCATATTAACAACCACATCATGAAAAAGCTACGAGTCTCTGCCTTTTGCGAAATGCTAAGCTTGTAAATCCTCTGTGCCGGAGCCCAAGGCTCATTATTTATGCAGTATTTGAGCCACGGACCACCATTTGATGAGATTTAGCCTCTCAGACCCAAAATGTTATCGTTGGATTAGATTGTGTCTACAATTCCATGCTGTATTGATGTTGGTACCATTAGGAGAGATAACAGGCAAACATTGATCAAAATAACAATTATTCTCTAATTGTGTAGACTACTTGTACATACTCTCTCTCTCTCTCTCTCTCTCTCTCTCTCTCTCTCTCTCTCTCTCTCCCTCTCTCTCTGTCTCTCTCTCTCTCTCACACACACACACACACACACACACACACACACACACACACACACACACACACACACACACACACACACACACACACACGTGATGACTGAAATGAACAGTCATGACGCAACCACCCACATGCTATGCATAAACACTGATTCACTCACTTCTCTCTCTCACACACACACACAGACACACACACACACACACACACACACACACACACACACACACACACACACACACATCATTTCTACACTATATCAGCTCGCAGAGCAATGTCTATTATCCAGTGTGGGCTCTTTACAATACCTCAGTTTTTTGTTTTCATCCCACGCAAGTTTTCTAAGCTGTCTTAACTCAGCCAGCCGAGCAGCAGACAGACACCATCATTGTGCTGAACCACAGCAGGAGACACAGAGAGCTGTGTAGTAGTGTGCCGTAATCTCTCTCTTTAGCTCGCCCATGCACACTATAAATCACACAGCCTTCATGGGATTCCTCTTTCTTCTCCCTAGCCACAACAGTGCCACTGTCCACTGTGCCCTTTCTCTCTCTCTGTGTGTGCGTGCGTGCGTGCGTGCGTGAATAGACACGTTGTTTCCCCGCACACTGCAAAATCCACAGTGTTATTTTCACTCAGAGTGTGTGTGCAAGGGGAACCATTCGAACACTCGAAGAGTTAAAAGAATACTGAGGACCTCACTGTGCATGCAGATGTTGGCTTCAGTATGCAAGTGTCGGCTCTCGTTCTCTGCACAACTCTCTCAGACACAAGCGCGCACTCACGCACGCACGTACGCACGCACACACTCACGCACGCACGGACACACACACACAGACACACCACATTACTATGCTGTCCCGGCCAATTACACGGCCCGGCTCCATCCATGCCATCCCGGTTCTAAGGGCCGTGAATCAACAGGCTGACAGCAGGGGGGCCATGAGCTATACACTGAGATATTACAAACTGTTACGTCGTGGGACATGTCCTCAAGGCTCCTCTCACGCTGCCCCCCACCCCCACCCCACTGTATCCGCTGAACGCTGAGACAGGGCTGCGACCTGTTAAGATTGGCCTGTGCTGTGTAAGGCTTATCTGAGGCATTAGTCCAGGGTCAAAGACGGTACTTACTGGCATCTCCATGGACAGACCCTCAGGGGTCCTTCCACAGATGCTCGTTTCAGCCTCTGACTTTAGGAATGTGCTTTAATACCCACAAGTGTATTGGTTCCCCATACTCCTATAGCACCGTACCATGGAGGAGCATACCATACTCCTATAGCACCGTACCATGGAGGAGCATACCATACTCCTATAGCACCGTACCATGGAGGAGCATACCATACTCCTATAGCACCGTACCATGGAGGAGCCATACCATACTCCTATAGCACCGTACCATGGAGGAGCATACCATACTCCTATAGCACCGCACCATGGAGGAGCATACCATACTCCTATAGCACCGTACCATGGAGGAGCATACCATACTCCTATAGCACCGTACCATGGAGGAGCATACCATACTCCTATAGCACCGTACCATGGAGGAGCATACCATACTCCTATAGCACCGTACCATGGAGGAGCATACCATACTCCTATAGCACCGTACCATGGAGGAGCATACCATACTCCTATAGCACCGTACCATGGAGGAGCATACCATACTCCTATAGCACCGCACCATGGAGGAGCATACCATACTCCTATAGCACCGTACCATGGAGGAGCATACCATACTCCTATAGCACCGTACCATGGAGGAGCATACCATACTCCTATAGCACCGTACCATGGAGGAGCATACCATACTCCTATAGCACCGCACCATGGAGGAGCATACCATACTCCTATAGCACCGTACCATGGAGGAGCATACCATACTCCTATAGCACCGTACCATGGAGGAGCATACCATACTCCTATAGCACCGTACCATGGAGGAGCATACCATACTCCTATAGCACCGCACCATGGAGGAGCATACCATACTCCTATAGCACCGTACCATGGAGGAGCATACCATACTCCTATAGCACCGTACCATGGAGGAGCATACCATACTCCTATAGCACCGCACCATGGAGGAGCATCCCCATACTCCTATAGCACCGTACCATGGAGGAGCATACCATACTCCTATAGCACCGTACCATGGAGGAGCATACCATACTCCTATAGCACCGTACCATGGAGGAGCATACCATACTCCTATAGCACCGTACCATGGAGGAGCATACTCCTATAGCACCGTACCATGGAGGAGCATACCATACTCCTATAGCACCGTACCATGGAGGAGCATACCATACTCCTATAGCACCGTACCATGGAGGAGCATACCATACTCCTATAGCACTGTACCATGGAGGAGCATACCATACTCCTATAGCACCGTACCATGGAGGAGCCATACTCCTATAGCACCGTACCATGGAGGAGCATCCCCATACTCCTATAGCACCGCACCATGGAGGAGCATACCATACTCCTATAGCACTGTACCATGGAGGAGCATACCATACTCCTATAGCACCGTACCATGGAGGAGCCATACTCCTATAGCACCGCACCATGGAGGAGCATCCCCATACTCCTATAGCACCGCACCATGGAGGAGCATACCATACTCCTATAGCACCGTACCATGGAGGAGCATACCATACTCCTATAGCACCGTACCATGGAGGAGCATACCATACTCCTATAGCACCGTACCATGGAGGAGCATACCATACTCCTATAGCACCGTACCATGGAGGAGCATCCCCATACTCCTATAGCACCGTACCATGGAGGAGCATACCATACTCCTATAGCACCGTACCATGGAGGAGCATCCCCATACTCCTATAGCACCGTACCATGGAGGAGCATACCATACTCCTATAGCACCGCACCATGGAGGAGCATACCATACTCCTATAGCACCGCACCATGGAGGAGCATACCATACTCCTATAGCACCGTACCATAGAGGAGCATACCATACTCCTATAGCACCGTACCATGGAGGAGCATACTCCTATAGCACCGTACCATGGAGGAGCATACCATACTCCTATAGCACCGTACCATGGAGGAGCATACCATACTCCTATAGCACCGTACCATGGAGGAGCATACCATACTCCTATAGCACCGCACCATGGAGGAGCATACCATACTCCTATAGCACCGTACCATGGAGGAGCATACCATACTCCTATAGCACCGTACCATGGAGGAGCATACCATACTCCTATAGCACCGTACCATGGAGGAGCATACCATACTCCTATAGCATCGCACCATGGAGGAGCATACCATACTCCTATAGCACCGTACCATGGAGGAGCATACCATACTCCTATAGCACCGTACCATGGAGGAGCATCCCCATACTCCTATAGCACCGTACCATGGAGGAGCATCCCCATACTCCTATAGCACCGTACCATGGAGGAGCATACCATACTCCTATAGCACTGTACCATGGAGGAGCATCCCCATACTCCTATAGCACCGTACCATGGAGGAGCATACCATACTCCTATAGCACCGTACCATGGAGGAGCATACCATACTCCTATAGCACCGCACCATGGAGGAGCATACCATACTCCTATAGCACCGTACCATGGAGGAGCATACCATACTCCTATAGCACCGTACCATGGAGGAGCATACCATACTCCTATAGCACCGTACCATGGAGGAGCATACCATACTCCTATAGCACCGCACCATGGAGGAGCATCCCCATACTCCTATAGCACCGTACCATAGAGGAGCATACCATACTCCTATAGCACCGTACCATGGAGGAGCATACCATACTCCTATAGCACCGTACCATGGAGGAGCATACCATACTCCTATAGCACCGTACCATGGAGGAGCATACCCATACTCCTATAGCACCGTACCATGGAGGAGCATACCATACTCCTATAGCAACGCACCATGGAGGAGCATACCATACTCCTATAGCACCGTACCATGGAGGAGCCATACCATACTCCTATAGCACCGTACCATGGAGGAGCATACCATACTCCTATAGCACCGCACCATGGAGGAGCATACCATACTCCTATAGCACCGTACCATGGAGGAGCATACCATACTCCTATAGCACCGTACCATGGAGGAGCATACCATACTCCTATAGCACCGTACCATGGAGGAGCATACCATACTCCTATAGCACCGTACCATGGAGGAGCATACCATACTCCTATAGCACCGTACCATGGAGGAGCATACCATACTCCTATAGCACCGTACCATGGAGGAGCATACTCCTATAGCACCGTACCATGGAGGAGCATACCATACTCCTATAGCACCGTACCATGGAGGAGCATACCATACTCCTATAGCACCGTACCATGGAGGAGCATACTCCTATAGCACCGCACCATGGAGGAGCATACCATACTCCTATAGCACCGTACCATGGAGGAGCATACCATACTCCTATAGCACCGTACCATGGAGGAGCATACTCCTATAGCACCGCACCATGGAGGAGCATACCATACTCCTATAGCACCGTACCATGGAGGAGCCATACTCCTATAGCACTGTACCATGGAGGAGCCATACTCCTATAGCACTGTACCATGGAGGAGCATACTCCTATAGCACCGTACCATGGAGGAGCATCCCCATACTCCTATAGCACCGTACCATGGAGGAGCATACCATACTCCTATAGCACCGTACCATGGAGGAGCATACCATACTCCTATAGCACCGCACCATGGAGGAGCATACCATACTCCTATAGCACCGTACCATGGAGGAGCATACCATACTCCTATAGCACCGTACCATGGAGGAGCATCCCCATACTCCTATAGCACCGTACCATGGAGGAGCATCCCCATACTCCTATAGCACCGTACCATGGAGGAGCATCCCCATACTCCTATAGCACCGTACCATGGAGGAGCATCCCCATACTCCTATAGCACCGTACCATGGAGGAGCATACCATACTCCTATAGCACCGTACCATGGAGGAGCATACCATACTCCTATAGCACCGTACCATGGAGGAGCATACTCCTATAGCACCGTACCATGGAGGAGCATACCATACTCCTATAGCACCGTACCATGGAGGAGCATACCATACTCCTATAGCACCGTACCATGGAGGAGCATACTCCTATAGCACCGTACCATGGAGGAGCATACTCCTATAGCACCGTACCATGGAGGAGCATACTCCTATAGCACCGTACCATGGAGGAGCATACCATACTCCTATAGCACCGTACCATGGAGGAGCATACTCCTATAGCACCGTACCATGGAGGAGCATACCATACTCCTATAGCACCGTACCATGGAGGAGCATACCATACTCCTATAGCACCGTACCATGGAGGAGCATCCCCATACTCCTATAGCACCGCACCATGGAGGAGCATACTCCTATAGCACCGTACCATGGAGGAGCATACCATACTCCTATAGCACCGTACCATGGAGGAGCATACCATACTCCTATAGCACCGTACCATGGAGGAGCATACCATACTCCTATAGCACCGTACCATGGAGGAGCCATACTCTTATAGCACCGTACCATGGAGGAGCATACCATACTCCTATAGCAACGCACCATGGAGGAGCATACCATACTCCTATAGCACCGTACCATGGAGGAGCATACCATACTCCTATAGCACCGTACCATGGAGGAGCATCCCATACTCCTATAGCACCGCACCATGGAGGAGCATACCATACTCCTATAGCACCGCACCATGGAGGAGCATACCATACTCCTATAGCACCGCACCATGGAGGAGCATCCCCATACTCCTATAGCACCGTACCATGGAGGAGCATCCCCATACTCCTATAGCACCGTACCATGGAGGAGCCATACTCCTATAGCACCGTACCATGGAGGAGCCATACTCCTATAGCACCGTACCATGGAGGAGCATACCATACTCCTATAGCACCGTACCATGGAGGAGCATACCATACTCCTATAGCACCGCACCATGGAGGAGCATACCATACTCCTATAGCACCGCACCATGGAGGAGCATACCATACTCCTATAGCACCGTACCATGGAGGAGCATACTCCTATAGCACCGTACCATGGAGGAGCATACCATACTCCTATAGCACCGTACCATGGAGGAGCATACCATACTCCTATAGCACCGTACCATGGAGGAGCATACCATACTCCTATAGCACCGTACCATGGAGGAGCATCCCCATACTCCTATAGCACCGTACCATGGAGGAGCATACCATACTCCTATAGCACCGTACCATGGAGGAGCATACCATACTCCTATAGCACCGTACCATGGAGGAGCATACCATACTCCTATAGCACCGTACCATGGAGGAGCATACCATACTCCTATAGCACCGTACCATGGAGGAGCATACCATACTCCTATAGCACCGTACCATGGAGGAGCATCCCCATACTCCTATAGCACCGTACCATGGAGGAGCATACCATACTCCTATAGCACCGTACCATGGAGGAGCATACCATACTCCTATAGCACCGTACCATGGAGGAGCATCCCCATACTCCTATAGCACCGTACCATGGAGGAGCATACCATACTCCTATAGCACCGTACCATGGAGGAGCATACTCCTATAGCACCGTACCATGGAGGAGCATACCATACTCCTATAGCACCGTACCATGGAGGAGCATACCATACTCCTATAGCACCGTACCATGGAGGAGCATACCATACTCCTATAGCACCGTACCATGGAGGAGCATACCATACTCCTATAGCACCGCACCATGGAGGAGCATACCATACTCCTATAGCACCGTACCATGGAGGAGCATACCATACTCCTATAGCACCGTACCATGGAGGAGCATACCATACTCCTATAGCACCGTACCATGGAGGAGCATACCATACTCCTATAGCACCGTACCATGGAGGAGCATACCATACTCCTATAGCACTGTACCATGGAGGAGCATACCATACTCCTATAGCACCGTACCATGGAGGAGCATACCATACTCCTATAGCACCGTACCATGGAGGAGCATACCATACTCCTATAGCACCGTACCATGGAGGAGCATCCCATACTCCTATAGCACCGTACCATGGAGGAGCCATACTCCTATAGCACCGTACCATGGAGGAGCATACCATACTCCTATAGCACCGTACCATGGAGGAGCATACCATACTCCTATAGCACCGTACCATGGAGGAGCATACCATACTCCTATAGCACCGTACCATGGAGGAGCATACCATACTCCTATAGCACCGTACCATGGAGGAGCATACCATACTCCTATAGCACCGTACCATGGAGGAGCATACCATACTCCTATAGCACCGTACCATGGAGGAGCATACCATACTCCTATAGCACCGTACCATGGAGGAGCATCCCCATACTCCTATAGCACCGTACCATGGAGGAGCATACCATACTCCTATAGCACCGCACCATGGAGGAGCATACCATACTCCTATAGCACCGTACCATGGAGGAGCATACCATACTCCTATAGCACCGTACCATGGAGGAGCATACCATACTCCTATAGCACCGTACCATGGAGGAGCATACCATACTCCTATAGCACCGCACCATGGAGGAGCATACTCCTATAGCACCGCACCATGGAGGAGCATACCATACTCCTATAGCACCGCACCATGGAGGAGCATACCATACTCCTATAGCACCGCACCATGGAGGAGCATACCATACTCCTATAGCACCGTACCATGGAGGAGCATACCATACTCCTATAGCACCGTACCATGGAGGAGCATACCATACTCCTATAGCACCGTACCATGGAGGAGCATCCCCATACTCCTATAGCACCGTACCATGGAGGAGCATACCATACTCCTATAGCACCGTACCATGGAGGAGCATCCCCATACTCCTATAGCACCGTACCATGGAGGAGCATACCATACTCCTATAGCACCGCACCATGGAGGAGCATACCATACTCCTATAGCATCGCACCATGGAGGAGCATACCATACTCCTATAGCACCGTACCATGGAGGAGCATACCATACTCCTATAGCACCGTACCATGGAGGAGCATCCCCATACTCCTATAGCACCGTACCATGGAGGAGCATACCATACTCCTATAGCACCGTACCATGGAGGAGCATACCATACTCCTATAGCACCGTACCATGGAGGAGCATACCATACTCCTATAGCACCGTACCATGGAGGAGCATACCATACTCCTATAGCACCGTACCATGGAGGAGCATACCATACTCCTATAGCACCGTACCATGGAGGAGCATACTCCTATAGCACCGCACCATGGAGGAGCATACTCCTATAGCACCGTACCATGGAGGAGCATACCATACTCCTATAGCACCGTACCATGGAGGAGCATACCATACTCTTATAGCACCGCACCATGGAGGAGCATCCCCATACTCCTATAGCACCGTACCATGGAGGAGCATACCATACTCCTATAGCACCGTACCATGGAGGAGCATACTCCTATAGCACCGCACCATGGAGGAGCATACTCCTATAGCACCGTACCATGGAGGAGCATACTCCTATAGCACCGTACCATGGAGGAGCATACTCCTATAGCACCGTACCATGGAGGAGCATCCCCATACTCCTATAGCACCGTACCATGGAGGAGCATCCCCATACTCCTATAGCACCGTACCATGGAGGAGCATACCATACTCCTATAGCACCGTACCATGGAGGAGCATCCCCATACTCCTATAGCACCGTACCATGGAGGAGCATCCCCATACTCCTATAGCACCGCACCATGGAGGAGCATACCATACTCCTATAGCACCGTACCATGGAGGAGCATACTCCTATAGCACCGTACCATGGAGGAGCATACTCCTATAGCACCGTACCATGGAGGAGCATCCCCATACTCCTATAGCACCGTACCATGGAGGAGCATCCCCATACTCCTATAGCACCGTACCATGGAGGAGCATCCCCATACTCCTATAGCACCGTACCATGGAGGAGCATACCATACTCCTATAGCACCGTACCATGGAGGAGCATACCATACTCCTATAGCACCGTACCATGGAGGAGCATACCATACTCCTATAGCACCGTACCATGGAGGAGCATCCCCATACTCCTATAGCACCGTACCATGGAGGAGCATACCATACTCCTATAGCACCGTACCATGGAGGAGCATACCATACTCCTATAGCACCGTACCATGGAGGAGCATACCATACTCCTATAGCACCGTACCATGGAGGAGCATCCCCATACTCCTATAGCACCGTACCATGGAGGAGCATACTCCTATAGCACCGCACCATGGAGGAGCATACCATACTCCTATAGCACCGTACCATGGAGGAGCATACTCCTATAGCACCGTACCATGGAGGAGCATACTCCTATAGCACCGCACCATGGAGGAGCATACCATACTCCTATAGCACCGTACCATGGAGGAGCATACCATACTCCTATAGCACCGTACCATGGAGGAGCATACCATACTCCTATAGCACCGTACCATGGAGGAGCATACTCCTATAGCACCGTACCATGGAGGAGCATACCATACTCCTATAGCACCGTACCATGGAGGAGCATACCATACTCCTATAGCACCGTACCATGGAGGAGCATACCATACTCCTATAGCACCGTACCATGGAGGAGCATACCATACTCCTATAGCACCGCACCATGGAGGAGCATACCATACTCCTATAGCACCGCACCATGGAGGAGCATACCATACTCCTATAGCACCGCACCATGGAGGAGCATACCATACTCCTATAACACCGTACCATGGAGGAGCATACCATACTCCTATAGCACCGCACCATGGAGGAGCATACCATACTCCTATAGCACCGTACCATGGAGGAGCATACCATACTCCTATAGCACCGTACCATGGAGGAGCATCCCCATACTCCTATAGCACCGTACCATGGAGGAGCATCCCCATACTCCTATAGCACCGTACCATGGAGGAGCATCCCCATACTCCTATAGCACCGTACCATGGAGGAGCATACCATACTCCTATAGCACCGTACCATGGAGGAGCATACCATACTCCTATAGCACCGTACCATGGAGGAGCATACTCCTATAGCAACGCACCATGGAGGAGCATACCATACTCCTATAGCACCGCACCATGGAGGAGCATACCATACTCCTATAGCACCGTACCATGGAGGAGCATACCATACTCCTATAGCACCGTACCATGGAGGAGCATACTCCTATAGCACCGTACCATGGAGGAGCATACCATACTCCTATAGCACCGCACCATGGAGGAGCATACCATACTCCTATAGCACCGCACCATGGAGGAGCATACCATACTCCTATAGCACCGTACCATGGAGGAGCATACCATACTCCTATAGCACCGTACCATGGAGGAGCATACCATACTCCTATAGCACCGCACCATGGAGGAGCATACCATACTCCTATAGCATCGTACCATGGAGGAGCATCCCCATACTCCTATAGCACCGTACCATGGAGGAGCATCCCCATACTCCTATAGCACCGTACCATGGAGGAGCATACCATACTCCTATAGCACCGTACCATGGAGGAGCATACCATACTCCTATAGCACCGTACCATGGAGGAGCATACCATACTCCTATAGCACCGTACCATGGAGGAGCATACCATACTCCTATAGCACCGTACCATGGAGGAGCATACCATACTCCTATAGCACCGTACCATGGAGGAGCATACCATACTCCTATAGCACCGCGGAGGAGCATACCATACTCCTATAGCACCGTACCATGGAGGAGCATACCATACTCCTATAGCACCGTACCATGGAGGAGCATACTCCTATAGCATCGCACCATGGAGGAGCATACCATACTCCTATAGCACCGTACCATGGAGGAGCATCCCCATACTCCTATAGCACCGTACCATGGAGGAGCATACTCCTATAGCATCGCACCATGGAGGAGCAAAGCAATTGATCCGTTATTCCATTTATCACTGAGTCAAATCTGAGTGTGAGACACATCTGGGTGTTTAACCACTTAAACCATTGACTTGAGTTCCCCAGGGGTCTATTCTAGGCCCCCTTCTTTTAATCTCTTCACCAGAAATAGCCAATCTACAAGCTCACAATCTGTGAATGTGCCTTTCCAAACCAGTATGTGCTGTTCCTGCGGTATGCCGTTCCAAAAGTGGTTTACTTTATACCATTTTACCCCTAGTCCTAGAACACTAAACATGGGTGATTTTCAGCCGGGCGATAATTTCTTTGCAATTTTCATAATGTTGCTAATGTCTGAGGTGGGTGGGTCTTTCAGTGCCTTCATGATGCTCATTGCTCAGTGACATCATAGAAGGTAGGTTTGTTTTTCCCCCCCCACCCCCACCCCCCATGAAATATTTTTTTGTGTGTGAAAAGTTATGATTAAATATTAAAGAAGAGCAGCTCAAGTTGCCATGCATTGCTGTACTTCAGTATATTGATAAGAAATATTGTTTATGGAATATTTAATATACCCGTGTTTAGTGATGGGGCAAAGAAAATATGTTTAGTGTTCTAGGGTTAAAACGGTATACCGTTTTAAAAATGGTTTATACAATTTTAAAAATGGTATACCGTTTTAAAAATGGTTTATACCACTTTTTAAATGGTATACCGTTTTTCAAACCGGTATGTGCCGTTCCAAGGGGCGCTAGCCCCTCCTATATACAGGTTTTCGTCACGTGTCACATTTGCCATTGACAATGAAATGAGAATTTACGTCATACGTATGTGGACGAGCAAATCAACTTTTCTAAACCCAGTGCAAATATTTTAATTCAGTTGAGTATATATATATATATATATATATATATATATTTATACATAGCTATCATTTCATTAGGCCATCCACACCAAGCACTATATAAATATAAAGATATCGCTTTAAAATGTAGGCTATAAAATAGTCAGTTTTTGTTTTAATTTCACCTCATGGAAAATAGCCAGTTTTTAAAATCTTCCAATAATCACCTCAGAACTGAATTGAATATAGCCCTTTTTCCCTCAGAACTGAATTGAATATAGCCCTTTTTCCCTCAGAACTGAATTGAATATAGCCCTTTTTCCCTCAGAACTGAATTGAATATAGCCCCTTTTCCCTCAGAACTGAATTGAATATAGCCCTTTTTCCCTCAGAACTGAATTGAATATAGCCCCTTTTCCCTCAGAACTGAATTGAATATAGCCCTTTTTCCCTCAGAACTGAACATAGAATGAATGGAAGGCACATGGATCGATGAACACGTTTTATACTTTATGCTCCACTCTCTAGTTCTGAACGTTAGACTCGCTGCCCACTCTATACACACGCCTGGAACAGTGCTTTTACCTCAGATCTTTTCTGTTTGTTGTGTACATCAACCTCCGGCATGCTTTAACATCATTTGTCTCAGACACAGTCGATAAAGTGTGTGCTAGCTGTCTCCATTAATTAATTGCCATCTGGTTGTACTTTTGTAGTCGCTCAAAGAGGCATTATAGAGGTTTGCACCTCCTAACGTCCTCAGCCAACCTTTCTTCAAAGCTGTCCAGGGTACATCACTGACAGATATAAAACAATATAAAACACAAGTGCATCGATGTTCAGCTAGCGGAGATGTTCGGCTAATTAGAAAAAAACGAAGGTGCAACAACTGAAGTTCTTAAGACATAATTTTGCACTTATTGACCTGCCGAAGCAGAAAAACGTTCTTGTTCAGTTTGAGTACAATTGGTTAAGTCAATACAGTGAGCTGGCATTCTTGCCACATACACAGTATGCTTCATTCTGGAATGAGTAATGATGAGTGATCACTGATCATTCTTGATGCAATGCTTTGTCTCCTGAATCAGCTCTCTTGGCTATTGTTTGCTTTCTTGCTTGCTACGCGTGAGTAAGTGTGCATGTACTATAAGCATGTTTTTGTTTGGTGTGTGTGTGTGTGTGTGTGTGTGTGTGTGTGTATGCGCGTGTGTGCGAGCGTGCGTGCGTGCGTGCGTGCGTGCGTGCGTGCGTGCGTGCGTGCGTGCGTGCGTGCGTGCGTGCGTGCGTGCGGATGGTAGAGGATGGAGCAGGAATGTGATTTGCACGGCTCTCTTGTTTGCTTGCTGTGATGAATCTTATCCTTAATGAAAGGCAACAATGTTCCTTATAAGCCAGAGATGTGTTCCCTCAACCAGCAAATTCCTCTGTGCTAAAAGGACGCAAGAAGCTCTGTTCTCACTTATGTCATGTAAAGACAGAGGAGACCTTACACAACACTCAAGACCAGTTGGTATTGTTAGGCTATTGTAATTGTCAAGTCTTCTCCGGACTTGGGTGATCGGCAGTGATTTTATTGTTTGATACGATTTCAAATATCTCTTAATGCACCCCAGTGCACAGAAGTCTGACAGGGTTTCACAAACCTTTTCAGCTCGAGACATGAAAAAGAAATTTGGGTCAAACTTACAAAAATACATTACGAATTAACCACTGAAGCCCTGTTTAAAGAATAGTGAAAATAGATGATAAGCTTAAAGCTCACAACATGTTGCACTGCGAGCTTGTAGATCTATTTCTCTATTTTTTAACTTTTTAGAACTTCTTGAAGAATTTCTTGCTTTTCATTTCATGTTTTTTTATTATAAAGTTGTTTTATTGTGGGGGGGGGGGGGGGATTTATATTTCTTGGGAAAGGTGAACCGTGAACCTGGCGACCCTATGCTTGGGAAACCATTAGGGGCATACTGATGCACAACAGCACAATTAGGCTGGGCTAAGACTCTTTTTAATTAATCCCCCCCCCCATTTAACCATAATCCATGTTTGTAAACACAATTCTATGCGTCTTGTCAGGATCGCGAGGAGGATTTGAGGATTTCTATTCTGGAACAACAGAATTAGCTGCTTCGAAGTTTCATGGGAGTGACTTTTGAGGGGGGTAGGGGGATGCAATCTCAAGATGGAATGCCTAAATAGGATATTGAGTATGTGGAGTTGACATTGCACAGGAGCCTTCTGTCAACAACTGCACACACTGATAGAGAGACTGATGAACAACAGGGAGCCTGGGAGCCGTGTTCTAGAATCTAGGGCAACTATTGATTATTTTCTTAGCAATTATTCTATAAATTACTTTTTTGATTAATCGGATAATCGAGAAGTGTGTTTTTGTAGTTCTTTATATTGTATATATCATGCAAAAATAGTTAAAATAGCAAAGCTTTTAGGTTGGCTATTTTAGCTATTTTCTTCTATGGCATGCCCAAAATAGGGATCGATTACTAATCGATTATTCTATAAATGATTGATATATATATATTTTTTAATAATACATATCTAACTGATTTAACCGATAAAGTTTGATTATATGTTGCAGCCCTGCCACTTTACATTACACACAGATAGTGACACTGATGGACAATAGGGCCGCTGGGAGTCGTGTTCAGCTATGTTGCATTACAGGCATCCATTTCTCTAAGTGGAGAGGATGTATTTTCTGTGTGGCCTCCTCGTCGCGCCCATTCATGCGGTGCTGCACTGCTGAATATTCAGCGTGTGTCGCTGTGTAGTTTATCTCTGGCTAGACGGCTAGTATAGCGCTATGTGTTTGAGCCCACGTTGTTGCTGTTGTCCAGATGATTTTCTTCGCTTATCTGTAAGGTGTAGGTCCCTAAACCCCCATTCATCACTGACAAACACGCGCACGCAAGCACTCATGCACGCGCACATGCACGCACACACACTCGCACACACACACACCACTCTCAAAAGGCACACACGCCATACCACACACATTGCAAAATGCACACACAGACACAGACACACACACCAGATGCACACACCAGATGCACGCACACACGCGCGCACGCACGCAC
>NC_136799.1:28512527-28532527 GCF_951216825.1 Electrona antarctica
TGACCTTCGCTATATGCGCAAAATGAGAAGGAATTGCATTGGCAGGTTGAGACACACACACACACACACACACACACACACACACACACACGCACGCACGCACGCGCGTGATGTGCAAAACCTGCCTTCTCTGCAGTTTGAATGGTGTGTTGTCTCCCTCCAGTCTCATCCTATTATGTCAGGTGGTTGACGTGATACAGTAGGTATCAGTAGGTACAGTAGGTACGTAGACAGCATTGCAGTTGTAATGTTCAGATAGACCCTTAGAACTGGAGCTCATGATGACATTAGAGTAGTAGAGCATCTGGAATAAAAGCCAGAGTACTTTGTGATGGGTGGTGATCCACCTGAACTGAAGCCAAACCCACAGCTGTTGTTGTATGATAAAGGGGGAGGGGTTTGGGGAGATGATGATATCAGTTGTTTTTTTTTTTGGGGGGGGGGGGTCACGTTTGACCGTCACATATTCACCCTAAATACAAAGGGAACACATCATTGCACATAACAATCACACCAAGGGGTCTAATGAAGTACTGTCACCTCATAAACACAAGAAAAACTGGACAAAATACAAAACTCATGGCACTCCTTTAATTTGTTTAGGGATTGCCATTATACTTAAAGAACGGTTGACATAAAATCTCAAACGGTAAGATTATTTAAAAATATATCTATTATACCACCGTTATTATAGCTAGATGTATGATATTGTATCCCTTAGGCAGGATGTTGGAGGATAATTTATAATGCACACTAAAGCTTTCACTTCAAAGCCACACACCATTAACAAAAGGAATGTAAAGAATTGCTTTTGCCATTTGTAACACCTCGTGCCAAAAAACTGCTTCTAGGTGCTACTTACAGAGAAAGGTCATCCAACACAAAGTCAATAATATTTAACACATTTTCCAATCACTAATTATCCTTCTTTTTTTTCTTCATACAGTACATGTAATTATAAAATAGTCACAATAAAATAGCAGGAAGCAGGAAGAAACTAAATGCTTATCATGTCGTATCCCTTCATCAACAATTTTATATTAACTCAAAACTTATGAGTAAATAAATACCTGCTTTTTGGGTTTGGGCTCAATTAATATTGCTCAAGGACACTTGGAGGATGCAGCCCAGTGGAGCCTTTACCACATGAACCCCAGCATTTCTGAATGTCATAATAGGCAAATACAAATACAACCGTACAGTATACATAAAAAATAGGCAAACTTTAAGCAAAAAATAACGAATTGTTTATTTCAATCTTTTTTCTGTGAAACTTTACAAGAATATTTTTTCCTCTCTCCTTTAAACTGATTGAAAAGGTATAGGCAGAAGCTTGCAACTTAACAGCTCCACAAGCTCACAATGTGTGCTTGTAGATCAGCCATTTTTGGGGAAGAGATTTAAATTGGTATGCAAGGAAAAAAGGAGGGAGACCAAGTATAGATGTCTGGGAGACCCTGGTCATTATAGTGGTCAATGAAATACAGTATATTCTGTAGGGTTTAAATAGCTTTGTCTCTAACAAGAAAATAGTGTTGGCAGTTTATGTAATTTAACGTGAACATTCCTGTTCACTGGAGGGTGAATCCTAACATTTATAGTGACCCCTTGACCTTTCCTTTTAGTCACCATCACCATTTCATCCCACCCTTTAGTCCTTGGAGCACTACAGGGCTCTAAGGATGGAGCACAGGGCTCTAAGGATGGAGCACAGGGCTCTAAGGATGGAGCACAGGGCTCTAAGGATGGAGCACAGGGCTCTAAGGATGGAGCACAGGGCTCTATGGATGGAGCACAGGGCTCTAAGGATGGAGCACAGGGCTCTATGGATGGAGCACAGGGCTCTAAGGATGGAGCACAGGGCTCTACGGATGGAGCACAGGGTTCTATGGATGGAGCACAGGGTTCTATGGATGGAGCACAGGGTTCTAAGGATGGAGCACAGGGCTCTACGGATGGAGCACAGGGCTCTACGGATGGAGCACAGGGCTCTAAGGATGGAGCACAGGGCTCTAAGGATGGAGCACAGGGCTCTAAGGATGGAGCACAGGGTTCTAAGGATGGAGCACAGGGCTCTAGGGATGGAGCACAGGGCTCTAGGGATGGAGCACAGGGCTCTACGGATGGAGCACAGGGTTCTAAGGATGGAGCACAGGGCTCTAGGGATGGAGCACAGGGCTCTAAGGATGGAGCACAGGGCTCTAGGGATGGAGCACAGGGCTCTACGGATGGAGCACAGGGCTCTACAGATGGAGCACAGGGCTCTAGGGATGGAGCACAGGGTTCTAGGGATGGAGCACAGCACAGGGCTCTAAGGATGGAGCACAGGGTTCTATGGATGGAGCACAGGGTTCTATGGATGGAGCACAGGGCTCTACGGATGGAGCACAGCACAGGGCTCTAAGGATGGAGCACAGGGCTCTAGGGATGGAGCACAGGGCTCTACGGATGGAGCACAGGGCTCTACAGATGGAGCACAGGGCTCTAAGGATGGAGCACAGGGCTCTACGGATGGAGCACAGGGCTCTACAGATGGAGCACAGGGCTCTAGGGATGGAGCACAGGGCTCTAGGGATGGAGCACAGGGTTCTAGGGATGGAGCACAGCACAGGGCTCTAAGGATGGAGCACAGGGTTCTATGGCCAACTTGTATTTGAAACCTAAAACTATTATTGGGTAATTCAATAATTGGGTAAAACTTTGTCAAATGTGAGACAAACAGAATTAAAGATGAGGAACACATAGCAGGAGGTTGAACCGTGTCAATTGTAATGATAGCTTGAACTTGGCACCGCAGCCATGGCACACAGCTGTGAAGTGTGAACGCTATATGTGCTTTTGTGATTGGTCAAAGATTGGCAAGGCGGGTTGTGTAAGTAGATGTCATGGAAACAAGTGAACGTTATCCTAATATAAATGCACCATGTCTCTGTGTGTAGGCCTTATACGTACTTGTGTATGTACGTCTGTAATCCACATAACTCGAGAACCGTTTGCCCCGCCGACTTCAGTCCGTCAGATCGCCGGTTGTCCAGAACAAGCACAAAAGCCTCTGCCCAGGCTCTGGACATCTTCAAAATTTGACAAACAAATTTGACCACACCACCACAGGGAGTGCAGTGCCCGGCCTTGAGTTGTCCAGAACCATGCAGCACAAAAGCCTCTGCCCAGGCTCTAGTAATATAAAACAGTGATTCTCAACATGCGGGACCACTGGTGGGCCACGAGGGTATTGCAAGTAGGCCATCAAATAATTGGCAAAACAGAAAGATTTGAATAATGATATAACATTAATATAAAAATAAATATATTAATAAATTACATGCTATTTTCTTTACTTTAAAACTTTGAAAAATCTGTGTTCATTGTGATACCGATAAATAGGAACCCTGTGTTAGTTCCATAGATCCAAGCCACACGCGGCCCACCCAGCCACAAGGTTGCAGACCCATTTTGGGCGGGAACCCCTTTTGGTGTTTTAAACATTATGTTATAATTTAGCTATTGAAAAATAGCAGATCTACAAGCTCATAGCGCGCCACTGAGTGGCGCGCTATGAACTTGTAGGTCTGCTATTTTTGAAAAATCGTTAAAATGTGCCTCAAATCTTTTCTCGAAAATTGTCATGATTTAGAAAACTTTTTTTTTTAATTTCGACATCAGGCCTGAATGGGTTAAGTGGTCAGATGGGCGGGCTGCGAGCGTGTTAAGTGGTCAGATGGGCGGGGCTGCGAGCGCTTTGGAGATGTTTCCAGTGGGCCCTGAAGGGTCTAGAAAAGGTTGAGAATCACTGAAACATATGCAACCACATTCTTTCAAAATGTAGCCTAACCTTCTTTGGTTGTAACGATGAAATTACGGTATCTATATCCCTCCGTCAAAGATTATGAACCTACATTAACCCATTCTGACCTGACATCAGATTCTAAAAATGTCTTCTACATCCTGACAGTTTTCTGAAAAAGCTATGTTTCTATGTCAGTCGTTCTTCGATTTTTCAAAAATAGCAGACCTACAAGCTCGTAGCGCGCCACTCGGTGGCGCGCTACGAGCTTGTAGATCTGCTATTATTATTATTATTATTATAGCTAAAGCACAACATAATGCTAACACCAAAAGGGGTTCCCACCCAAAATGGGTTAAACGGTTTGGCTGTAATTACCAATAGTCTGATTTTCAATTGGGCCGCTATACTGGAGAATTCACAACGGAGGCACACTGTCACACTGTCCAGGTCTATTATCAGTGTAGCGCTGCCAGTGTGGCACGTGCGCTACACCTTTTATACTTGGCTTCTGTCCCCTGTGTATAGGCTGCATTACAGACCCCACTTATTACTCCTGGCATGTCTTTCATCATGAAGGCACCTTATCTCTGCCTGTCTCACACAGGCGCGTCGGCATGCATGCACCAGTCACAGGGCAGCAGCCCTCACTATTACTAATGTCTGTCATGTGACACTATACTAATATTCTAGCACATACTATGTTTCAAGGCAGGAATGATGCCCCAACACCCCACTCCAGACCTAGCCTGGTTAATAAACCAGACCGAATCAGCCGTTGGCAAAAAAAAATTGCCTACCAGCGGATTACGGTCTGGCGAGGCTCAGTAGCACGCCTCTTTCCTACAACCGAGAACAGGTCGGACCAATCGGGACACGGTATGCAATATGGGCGGGCTTTGGTACAGTGACGTTCAATGCTTGAGACTTTTGACTGACAGTAGCTCTGACCAATTGCGTCAAAGAGAAAATGTTTGAACCCGCCCCGCGGGAAATGAAATCCAAGTGGAGCCAGCCCAGACTAATATACCGCGACAGTGTTGTGTGATATTAGTCTGGCTTATTAGCCAGGCTACTCCAGACCATCCACACATACAGGAATGATGCCCCAACACCCCACTCCAGACCATCCACACATACAGGAATGATGCCCCAACACCCCACTCCAGACCATCCACACATACAGGAATGATGCCCCAACACCCCACTCCAGACCATCCACACATACGGTCAGCTTTGGCTCAGTCTGGCCATACACCTCCAGACAACAGTGGCAGCCGAGTGTCATTACATGCAGCTTCCATCTGGCTTGCTGGCTCATATTCTCCTACAAACACGCGCATGCACATGCATGTGTGTACGCACGTATAGTAGCTCTTAACTTTATAGTTTTTTCATTGACCGACACAGTATGTCAGAAATCTACTGAGACACCAATACATTTCTATTGGCCTAATGGCGGGGGACTGTAATAGGCTCGAATAGCTTATTCACCCATTTCATGTTCGCATTTTATTAATAACAATTTGTCATGCGAGTGGTGACATAAAGGTTAATTATGTCTTGACATTCAGGTCAAGAACATGGATCAGTGGACATATATACCTTCTGGGCTGATGGTCACAACTTATAAAAGAAAAGAATAATTATACAACAGGGTCACATTGATGACCAACAGACCCATACAAAACACATGAACAAGAGTATTTTGTATTTCACTTTAGTTCTGAAACTGCGTGCGTGCGTGCGTGCGTGCGTGCGTGCATGCGTGCGTGCGTGCGTGCGTGCGTGCGTGCGTGTGCAGTGAAAGGGAATCCTCTGGAGCAGATGTAGTGTTCTTAAGCCCTAACCACACCAAAGGGTCACCATGCAACTCCTTGGGTCCAAACGTTTGCAAGGAGTTGCATGGTGACCCTTTGGTGTGATTTGGGCCATTGAATTCCATACGTTGAATCACTTGGGACAACGTGGGACGACGCGCGTCAACGTGCAACAGGACATATCACACCTGGGACAACGCTAAAACGTCTTGACCCTTTATGGTGTGGTTAGGGCTTTATTGTGTTCGGCGGCCCTGTATGGGCGGTAGTGGAGCTGGAGACGATAGGACAGTGGTATAGGGAAGAGTGGCCTGTGTGTGTTTGTCCAGCACCCTCGGGGACCTCCCCAGCCAAGTGAATTTCACACATGGATAAACCTCCCCCCCATCTTCCCCTGTCCCCTCCATCTGCTCCAGAAACACCACCCATCTTCCCCTGTCCCCTCCATCTGCTCCAGAACCACCACCCATCTCCCCCTGTCCCCTCCATCTGCTCCAGAACCACCACCCATCTCCCCCTGTCCCCTCCATCTGCTCCAGAACCACCACCCATCTTCCCCGGTCCCCTCCAACTGCTCCAGAACCACCACCATCTTCCCCTGCCCCCTCCATCTGCTCCAGAACCACCACCCATCTCCCCCTGTCCCCTCCATCTGCTCCAGAACCACCACCCATCTTCCCCGGTCCCCTCCAACTGCTCCAGAACCACCACCATCTTCCCCTGCCCCCTCCATCTGCTCCAGAACCACCACCCATCTTCCCCTGCCCCCTCCATCTGCTCCAGAACCACCACCCATCTCCCCCTGTCCCCTCCATCTGCTCCAGAACCACCACGCATCTTCTCAACACAGCAAACATCCTGAGTGTTCATTTAACCGCGAACATTTGGCAAAAAATGTATAGATCAGCTATTTATAGCAATTTATAGCTTTGTAGCTTTTGCAGCTGCTACAAACGTCGGATGTATCTTTGTATCTTCATGTCGCTGGCTTCCATTCACAAATAACGGTAGACTGTATCTTTGTATCTTCATGTCGCTGGCTTCCATTCACAAATAACGGTAGACTGTATCTTTGTATCTTCATGTCGCTGGCTTCCATTCACAAATAACGGTAGACTGTATCTTTGTATCTTTATGTCGGTAGACTGTATCTTTGTATCTTCATGTCGCTGGCTTCCATTCACAAATAACGGTAGACTGTATCTTTGTATCTTTATGTCGGTAGACTGTATCTTTGTATCTGCCCGTGTGAACGCAGCAATAGGGCCAAGTATAGACCTCATTTGGGACCCTGGTCGACGGAGCACTGTAGAGGGTTTAAGTGGTTAACTCAGAGAGTGTGAAAATGAACTCTGATTAATATTGAGGTGCTTAAGGCTCGTAATTACAGGAGAAGCACTTTCGATAAAGATTTCGGCCATTGCCATATTGGATACGGCTATTCAGTATGTAGGCTGTATGGTTCAATAATCATTCTCTTAAGTTTTATTCAGTATGAGCTCATGGCAGTTTGCTAGTGAGGGCAGATTTCAGACTGGAATTCCACTTTGCTAATTACAGTCTTTATGGAGCTTTTCACTCCAGTGTATATTTGATGTTGACCCATTCTGTACTACCGGCTCATGGAGCCGTGTGTGTGTGTGTGTGTGTGTGTGTGTGTGTGTGTGTGTGTGTGTGTGTGTGTGTGTGTGTGTGTGTGTGTGTGTGTGTGTGTGTGTGTGTGTGTGTGTGTGTGTGTGTGTGTGTGTGTGTGTGTGTGTGTGTGTGTGTGTGTGTGTGTGTGTGTGTGTGTGTGTGTGTGTGTGTGTGTGTGTGTGTGTGTGTGTGTGTGTGTAAATTAACATGCACACTGGCAATGTTTCCACTGTCAAAATTCACACAGTGCTGTTTCTTTTACATCTGCTGTAACACACACACAGTCACACACACACACTCACACGCACGTACGCACGCACACTGTACAGACAGATCCCATACAGGTACATGCTCTTCAGAGAGCACAGAGGTGCTACAAACAAAACATGTCAGAATCTTCTCTCTTTTACACCACTGTGGTGAAAGAAGAGCTGTGGTTTCATTGGTGTGTGTCTCCTGTAGAATGTAGAGTATGCCTGTTATGTTCTGCTCTTGAGTTTAGACTTGCTGTACAATATCGGCCCTACTTGCACAGTAAAACAGGTCAATTTGCTCTCTCACAGAGTTCAATTACTATAACCCCTTTAACTTGGCTTGTCATATAGGCAAAATGTAAAAGACAATCTCACAATTCACCGCAAACTTGTAGATCTTCTATTCTATTTTTACTATGTGAGCTTGTAGATAAATACAATAAGTAGTTTGTGTTTTCTCTCCTAGTTTGAGGGGGTTGGGGGTCTTGCAATATAATGTTTGTTTTATCATGAAAATGCTGCTGTATAGCAATACAGCTTCAATTGTAATGTTGCACCACCGATGAGATGTACTGAATACTAAAATGGCTGTGTCATTAATTATGACACAGCCATAATTAAAAGCTTGTGCTTTGAAACACATGCTTATGTGAATGTGCAATATTATGTTGTTGTTTTTTGCTTTGACTGGAATAAAACCGTTGAAGCACAATCGCTTGCATGGCAAAATAGAAAATCCATAGCAATGGTCACAATACATTGTAGACCATAAATAGCATCACTTTTAGCAGCACTAGAGCACTGTGCTATACAACATTATCAACACTGACTGCTGACCATAGAAAAACATGCTTTTATCCCTAGTCTACACAGTGACCACTTTTCAATATTTCTAACAAAAAAAAACCCAACTCACCATCACTCATAAATACGAGAGAGAAACAGCTGACGACAGCATAAACAAAACACATTTCTGTAAGGTTAAGGGGCAGCTGAAAGCCTGGCATGGTGATTTAAACCCGCTTCAGTGTTTCATTATATTCCTCTTTCTGATAACACCAGTAGGCAGGAGAGCGCACTCACGCTACATCCCACTGCACAGAGGCCATGTAATTAACTCTGACTATCTAACCTCCAAAGCCAAGGTTGTCACATTATCTCTACTCCTCCTATACCCCTTCTCCCTCTCCACCTCCTCCCTCTGCCCCTGCTACTACACCTCCCACACCCCCTGTCTCTCCCTCACTCTGCTTCCCACTGTGCCCACTGCCCCACTCTCTTTCTATGTCCTCCCACTTCCCCATGTACACAGTCCAGAGTGTTCATTTAACTCTGAAGAGTGTATTGGACCCATTAGGGATTTTGCCTCGTTTTTCCTCCTCTCTCATTTATTCTTCAAACTTGAAACGAGAAATGTACACCTGGTCCAGACCAAGTGGCCACTTCATGCGGCAGTAATGATTTTACCCTTTTGGAATGAAAACCTAAAACCTTATTGTTGACTTGTCTAAATGCTACGGCATGGAGGTATTCTAAATATGCCTTATTTGAACATTTATATTAAAAAAATCGCAAATACAATGAGCCTGAAATATTTCCTGCGATAGAAAATAGACTCTGGTTGTTTTTCCAGAGGACAAAGTGTGACTCACTATTCTGTACTGATTCCGAAGAACCCCTTTGTTGAGAATGTGCAACATCTTAGAAGCAGAATAGAATAATGCCCGGTTTGTCGCTGGCGTTATTATTTAGAGACTACTCCAACCACTTTGTGCTTTCAACAGACCACTGGTGCATTCTGCCAAAGCCCCTCGAGCGTCCCATAAGGGATTTTCCAGGATAATCTTTCTGGATGTTCTGCTTTGCTTGGGCCGGCACTATTATGTTAATTCATGTTATCTAGATTACCTAACTAGATCTTAATTAAAGAGAGCATGGATACACTTTCGAACAAAAGACTACACTCACGGAAATGATTAAAAAAAAAGTGAGGCATGTTCGTATGTTTGATTAATGCAGTAGTAGTTTAGGAGAAAGGCAAGTCACATATTTAGGCCTATGACATTATTTTTGTAATCTCTCAAGTCAAGACAGAGTTTCAATTTGCAATGAAAAACTACACAATCACTGGATAGTTGGATAGAAGGTCTCCTAGGGGGCAGGCCCAAGTTGAAGATTTGCATAAAGGGGCACGGCCAAGCATGAATTCCTATTATGCATTGAAACAAGCTTGCCTCCAGAGGAGGAAAAAAAAGAAAAAAAAATATTTTCTCTCTCTCTCCTCTGGAGGCAAGCTTGTTTCAATGCATAATAGGATATATATATATATATATATATATATATATTCCAGATTTCCTATGCGCTGACCGGACTGGCCTCTGGATTCTCCAGCGGGGACCACCTCACTGCTGCGTATTGGCCAGCTAGACCAGGCCTTCGCTCCATGAATAATTCACCTGGCGAGCTGACGCAACTCTTGTAACGGCTTGACCTTGGAGCACCCCACCCCATACGCCTGGGACAATTTACACACTCCCAAAAGAGGGGTGGCCCTTACTCTCTCCTCCTCCTCCTCCTCCTCCCTCCCCTCTCATGTCAGTTCTCTCCCCCCCTTTCCTCCATCACGTCCTCTGTACGCCTCCCCTTAAGCTCACCGCCCATGAAATATTTAGCATGGTGTGGATGGAGAACCTTAGATCTGCGACTCCCCACAGCTTTTGCTCACTTTCTCGCCTCCTCTGTGTGTGTCTCTCAGACTCGTAACCCTCACACACACACACATACACACAGTATGCAGTATGCTCTCACTTTCTGGATCTTCCTCTTGACTGGCGCTCTAGGTGCAGGGGAGATAGGAAGATGGAATGAGACAGTGTTTGCCTGAAACATTTAAGGTTTCTGTCCCCCTGAGTGGCCTTGTCAAACGGTGGACTGACTGCTGCAGTCCTTCGGGACCAACCTGCCCTCCAAATATATGTACCATGGGGTCCATTTGCTGGGGGGGTGTGGGGTGGGGGGGGAATCAATGCTTCTGCTTTTGATATAAGTTATAACTTATAACCAACTGGTTATTCATTCACCAGTGGGGACATGTTTTGACCCTGCCTCTGGCCAGACTTAATTAAACACATACATTTCATTTTGGGTCTGATATTAATTTTGGTATACCTAACTTGGGTGAATAAATCAAGATTCTTATTTTTAAAAACGTATTCAAAATTCCCCAAAATAGCAAGGCATCACATTGGCTATATTTGTCATATAAGTATATATTTCTTAAGTGATTAAGCCCACCGCTGTAGATTCCTCTTTACCTGTTCTTTTTCTTTCGAACCCTGACTGTACTTATTGTCAGCATGGATCAAATTTGGAGAGGTGTGTGGACACTGGACAGCATCACACAAACCGTGTTCAGAAGGTATGCAGGCCATGCATCAAAGTATCACTCCCCCTCGTGTTTGCTCCTAATTGGAACCATATTAGTTACTCTGCGGCTTATACACAGTCAGATAATACCCCCGTCAAGATGTAGACTAACTGTATTGCTGACTGATTTCACTGTCTTTTGTCTTTGAGAGAAGAACAAAGGGTGAAACATGAGACTCCCCCTCCGAGAGCTTGGAGTGTATCAAAGTTACGCTAGCGGTCGATGGGCTTGTCACTCAGGACGGTGGTGGAGGGCGATGTCGTGGGAGAATGTGTGTGTGTGTGTGTGTGTGTGTGTGTGTGTGTGTGTGTGTGTGTGTGTGTGTGTGTGTGTGTGTGTGTGTGTGTGTGTGTGTGTGTGTGTGTGTGTGTGTGTGTGTGTGTGTGTGTGTGTGTGTGTGTGTGTGTGTGTGTGTGTGTGTGTGTGTGTGTGTGTGTGCGTGCGTGCGTGCGTGCGTGCGTGCGTGCGTGCGTGCGTGCGTGCGTGCGTGCGTGCGTGCGTGCGTGCGTGCGTGCGTGCGTGCGTGCGTGCGTGCGTGCGTGCGTGCGTGCGTGCGTGCGTGCGTGCGTGCGTGCGTGCGTGCGTGCGTGCGTGCGTGCGTGCGTGCGTGCGTTGTAAGAGAGCGAGTGTGCACTTCAGTCTATTATTATGTAAAAGTGTTCGTTCAGGTGCACTGCATTCGCTCACGTGCATCTGTAGTTTGGTGTATGTGGAAATAGGCTGGGCGACGCATGTCTTTCTTTCATATGATAGATATTCTTTCCACAAACAAGAGGAAGAATGTGAGATATGGAAGCTATTTCTGTGTGTTGAAAAATAATTAACCATAAGCCTGTGTTTCAACTTTTCCAGCAAGCAATGACATGTCAAGCATGGTTGGAAGGTGTGTTGTTCATTAAGGGAAGTTGGAGATGACCTGCCACACATGTAGCTCAGAGAGCTCAGTGTGCTGCATGGCCAGCCCCCAGCAGACCCTGCGGGGTCACAGTCTCTCTCCTCTGTGTGTTTGTCATAAACACCCCTGCTATTCTGAGCCAGGCAGGGAAAAGGTCAGCCTCCCCTCTGGTAACCTAAGGGTACGGATCGCCACGGTCGAGCGTACAATCCATTAAAATCACAGGCTCTCTGGTTTCACAAGCACCTTCCATTTTTGGTTGTATTCATGCAATGGGGTCCGGTCTAACCATTTACCTATAGTTGTCGTCATAAAATAATTTGATAACGTAGTGCTGTGGTGACTCTGGGTCTTGAGTTTGCTTTGCTACTGTACGCTATATATACTGTCGGATGAAACCACCTAACTCCAAAATGTTAATTTTTTATGAAAAATTTAAATTAAAACAGGAAATGAAGAAACCTAGAAGACGAAACCTAAAATTGGAGATGGAACATTATACTGCTACAACAGCTGAATGCTCCAGAATACTATATTCAGTTGTGCTGTGTCTCTGTTCAGAAGTTGCCTGGGGCATGCCGGTAGCAGACCGGATAGCGCACCAACCACATCATCGCAATATCCCCGCATTCATGGAGGCCTGTGTTGCGTGTCCTTCCACCTCTCTCCCTCAGCTTCCAATCTTTCTTCACTGAAAAACTTTAAAAAGAAAAGACCTAAAACTAAATTAAGTTTTACTGCGTGAATTTTGAACTGCACCATTGCGTGCGTGCGTGCGTGCGTGCGTGCATGCGTGCACACGTCTCTTACTTATATGCATGTCTGTGTGGCTGTGTGGTCCCTGGAAATGTCAGCACAGAGGTTTTAGCCTCTACCCCCATCACAAAAGAGGCCAAAAAACTAAAGAGCACTCTCCTCTGGGTTCCATATGTATGGTGAGAGAGAGATAACATCTGTTTTGGAGAGAGCAGGAAAGGGTCTGTGACTTTGCACACCTACACCTGGATCACAGCTGTAGTAAGGAAACGATGTGCTTGCGAAGTGTTAGCCTAGGTTTGCACAATCTGAAGTTCAATCCTCTTGACACACACAAAGATGTTTTCCAGGCCAGGAAGTTAGTTCATCTGTGGATGAATTAGCAGTTAGCACTGCTACTCACTGACTGGAGAACTTTGAGTGTCAGACCTTTACCTGATGATGCTGAGTGTCTGTGTGTGGTGGCAGACCTTTACCTGATGATGCTAGTGTCTGTGTGTGGTGGCAGACCTTTACCTGATGATGCTGAGTGTCTGTGTGTGGTGGCAGACCTTTACCTGATGATGCTGAGTGTCTGTGTGTGGTGGCAGACCTTTACCTGATGATGCTAGTGTCTGTGTGTGGTGGCAGACCTTTACCTGATGATGCTAGTGTCTGTGTGTGGTGGCAGACCTTTACCTGATGAGGCTGAGTGTCTGTGTGTGGTGGCAGACCTTTACCTGATGATGCTGAGTGTCTGTGTGTGGTGGCAGACCTTTACCTGATGATGCTATCCTGTCTGTGTGTGGTGGCAGACCTTTACCTGATGATGCTGAGTGTCTGTGTGTGGTGGCAGACCTTTACCTGATGATGCTGAGTGTCTGTGTGTGGTGGCAGACCTTTACCTGATGATGCTGAGTGTCTGTGTGTGGTGGCAGACCTTTACCTGATGATGCTATCCTGTCTGTGTGGTGGCAGACCTTTACCTGATGATGCTGAGTGTCTGTGTGTGGTGGCAGACCTTTACCTGATGATGCTAGTGTCTGTGTGTGGTGGCAGACCTTTACCTGATGATGCTGAGTGTCTGTGTGTGGTGGCAGACCTTTACCTGATGATGCTAGTGTCTGTGTGTGGTGGCAGACCTTTACCTGATGATGCTGAGTGTCTGTGTGTGGTGGCAGACCTTTACCTGATGATGATAGTGTCTGTGTGTGGTGGCAGACCTTTACCTGATGATGATAGTGTCTGTGTGTGGTGGCAGACCTTTACCTGATGATGCTGAGTGTCTGTGTGTGGTGGCAGACCTTTACCTGATGATGCTATCCCCATTATTTTCATCCATGGCACCCCGTCAAGAAACAGATGTGTATATCGATTAGGCTCTACACAGAAATCTTTAAAGAGTCCTCACCGACAGGGAATCTCTAGATGGTTATCGTGACATAAATGAATGAAAGCAGGTTGTAAAGGCTATAAATAATTGTGATTGAGCCTCCTGCCAGCAGGCAACCCCAGCCTGTCTCTGTGTGCAAGTGACTGGATCTGGGTAAACAGTGATTTGCCTTTCCATATGGCTCACGCCTGTGCCTGTGTGTGTGTGTGTGTGTGTGTGTGTGTGTGTGTGTGTGTGTGTGTGTGTGTGTGTGTGTGTGTGTGTGTGTGTGTGTGTGTGTGTGTGTGTGCGTGTGCGTGTGCGCGTGCGTGCGTGTATACACTGCCCATAGCTGCTGCAGCAGTCACCGCAGGGTGAACTTTTATTAAAGACTTGTAATGAGTGCGAGCCATCAAGAGCCAGCATGCCTATTGATTACCAATAAAGAACCCTCGATGGAGACGTGCTGTGATCCATAGATAATGCATTGCACAGGCACCACCACCAAGTCCATGTGCGTACAGTACATACCTACTGCATTCTCCTACTGTACTGAATATGGCAATAACAGCCACCGTCATGGCTAAACCCATGTAGAGTACACAATATCAACCAGTACCATAGTTTTGCAGTTTTTCCTCAAACATTTTCATGTTAACATGATACTATTGTACTATTGTACGTACTATTGCGGTGCCCGTTGGGCACTGGAGGATGATGCAAGTTATGTCCCTTTTATGCCCATATATGGAGTTATTTGTCAGGCATGCCCAAAAATGGAGTCTATGCAGATGTCAGAACACCATTGTGATGTAAGAACAGGCCAGCTCCATACATGGAGATCTAGGGGTGATCAGGTGTGATCAATTGGATAATTTGGGCCCTGTTTATAATAGGATCTGAAGATCACGACACTGACCTCATCAAACCCTGGATTTGGGCCTGTCCGAAGCCCAGTCAGAGGCTTTTGTGCTGTTTCTGGACAACCGGCGATCCGACGGACTTGACATCGGGCACTGCACTCCCTGTGGCGGTGTGGAGCGCGTGTGTCAAATTTGAATTTGTCGGTGGGGAAAACGGTTCTCGAGTTACGTGGATTACAGCCGTACACACATACACACACACACACACACACACACACACATATAAGGTGTTGTGCCAGGGAACCCCATAAGATAAGATATGTCAACATTAAAAAATAAATAAAATAAGATTATAAAATAAGATTTATTATGAATAGCCAATTTACAACTGTCAAAGATGGTTTATGAATGTTGGCAAGGAATGTTGCAGTGATGATGACATGTGTCTGTGACTCAAGAATCACAACATCATGCACTTTCAATGTACTGTTTTGTCAAGACAAAACATGGATGTACAGTAATCACTCACTGCACACTTAGTAGGGGAGCCTATCACTTTCCGTGATTTTGGAATGTTAATTTTTGGAGACAGGTATATCTTGATTCTTGGGGTTACCAGAATGCCAAAAAAACATGTCTCCAATTTTTTATGTCAGGTTTAGCATGTTTAATTAGCATAATTAGCTAATAAATTGTCAAAAACGGAAATGGCAATAACTTTGCTTCTAGGTAACTTATAAAGGTGATCTAAGAGTCTGAGTCCATGTTTGTGATGTCCAGAAATGCATCTGTTACCATTGTGAAGTCATACAAGCTTTCCTAATTAGTATAATTCCCATAAATTATGCAAAAACGAGGTGAACATCAGCAAATTGCTGCATGTTTTACTTTTAGTCAACTTTGAAAGCTTCTCACAGACTCCATGTGTATGTTTACAACTCCAGGAATAATTATCATCCTATGAATAAATCATGCAACCTTTTGTCTATGTAATAATTATGTAATAATCACACCAAAACCAGAAATAGCTATATTTCGTTGCTTTAAGTTAATTAATAAATGTGATCTTACAGACAGTAAGTCTGTTTGCATGTCTAGAAAATATTCTCTTTCCATAACTAGGATATGCAACCTTTCCATTATTAGCTTTATATATATATATATATATATATATATATATATATATCCCTCATAAAATAAAGAACAATATGAGAAATGGTCACAGAATTATCACATGATTTTTATTCTAATATTTACAGAAATTTTTGAAAACACATTTAATTGAAGGGTCTTCGTCATCGTCAATCCCCAACAGATGTGCCTTGTTTACATTACCACACACCTCTAATCATCTGCCCCACACATGCACATCTCAGAGCAGTTCAAATTTTGAGATCGACAAGAACAATGTGATATGCACTGTGATTTCTTGCAGACACATTTTATCAGTTGGGTAATGGTGGCTGGGCCGTGGGTATCCCGTGTTGTGACTGGCACCAGTTGATCTCCCTCAGCCATTTTGTGTTTCTGGTGGCATCTGTGGGTTAGGTACGTGGTCCTGATCCCATACCATTGCCTGATAATATGCATGGGTAATGGCTTGATTTAATGCTGCTTGTGTAGGTGGCAGCTTCTCGGCTTCTAATTGTTTCTTTGTGAATAACCTCCACCTGAGCTCATCAACATCCACAGGATTTGTACCGGGCTCGTACAGCTGGCAAACAAATGCTTCAATATTTTTTGACAGTTGTACCCTTCCAGCTAAGAGTGTAACTGTCATAGATGGAATGGCATTGGTACAGGCAATGGGAAAGCCACCATGGATCAAGACATGTTCCCAGTAAGCTGACCACTCCATAGCCACACTGGACAGGAAGACCAAAGAACATAGTGAGATCCATGTAGTATTTGACCGACGCCAGGGTGGAAAGCCCCGGGCCCCTACCACTTATCATGTGGAAGACAACACACCGATAGGGAAGTGTCAGAAAAACAGTTCTTGTCAGGTATCAGCACCAAAGATGAGCTGACTGTCTTATCTTGCTAAGAAAGCCCTCCAACACTTCCAGGTGAAACCCAATGTTTTTATAATCACGTCAATGCAGGCTGTCCACTCAAACTCTATCGATGTAAAACATCTCCACAGCGTACAGGAAGAGGCTGACACAAGGATAATCCTGCACAGCCTGGATGCTGTCCGAAGAGGGGCAACACAGCTCTACATTGAGTCCCCTGACACTGATGTCTTTGTTCTTACAATACGACGGTACCATCAGCTGTGCAAGGACATCTATTTCATCACCGGTGTGGGGAACAAAAAACGTATCATCGCTGGAGCCAGTAGTGCAGGCACTGGGTAAAACGAGGACTTCAGCCTTACCAGGGTTCCATGCCGTCTCTGGAGCTGATCAGACAGCTCCAGGGAATTTAACCTGTTGGCCAGGTCTAAACAGGTGTCCTGTGGAGGTGGTATCTGCAGTTGCTACTGTATATACTATGAGCTACAAAAAGGCTCAGTTCTGACGCAGCACGTACCTAACCCACAGATGCCACCAGCAACTGAATATGGATGGGAGGCTGAGGGAGCTCAACTGGTGCCAGTCACAACACGGGATACCCACGGGCCAGCCACCATTACCCAACTGATCAAATGTGTCTGCAAGAAATCACAGTGCATATCACATTGTTCTTGTCGATCTAAAATTTGAACTGCTCTGAGATGTGCATGTGTGGGGCAGATGATTAGAGGTGTGTGGTAAGCAAGGCACATCTGTTGGGGATTGACGATGACGACGAAGATGGAGACCCTTCAATTTTCAAAACTTTCTGTAAATATTAGAATAAACAATCTGATAATTCTGTGACCATTTCCCATATTGTTCTTTCTTGCGACTGCAGGTCGCCTTTAGGAAATTATGGACGGGCCTGCCCCAAAGTTATTAGTTCTCAACAGGCCCGAAAATTAAATTAGATCTCTATATGGAGCTGACCTGTTCTGACCCTGTACACTCAAGACACGCTCCATATATGGCCAGTTCAGAATACATTCCATATGTTGATCTGACCCCCCATGCCAAAGCACCAGCACTCGCCCAGCAGTCTGTCATGACCCAGGCAGATATGTTGATCTGACCCCCCATTCCAAAGCACCAGCACTCGCCCAGCCCTTTAGTGCGAGGTCGCTTCTAATATTTTCTAGACATGCAAACAGACTTACACTGTCTGTAAGATCATGCGTATTAATTAACTTAAAGCAAAGAAATACAGCTATTTCTGGTTTTGGTATGATTATTACATAATTATTACATAGACAAAAGGTTGCATGATTTATTCATAGGATGATAATTATTCCTGGAGTTGTAAACATACACTTGAAGTCTGTGAGAAGCTTTCAAAGTTGACTAAAAGTAAAACATGCAGCAATTTGCTGATGTTCACCTCGTTTTTGCATAATGTATGGCAATTATGCTAATTAGGAAAGGTTGTATGACTTCACAATGGTAACAGATGAATATCTGGACATCACAAACATGGACTCAGACTCTTAGATCACCTTTATAAGTTACCTAGAAGCAAAGTTATTGCCATTTCCGTTTTTGACAATTTATTAGCTAATTATGCTAATTAAACATGCTAAACCTGACATAAAAAATTGGAGACATGTTTTTTTGGCATTCTGGTAACCCCAAGAATCAAGATATACCTGTCTCCAAAAATTAACATTCCAAAATCACGGGCATCAAAATTTGATTGATAGGCTCCCCTACTGAACACCGGCAGCTATTTGAATCCCTTTCGGTAAACTGTCCTCCAGACCGGTGGTACCCAAACATTTTAGCTTGTGACCCAAAAAAGAAATGGGATGTTTGCTCGGGACCCAAACTTGTGAAAATAGCAGATCAAGCTCACAACGCGTCGCGAGCTTGTAGATTGGCTATTTTCACTAATTCTTAAACACTTGTGTTCTAATTTATGTAATTTCTTAGATTTTCCTTTGATTTCTTCATGAAATTACTGGAATTTTGTTTTTGATTCAAGAAATGTTTAGCTTTTTTGGGATGTTGAAAATGTTTTGAAATAATAATAATAATAATTAAAAACAAAAATGTAGGAAACCAAAAATAAAGGGACCCATACAAATTATGTCTGCGACCCACAAATGGGTCCCGAGTCTCGACGCAGTGTTTGGGAACCAGCGCTCCTGAGTCCTGACCTTCTGTAACTGTCCCCCTCCGACCCTTCCGTAAAACCCCCCCGCAGAACACAACTTTATTTCTGCACGTATCACACAGCTCAATATGTGTGTGTGTGTCTGTGTGTGTGTGTGTGTGTGTGTGTGTGTGTGTGTGTGTGTGTGTGTGTGTGTGTGTGTGCGTGTGCGTGTGCGTGTGCGCTGTGCAGGCAGGCAATAGAGCCATGCTGGGTCGGGCCTGGCCCGGCGGAGGTATAGGTTATGTGGAGGTTACAGACTGCGTGCTTGTAAATCTATAAGCCAGCAGATCGTATAGGAGATAGAGGAGCGCAGCACAGCAGAGGCCCTCCAGGAATCACTGCTGGGACAGAGAACATGTGTGTCGGTACAAGCGGCATATATAGCCACCCACCCCCCACCACCACCACCTCCAGAGTGGTGGGGGAGGGGGGAGAGTTGGAGTGGTGCTGGGGGTCACCCCATCACTACTGATCCATGCAGGTCGACACACACGCAGACGCCCTCCCCTGACAACACACACACGCACGCACGCACGCACGCACGCACGCACGCACGCACGCACACACACACACAGAACATGCACACAAACCTCGAACAGTTCATTTCAATGCAAATAAGAGCTCGCTCCTCTTCGGGGAGAAGGGCTTGGCAGATTGCATTTTCTCTGCTCTATCATATAGATCTAGTAGCTTGTGTATAGTGATGTTCCCCAGCCAGGGCCAACCAGCCATGTGGGGCTTCCCTCGGACTGATTTATTGAGTTTCATGTTAAATACAGTGCCATGCACCCCCCCCCCCCTTTCTGGCTAGTTGCATTTCATGTTTTTGTCATGCCGAGAGATGCAGTCATGCTCACAGTGGATATGTGAATTTACATAGCCTCCAACGTGCATGTGTACTGTTTAATTGTTTAGCGACATGCAGGGTGGTACTGGTCATGGTATATTGTGTGGGATGAAGGTTTATTTTTGTATTCCTTTTGCCTCTGCATGCTGCCTCTTA
>NC_136799.1:28545027-28557527 GCF_951216825.1 Electrona antarctica
TATACTGCAGGCTGGTACGGAGGCTCCACACACAACGCGAAGCAACAATACACAGTACATTACACAGCCAATATTACAGTCTATAGAATAAAGACAGTTTGTCCCTTCCAATGTGAATATTTGGTGGGTGTCAGCAGTCAGGGACAATTGCTTCAATGCACGCTTTCAGTATGTCAGAGTCTTAATTTCCTATGGTTCTTGAGATGCAGTTGCTGTAAAACAGCCATGTGATGTTTTAGCGGAGGCTTGTAGGAGGACCTTTCTTCAGGTGGCCCGCAGTGGGTGGCTTGTTAAAGCTGCCACCACTCAGCTAGAGTGCTCTCTCAAAACGGGCCTCGCTGCCCATGTGTCCGTCTATATAACCCCGGTCTCTCAGTCTGTCCTGCTGATGCCTCTGTGTGTTATTTACGCCTTGGCCGTATAGGGAAAGCGGGTGGTGGTAGGGCAGATTGATGCGATTGACGAGATGTTTATTAAGAATGCATTTCTCATCTACCCGAGGATCCCGGGCTCCATCAATCCCCCCGCGTCTGGCAGCGGCCTGCCATCCTCCTCCCTCTGTATTTATGACTCTACTTTGACCTGCTCGCAACTTCCAATTTACGCAGCGCAGCAAATCAGCCCCGTGCCACGTTTGAGCATGTCAGAGATGTTGACAACATTTGCTGGGGGTCAATGGGTTGCAGGCAAGATGGACACAATTGGGGTGTTGTTAGGTTGGTGTTACTGTAGCTACATGTGGTAAGGCTGTGACATAACACCAGTTGTTAGGTTGGTGTTACTGTAGCTACATGTGGTAAGGCTGTGACATAACACCAGTGGTGGAAAAATTACTTTTATTGTTTTACTTAAGTACGGTATATCAATACTGTAATATAGAAATACTCTGTTACAAGTAGAAGTCCTGAATTCAAAATGTACTTGAGTCCAAAAGTACAAAAGTATTGGAATCAAAATGTACTTAAAGTACTAAAAGTAAGAAAATCTCATTTCAAGTTTTTAAATGTATAAAAATATTTAGAAAATAGCTGATCTACAAGCTCACTGTCAAGATACCAGGATGACTGAACCCAATATACAGAGTCTCAAACAGGAAAATTCAAAATAAACTTATTTATTAAAGCATGAGGCAGCTGACAAACAAAGACCAAAAATGCCCAAATGCCAAAACTGCAAAAACTTTACAAACACAATGCAAAGCGCAGAAAAAAAGTACAAAAATCAAACCTTACAGGACAGCTCAGGGACAAACGACTTATGTACTGACAAAGAGTATAAGCAAAGAGTCCAGTTATATAGGGAGGAGAAGTGTTCACAGGTTTGTAATGGGAAGCACTGCTGGGCTGATGAGGGAGTTGGAGACAGGTGAGTAAAAGGGAGTGCAGTGTGAAGGAATGGAATGTGGGAGTGGCCAGGGAGGAGACATGGTCTGTGGAGTGGCAGACCATGACACTCACAATGCGTCGCGACGCATTATGAGCTTGTAGATTGGCTATTTTCAAATGGCCAATTGTAATAATAATCAAAATCTAATTCAAGTTTTCAAATAATTGCAGTGGAGTAAAAGTATACAATATTTGCCTCTGAGATGTATAGTGGAGTAGAAGTAAAAGTATTGGACATTGGAAATACTCACAAAGTACAAAAACCTCAAAATTGTACTTAAGTACAGTACTTAAGTAAATGCACTTAGTTACTTAGTACTGGTGGTTCAGATGTTTTTTTTAGGGCGGCTGGAACTTAGCGTGTCCTGGAGGCTGGGATGTGTCCTGGAGGCTGGGGCGTGTCCTGGAGGTTGGGACATGTCCTGGAGGCTGGGACGTGTCCTGGAGGCTGGGATGTGTCCTGGAGGCTGGGACGTGTCCTGGAGGCTGGGACGTGTCCTGGAGGCTGGGACGTGTCCTGGAGGCGCTGGGACATGTCCTGGAGGCTGGGACATGTCCTGGAGGCTGGGACGTGTCCTGGAGGCTGGGATGTGTCCTGGAGGCTGGGACGTGTCCTGGAGGCTGGGACGTGTCCTGGAGGCTATGGGACATGTCCTGGAGGCTGGGACGTGTCCTGGAGGCTGGGACGTGTCCTGGAGGCTATGGGACGTGTCCTGGAGGCTGGGACGTGTCCTGGAGGCTGGGACGTGTCCTGGAGGCTGGGGCGTGTCCTGGAGGCTGGGACGTGTCCTGGAGGCTGGGACGTGTCCTGGAGGCTGGGACGTGTCCTGGAGGCTGGGGCGTGTCCTGGAGGCTGGGACATGTCCTGGAGGCTGGGACGTGTCCTGGAGGAGGCTGGGACGTGTCCTGGAGGCTGGGACGTGTCCTGGAGGAGGCTGGGACGTGTCCTGGAGGCAGGGACGTGTCCTGGAGGCAGGGACGTGTCCTGGAGGTTGGGACATGTCCTGTTGGCTGGGACGTGTCCTGGAGGCTGGGACATGTCCTGGAGGCTATGGGACATGTCCTGGAGGCTGGGGCATGTCCTGGAGGCTGGACGTGTCCTGGAGGCTGGGACGTGTCCTGGAGGCTGGGACATGTCCTGGAGGCTATGGGACGTGTCCTGGAGGCTGGGACGTGTCCTGGAGGCTGGGACATGTCCTGGAGGCTATGGGACGTGTCCTGGAGGCTATGGGACATGTCCTGGAGGCTGGGGCATGTCCTGGAGGCTGGACGTGTCCTGGAGGCTGGGACGTGTCCTGTTGGCTGGGACATGTCCTGGAGGCTGGGACATGTCCTGGAGGCTATGGGACATGTCCTGGAGGCTGGGGCATGTCCTGGAGGCTGGACGTGTCCTGGAGGCTGGGACGTGTCCTGGAGGCTGGGACATGTCCTGGAGGCTATGGGACGTGTCCTGGAGGCTGGGACGTGTCCTGGAGGCTATGGGACGTGTCCTGGAGGCTATGGGACATGTCCTGGAGGCTGGGGCATGTCCTGGAGGCTGGACGTGTCCTGGAGGCTGGGACGTGTCCTGGAGGCTGGGACGTGTCCTGGAGGCTGGGACGTGTCCTGGAGGCTGGGACATGTCCTGGAGGCTATGGGACGTGTCCTGGAGGCTGGGACGTGTCCTGGAGGCTGGGACATGTCCTGGAGGCTATGGGACGTGTCCTGGAGGCTGGGACATGTCCTGGAGGCTATGGGATGTGTCCTGGAGGCTGGGACGTGTCCTGGAGGCTGGGACATGTCCTGGAGGCTATGGGACGTGTCCTGGAGGCTATGGGACGTGTCCTGGAGGCTGGGACGTGTCCTGGAGGCTGGGACATGTCCTGGAGGCTATGGGACGTGTCCTGGAGGCTGGGACATGTCCTGGAGGCTATGGGACGTGTCCTGGAGGCTATGGGACGTGTCCTGGAGGTTGGGATGTGTCCTGGAGGCTGGGACGTGTCCTGGAGGCTGGGACGTGTCCTGGAGGCTGGGACATGTCCTGGAGGCTGGGACGTGTCCTGGAGGCTGGGACGTGTCCTGGAGGCTGGGACGTGTCCTGGAGGCTGGGACGTGTCCTGGAGGCTGGGACGTGTCCTGGAGGCTGGGACTAAAGCCAGCTTGCTAGGAGGATGCAGTCATATGTCATGTCATTTCATTCCAATGCGGTTGAGTATTACATGGGATTCAAACAGACGAATATATATATTTGTCTGTTTTTCAGCATCGATCTGGTTTAAAGATAGAGATGGGAGTCCGTCCCCCAGGATGATGCCAGAATGCATTCTACTAGGCCTGTACAATGTGGGTTATGAATATGATTGTATTTTTACAATACAATCATAAACTTTATATGTGCATTATAAAAAAGAAAACTGTTTACAGTATAAAACCACAGCAAAATACATAAAACGTCATTATAATCAACAACATAAAAAGAGAAAAACAAACTATAAAATAATGGACTTGGAAAACGTGTGCATAAAAAAGCGAGCCTGTAAAAGTTGCTTTAAAATAGATTTTATTAAATTGTTTGTTTTATTTTTCAAAAAAAAAATCCTCAGAAAGACTTTTCTAAAGTTCTCCTACTGTAAACCCGGTCACCTTTATATCATTGATGCTGTGCTCTGGCCCGTGAGAGCAGATGCAATCAGAACTGGTTGTTCCTGTTCCTGTATGCCTCAAAAAGACAAACACAGACATGTCTGCTATGATCTGTGGTGCCAGTGTTGATTTTGTCGACTATAATACTAAAATACTAGTTGATGTTCATCAACTACCTTTTTTCACTGACGAAAACTAAATGGTAACTACATGAAAACTAAGCTATGATGACTAAAATATATTGACAATTTCGTCAACAAATAGAAACTGGACTAAAATGTTATGAAGGGACTATAGTGGACAAGAGATCCAGTATAAGTAATGTTACACTTGGTTGCATGCTGAAAATAGCAGATCTACAAGTCGACAAGTCTATTTTTTGTTGACTAAAACTAGACTAACACTAAAACATTTCAGGTGACTAAAATGTGACTAAAACTAAATGAAAACTATTCAAAAGACTGACTAAAACTAAAATCTAAATTTGCTGTCAAAAACAACACTGGATCTGCATGTCTATTTTTTTTCAGAGCCATTCCAAAAGTGCTTCTTTGTTACTCAAAAACGTTGGACTTAAGCAGCAGCCATATACTGGACGCTATCAACCCGTGGGTCGCGACCCCTCGGGGGGTCGCCAAATTATTTTAGGGGGTCCCCAAATTATTTTAAAAAAAAAATAAAAAAAAAAGATTTATTTTTAAATTTAATTTTCACTTTTTTTCAAAAATAGCAGACCTACAAGCTCGTAGCGCGCCACTCGGTGGCGCGCTATGAGCTTGTAGATCTGCTATTTTTCAATAGCTAAATTATAACAATGCTTAAAACACCAAAAGGGGTTCCCGCCCAAAATGGTTTAAGGTTATTGTAGCAGTCAATTTATATTGGGGGTCGGGAGGGGGCGGGGCGGGGGTCCCGAGACATTGCCAAAGCATTTCCGGGGGTCCCCGGCCAAAAACTTTGAGAACCCCTGGGCTAGATAACTGCTGCGCACATGCACGTCCACTGACCATGGCATAGGAATATGACCCGATACACTCCCATAACACACAACTACTACACACAGCACACAAATACAGGCTTCAGCATTAAACAGACAGTTATGGAAGGCCCAATTACAGTGCAGGAGGTTTCAACCTCAATTATATGGAGAATATATAGTAGTCAGGCCTCTAATGAAAACAGAGCCAAGTGTCTAGTCTAGGAAACAGCTTTCTGTGAAAGAAGGGAAAGTAATCTATTCTCTTTAGGAGGAGCGGGCATTTCCCCCCCACTCTCTGATTGCCACAGCTTTGATGAAGAGCTTACCTACCTGGGGGAAGGATTCAGGACTAACGCATCACACAGCATATTGGATCTGGCTCTAAAATGGAAGTCGGGGAGACAGGCCTTTCCATTATGTACTGTGTGTGTGTGTGTGTGTGTGTGTGTGTGTGTGTGTGTGTGTGTGTGTGTGTGTGTGTGTGTGTGTGTGTGTGTGTGTGTGTGTGTGTGTGTGTGTGTGTGTGTGTGTGTGTGTGTGTGTGTGTGTGTGTGTGTGTGTGATTGTGCGTGAATGCATGAATTCCAGCATGATTGTTAATTTCTCATTCATGCAGAGCACAGGTGGGAACTTATGAACATATACATACTGTACACTATATGCATACCTGAACACAAGGACAAGGGACCTTAAAAAGGAATGAAACGCATGCACAAGCATGTGCGCATGGCACGCACGCACGCACGCACGCACGCACACACACACACACACACACACACACACACACGGAAATGGGGAAAACATACATTCACGCATGGATGCATTTTGTATGTGCTTTGACATTGCCTGCTCTCTCGCTCTCTGTGTGTGTGTGTGTGTGTGTGTGTCTGTGTGTGTGTGTGTGTGTGTGTGTGTGTGTGTGTGTGTGTGTGTGTGTGTGTGTGTGTGTGTGTGTGTGTGTGTGTGTGTGTGTGTGTGTGTGTGTGCGTGTGTGTGCGTGCGTGCGTGCGTGCGTGCGCGCGCGTGTGTGTGTGTGCAAGCGTGCGCGCGTGTGCGTGTATGCATCTGCGCCAGTCAAGCGGAACCAGCACAGACCACACGTCCTCAGTGCATACCTGTCTGCGCGCTGACATCCCATACCTGTCTGCGCGCTGACATCCCATAGCATTTTGGGGAGCCAGGCGTGTACAGTAAAACCCAGAGTGTTCATTTCACTCTTGAAAGTGTAAAAATGGAGCAGTGCGAGCGTGGATGGAAGTAGCAGAGGACTCTTCAGTTCTTTCACAGCAAACCGTAACATCCAGGGTGTTTAACTCAGACACGTGTAGAGCTAGAACCTTTATGAGTCCATTTAGTTACATAATGTCGTTGCTGTCAGGCAGAAACCTTGTATCTCCATATTTCAACCTTTTATGGGGTTTTTTTGTAAGTAAATGCTTTACTTCTTAATGCCACATGGTTTTGCTCATTTGAACTTTTTTATTATTAAAGTAAAAGTGTACATATTAGCAAGAGGTTGTGATTATATAATAACTACACTTGATCTAATGGAACACATGGTTCTTTTTTTCCATTTCCTGGAAAGTACCATTTTTGGACATACAAGGTTTCCACCCGACAGCGACGATATGTGTACCCTCTCGGAGTTAAAAGAACCCTCAGGATTTTCGCAGTGCACTACTCGGGGGGGGGGGGGGGGGGGGGGGGTGGGCTGTTGGGCCTCGAGTTAGAGTATTCCCAAATTGATGGAGTAAACTTCCTTCACACTGCGGCCCAGTTACGATCGTTAGCATCACAGCGATGTCGCTGCGCTCCATTGGGAAAAGCATACAATAATTGGCTCATTTTTTTTCCCCGGCGAAAGGACGCGAGCCTGCCATGGAACAGTATGCGTTGCAAGGTCGTTTTACATGACAACTAGCTTTGCACTTCACGTGGGAGCCATAAAGTAGCAGTTTATGAAAAATGTAAAAGAATATATAAAACATAAATATAACTACAGAGACTAGCTTTTTATTTTTATTAGTCAGGTAAAAGAGTACGGATCTACCACAGAATGAACACACTGGGCCAGCTTTCATAAATCACAACTTTTCCCATAATCCCATATCATACATTTAGCTGCTGTATATGTGAATAACATTAACTATGGTACATGAATAGCGTGTGTGAATGTGTGATTATCGCAGCTTTGACATAGCACAAAACTCAGAATGTTAGTCGAGGTCCGTCAGTGAACTGAGAGAGATCACACCAGGGGTTAATGTGCTGAGTGGTAGGCAGATAGATAAGAGCGTGCGTGCGTGCGTGCGTGCGTGCGCGCGTGCGTGCGTGCGAGAGAGAGAGAGAGAGAGAAATAGGATTTCATTTAGTGGCGTGTGCATGCTGCTACCTCCCAGACAGTGTGGTGATGTGGAGGCTGACCCCTGGAAGGCAAGCCGCAATAAGGGGTCAGCGAGGTTGATCCAATTCTGGGCAGCCTGTGCCAACACTGTGATTAAAAGGTGGTGAGCAGGTCAAGCTAACCGCGGTCTCGCTATAGGCGAACTCACTCTGGGCCTCTCTCGAGGGATGGTGATGATGCAGTATGGGGCGGGGCCTCAACTCAGAGTGTGTGTGTGTGTGTGTGTGTGTGTGTGTGTGTGTGTGTGTGTGTGTGTGTGTGTGTGTGTGTGTGTGTGTGTGTGTGTGTGTGTGTGTGTGTGTGTGTGTGTCTGCGCACACACACACTCTCGGGATGGTGATGCAGTTGTGGGGGGCGGAGGGGGTATGAGTAAAGGTGCTTTCAGACGCGCATCGATTAACGCAGACGTTGTCGCCTGGATCAATGACAGGTCTGCTCCGGGTCTGCTCCAGGTCTGCTCCAGGTCTGCTCCAGCCTCCAGGTCTGCTCCAGGTCTGCTCAAGAGGGACGCGACAACGCAAGCGTAAAAAAAAAAGCTAAACAGAATCCAGGTCTAGTTAGGCGCGGGTGTGTGCGCGTAACGAGCACGCGTGCGAACATTTCACGGGACCGTGCCCACGTAGATGCGCTTGCGTTGTCGCACCTCGACTTCTCTGTGCGTATACAGAAATTACACAGGTGTCATTGAAAATGAATTACTAGGTGCGTTAGCTGCCCGTTTGAAAGGACCTTTAGGAGGCAGAGGAGACGTGTTTCATCATAAAGTATTAAACTATAGCTTTGTTGTGAGGGTGTTCTATTGCCTGTTATGGTCAGGTTCATTATATTATTTACCAAATTACTATAGAGACCATCGCCATATTCTTTATCACAGCTCATTGTTATGCCTGTCCGCCATGCGTGACAGTCGTGGCAGGAGGTTAGACAACCCACTCCATATTTGGGCGCAGCTGCTTTGAGAACTATATGGTTATGGCTGCATGAGTCATGGTGACATGAGTGTGTTGGCCTGTCCTCCCTTAAGGTAATTTTAATATAGGATTAGTGTATTTAATTATTAGTAATTTGAATTTGAATAATAATTATAAATAAATTAAAATGTAGAATAATAAAACGTTTGCAGGCCCCAGGTAGACAGCCATGGTTCATTGGTTCTGCGCCTTCAGTTTCTGTTCTCTTTATGCCTTTTCGTAAATAAATCCCTTACTCCATACCAACTACCAACAAACTACCATATAGTACCAACACACTTTGCTAGTTTGGGATGGCTCAGGGTTAAGCAAATATAAATGGGATTGTATTTAAGATACTCAAAGGAACAGTGCCCTCAGTACCTGCATACCTGTCTAACTGCTTCTCCAAAAGTGAGTGACACCCACAGCCACAACACTAGAGGGAGTGACCATGATCTGGTACCACCCAAATGTTCTCATTCTACTACTCTGCCATGACACCATCCACTTAAAGGGTTAGTTCCATAGAGTTACAGCCCCAGTTTTGGCCAGTAGGTAGTGGCAGCTTCAACGTTGGAACGCCATTCTGGGTGCTTGGTTAGTTCAGAGTTTTGGACTTGAAGCTGTAGGAAATACTTGCCATTAATATAGTGGTTGTAAATGTATTTATGAATTGATTCCCTGAGTCCCGTGGTGGGAGTTCTGGTGTTGTTTTGGTGAATATCAAGTAGTTCCGGCCAATTGGTGGGGGTCTGGAGGTAATTAAAAATAAATGAATCCACGAAACTATAGCGTAATTTATATTGTTGACCTATTTCTACCATATAGCGCAACCTTTGTTCAACTTTGACCCCTCACATGAAACTATTTTTGTGTCCAGTATCACTATGCCAGCAGCAGCACAAATGTATTTTTAATGTGTGTGTGTGTGTGTGTGTGTGTGTGTGTGTGTGTGTGTGTGTGTGTGTGTGTGTGTGTGTGTGTGTGTGTGTGTGTGTGTGTGTGTGTGTGTGTGTGTGTGTGTGTGTGTGTGTGTGTGTGTGTGTGTGTGTGTGTTTGGGGTACACCTTGTCCTTGGCTACAAATGTCAACTACTTGTGTTCATATTTGGAAGCCTCGGTAATGTCCATAAATCAGTTGTGAGGGTGCCTGCAGATTGCAGGAATGCCCGCAGCCCAAGCCGAGAGCTACGTAAGGCATTGGCAAAATTCTGTTCAGTGTCTGCGATAATTGGCAGTCGCCATATATGGAGGACCTGTACCCGTGATCTGTATCCTGAAGCACTTGTTGTTGAGTTTTCCATGTTTGCGCATCTACTATTGTTTGTGTTCAAGAATTTGTTAAATGTGAATGCAAATGTGAATGCAATGCAGGTTATCTAACCTGTCGTGTCAGGCTGGTATTCCCACTGACTCCACCCCCCACACTGAGGATTGCTTTTACAAGGTGAGAGGAGAGAGTGACCAGTGACCACAGTCAAATATATGACTCAGCTCCATCCTCTGCCCTGAGGTGCTTAATACGACACCTTTACGGAGGCCTGGTTGAGTTGCAGGTCAGTGTGCTGGCTGACAGACATATTGGTTGTTTTTCCATGTTATATTATTTTCTTAGTTGTTATTTCTTAGTTAATTTGTCTTCTCATTTCTTGACACTTTGGCAGTGGTGATATAATCAAGCTAGTAAAGCGCATTGAATTGAGATAGGGGTAGAGAGAGATGGTGTAAGGCAGGCAGGCAGGCAGGCAGGCAGGCAGGCAGGCAGGCAGGCAGGCAGGATAAGCACAGATGAAGGGAAGACCAGACAGGTTAGAACATGGGAGGGAGCCATTTAAAATAATCCACAACTCTGTAGCATTTCCTCGGTGGATGCGTGTGCGCATGTGAACTTTTCAAGCGGGTTGCAGAGCCTTGCAGAACGCGGAGCTGTAAATGTCAGTGGTTCTTGCTGCCCGGCACTCAGGCCTCTTCCTCGTCTCTCCACCTTTATCCCTCCATCTGTCCGTCGGGCGGCTGTTTATTTTTCTCCTCGCTCGCTCACTCACTCATCCCTCATCTCTCACCTCCACCTTGGCTTTCATTATTGTCTTTTACCTCAGCCCAGACACCACAGCCTGCAGGATGCTCGCTCACCATGGCCCCTTAACGGACCATCCCCCCCCCCTCCCCCTCTCTCTCTCTGTGGGTGTCCAAGTTAAAGGGGGCTGGGTCTACAGCTCCAGTCCAAGTTAAAGGGGGCTGGGTCTACAGCTCCAGTCCAAGTTAAAGGGGGCTGGGTCTACAGCTCCAGTGCAAGTTTTAACAGGGATGGTGGCTGCCAGACTGAGAGTTGAGCATGCTTACCACAAGTTAACAAAATCTGGAAGGTTTTGTTCATAATTGGGCTGTTGGGGGTGTGTTATGCTGGTTCTTTGCTTCTAAAAAAAATCAAAAAAACGTTCATACTCTGTATCTTATCTTTGTATTGCGTAGTTGATCGAGGGTGGAACGATTTGAATAGTTTTTCTGTAACAAAATGAGCTGATTTGGATAGCTGTGGTTTTAATAAAGAGCTTTTAAAAATCAATCTCTCTCTCTCTCTCTCTCTCTCTCTCTCTCTCTCTACTCTCTGGACATTTCTGGAATGTGTAATCCCATCTCAATAATAACCACTCACTGCACTCAGTATCACTTTACTTACTTTAATAAACCAGCGATAGGATTAATTCTAATTTATTTTATGTTCATTTCACTACAGTATGCTAGACATGTGTGTGTGGTAGGACTCGGTCATCGTTTTATTTCATTATTTATGGTCATCTTAAATTTCCCATGGAAAATGTCATTAGGGGAGTGGTTCCTTCATTTCATTTGACTGGAAATTAATTTGTCAATTATGAGAAACAGGATACACATGCTAATCTATTCAGACCACTGTTTGCCCTCTCTCCACATTAGACCTGCTGGAACTCTTTTCATTCCTCTTTCAGAGAGAGAGAGAGAGAGAGAGAGAGAGAGAGAGAGTATTAAAATCACAGTGCCTCGGGGTGAGGTCATAACATTTCTGGCTTTATTGAGCAGGGCACAGTATAGGCCACTGAGCCTGCAGGCCTTTGCTGCAGACACTTTCTGTCCCACTGCCTGCATGCTGTCCCTGGCTGGCCCCCAGCTTTCTGTTCCTCTGCCTGCATATACAGTACTGTCCCTGGCTGGCCCCCAGCTTTCTGTTCCTCTGTCTGCATACAGTACTGTCCCTGGCTGGCCCCAGCCGCTTTCTGTCCCCAGCCGCTTTCTGTCCCTCTGTCTGCATACAGTACTGTTCCTCGCTGGCCCCTTCCTCTGCCTGCATATACAGTACTGTCCCTGGCTGGCCCCCAGCTTTCTGTCCCTCTGCCTGCATATACAGTGCTGTCCCTGGCTGGCCCCCAGCTTTCTGTTCCTCTGCCTGCATATACAGTGCTGTCCCTGGCTGGCCCCAGCTATCTGTCCCTCTGCCTGCATACAGTGCTGTCCCTGGCTGGCCCCCAGCTTTCTGTCCCTCTGTCTGCATATACAGTACTGTCCCTGGCTGGCCCCAGCTATCTGTCCCTCTGTCCGCATACAGTACTGTCCCTGGCTGGCCCCAGTACTGTCCCTGGCTGGCCCCAGCTATCTGTCCCTCTGTCTGCATACAGTGCTGTCCCTGGCTGGCCCCAGCTATCTGTCCCTCTGTCTGCATACAGTGCTGTCCCTGGCTGGCCCCAGCAGCTTCCTGTCCCTCTGCCTGCATACAGTACTGTCCCTGGCTGGCCCCAGCAGCTTTCTGTCCCTCTGTCTGCATACAGTGCTGTCCCTGGCTGGCCCCAGCTATCTGTCCCTCTGTCTGCATACAGTGCTGTCCCTGGCTGCATGGCCCCAGCAGCTTTCTGTCCCTCTGTCTGCATACAGTACTGTCCCTGGCTGCATGGCCCCAGCAGCTATCTGTCCCTCTGTCTGCATACAGTGCTGTCCCTGGCTGGCCCCAGCTATCTGTCCCTCTGTCTGCATACAGTGCTGTCCCTGGCTGGCCCCAGCCGCTTTCTCCACATGGGCAGACACACTCTGCACTCTCTCTCTCTGTGTTGTGTCTGCAAGAGATATGGATACATTCTGCCAGCACCTCCTCCACACATTCCTATACAGTCCTCCTCATCTGGGATG
>NC_136799.1:28562527-28572527 GCF_951216825.1 Electrona antarctica
TGTGTGTGTGTGTGTGTGTGTGTGTGTGTGTGTGTGTGTGTGTGTGTGTGTGTGTGTGTGTGTAGTTGGCGTGCAGCCGCAGGGCACCAAAGACTGTTCCTCTACCACTAAGTCAGCTACTGATCTCATTTCTCCACAGATGGACTCCTAACACACTCCCATCTGCAGACCATCACACACTGCCACAATGTCTCTTTCTCTCTCTCTCTCTCTCTCACAGTCACAGACACGCACATGCGCGCGGCACACACACACAAACACACAGTCCTGCACATTTACTCTATTCATTCCTCATCCTCTCTACTCTATCTATTTCTTCCCCCCCGTCCCCCGTCCCCGCCACAACTCTCTCTCTGTCTTTATTACGAACCTAGCACCCACACACACACACACACACACACACACACACACACACACACACACACACACACACACACACACCACCAACCTTCACCTCATGTTCCCTCACTGCCTCTCAAAGCCTCCATCCATGTCTGTCTCCTCCCTCATCCTTGTTTCCATGTCGGACCACACAGCATCACCCTCTATGCCTTCTCCCTTTGATCTATCACAGCCAACAGGTGCTGTAAATTGTGTCCTTTGGCGACCGGCTGCCGTAGCAACTCCAATCGCGTTTCTCCCCCCCAGCTATGCCCTCGCTCTCTTCCTCCGTCCACCCGCCCCTTCCAGCCTCTCTCTCTGTCTCTCTAGCTCTCTCTCCTTATCCCTCCAGCTCTTGCCCCAGTTTGTCAGCCAAGCAAAACCAGTCCTGTCTGTGAGAACATCATTCATCTCAGCCAACCAACCCCACACCCTCCTCCTCTCTCTCTCTCTCTCTCTCTCTCTCTCTCTCTCTCTCTCTCTCTCTCTCTCTCTCTCTCTCTCTCTCTCTCTCTCTCTCTCTCTCTGCACGATGCACCGGTGGCTTGGCTAGGCTCAGACAAATAGCATCACAGCAGATAATACAGCCTCGGCCTGAAAAGAGCCAAATAAATGGTCCCTCTCGGCTGGCCTAATGGTCCTGCTCCGCACTGGGTGTAGCGAGGGGGGGTGGGGGGTGTACAGCCCGGGGACTGCTTGGACACAGCCAGGGGCCTCTAATGAGGAAAGAATATAGGCAGACAGGCACACCTGCAGGCAGCTCTCACATGCACACACCGACATGCATGCACACACCCACATGCATGCACACACCCACATGCATGCACACGCACGCACGCACGCACGCACGCACGCACGCACGCACGCACACACGCACACACGCACACACACACACACACACACACACACACACACACACACACACACACAGCCCATTGATAGTGTGACTTCCCAGAGGGCTCAGCATTCCCTCCTATAGATGTGCAGGTGTCAGTGAAATGTGAGGAGGCCAAATCCTAAAAGACGGAATGGAATCAGCGTGGAGCTACGATTCATGATGAGTTCACATTGAAATGTTGTGCCTTAGTGTTCAGAAAATGTCAACACTGAGTGACGTGTGCATCCAGGCGTGCTCGTGTTAAAGCCATTCAGGACGGGAACCCCTGTTGGTGTTTTAAGCATTGTGTTATACTAGCTATATTATATAGCTGATCTGCTATTTTTTGAAAAATCATGAAAATGTGGCGCAAATCTTTGAATATAATATACTTTCACAGGGAACGTTTTAACTCAAATCTTTGCTTCTGGGGGGTCCCTGGAACAACATATATTCAGATGGGGGTCGGCGGCCAAATGCATATAATTTTTGGGTTCCTTGACATGACATAGTTTGAGAACCACATATAGAAACATTTTTCAGAAAATCCTTTTTTTTAATTGGCCTCGGGTCTAAACCCATTAAAACCGGGAAAGCATCCGTGTCCTTATAGATTCTTGCGTTCGTTGGCTATTAAAAAATGTACAAGCTCGCGCTTTGAGCTTATATATCTGTTTAGTTGTTTTTTTCTCTCGGTTTTTTTGAGCGGTGCAGCCACTCCTATGCACAGCTTTGTGTGTATGTCTGTCCGTTTGAGCATGATTTGATTGGCTGATGTATCCTGACGGCCCCCCGGTGCTGGTCCCCCTCCCCCCATGGTGTTGATCAGCACAGCCGTGCTCATCCTCCAGCCTAATGAGTCCATGTTGTGCCGCGCTGGACGGCTGCTGACAGCACGTCCTGCGAGACGCGCTGGGCACGGTGGCACTGCTGTCCCAGCACACGCACGCACGCACGCACGCACACGCACACGCACACGCACACACAGTTTATCATTCCATCCCTCCTTCTGTATCTGTTTTTTCTTTTCTTCTTTTTTGTCCTTCTGCTGCCTCTGTTTGGATTGCACCTTCCCTAGTGATTAGGAACATCTGCTAATAAGTGAGTAAACATACAGTAAAGGTGTCTGGGTACTGACACAGCAATCCTAGAGGCACCCAGCATGAAGGGCTGTGTGTGTGTGTGTGTGTGTGTGTGTGTGTGTGTGTGTGTGTGTGTGTGTGTGTGTGTGTGTGTGTGTGTGTGTGTGTGTGTGTGTGTGTGTGTGTGTGTGTGTGTGTGTGTGTGTGTGTGTGTGTGTGTGTGTGTGTGTGTGTGTGTGTGTGTGTGTGTGTTTGAGTATACAGACGTATCCGTGCACATACAGACACACACACGCGCACACAATCACACAGTCCAGCATGGGTGTCGCACTGCTGAGTTGTTTTCTGGACTGTTCAATGTGTCATGCTTCTCTCTTCCTTTCCGCGCGGAGGAAGAAGACCAAGACAGAGAAGACGGGAGGATTGGAGGGGAAAGAAACGGAGAGCTGCCTGGCAGCGTGCACAAAAAGGGTGGGCAGTCAAAAGCGCAGCGATGACAGTGACCAAATTGGCATTGGAATTCAATGAGAATGCGTGGGGCTGTAATTGTGTGGGCTGGCCCAGTGGTACAGTACGGCAGCTGCAGCGTACAGTGTTCACAGGGACAGCCAACGGGCCTGCACTGTGCAATTTACAATGTAGGCATTTTGCAGACGCTCTTAATCCAGAGCCACTTACAGTAAGCAAGAACAACACATGGTAATACATCACATACAAGAATCATACAGTGGAATATCTATAATGATTCTGAAACTATGCATATACACTATAGAGTGCTATGTCTACATAATTATATCTAAATTATATAAGTTGCATACGCCTGTAAGGTCGTCGAGGCTAGGGAAAGTGCTAGGGCAAGTGCTACGGGCTAAGGTGGAGTCTGAAGAGGTGGGTTTTCAGCCTACGGTGGAAGATTGGGAGCGAGTCTGCAGTTCTGATTGCAATGGGAAGTTCATTCCATAGTTTTGGAGCCAGAAGGGAGAAGAGTTTCCTCAGTGTGCATTTAACCAGTGGTGGAAAAAGTACTCAAATGATTTACTTAAGTAAAAGTGTCAACAGAGCAATGTAGAAATATACTCTTGTTACAAGTAGAAGACCAGCATTCAAAATTTTGTTGAGTAAAAGTACAAAGGTATTGGTATCAAAATGTACCAAAAGCAGAAAGTATCTAGAAGTTTTCAAATGTATAATAATCTTTTCAAATGGCCGAAATGTATATACTGTAGGGCGGAAGTGGTTAATGCATGTTTTGTAATAATAATCAAAATCTACAAAGTAACTATAGTATAACTAATGTTTTCAAATAAATGTAGTGGAGTAAAAGTACAATGTTTTCCTCTGAGATGTAGTGGAGTAGAGGAATACTCAAGTAAGGTCGAAATACCTCAAAATTATACTTAAGTACAATACTTAAGTAAATGCACTTTGTTACTTTCCACACCTGCATTTAACACTGAAGAGTGAAAAAATGTGTTCCAATTGTAACTCTCACAGTTAACGTGTTCACAGTGGCGGCGAGGACGTTCATAACAGTTAACGTGTTCACAGTGGCGGCGAGGACGTTCATAACAGTTAACGTGTTCACAGTGGCGGCGAGGACGTTCATAACAGTTAACGTGTTCACAGTGGCGGCGAGGACGTCCATAACAGTGTAATGTACAAAGGAAATGCCAGGCGCGTCAATGCCGGGTCGTTCAGCGTCAGTATTAGCCTCATATCTGTCCAGCGATGGCAGAGGGGAGCCGTCCTGACCTGCTTTATGTAAATGCCACACTTAAGCCATTCAGGCCTGACGTCGAAATTTAAAAAAAAAAGTTTTCTAAATCATGACAATTTTCTGAAAGATTTGAGGCACATTTTAACGATTTTTCAAAAATAGCAGACCTACAAGTTCATAGCGCGCCACTCGGTGGCGCGCTATGAGCTTGTAGATCTGCTATTTTTAAATAGCTAAATTATAACATAATGTATGTAACCACCAAAAGGGGTTCCCGCTCAAAATGGTTTAAACACTCCTGCGTTAAAGAGCCTGGGCTCTCGTAAACCTCGACAGGCGCTAGTGCCCTGCCGATGCCCGTAAAACACAGACGGCTGTTTATGGAGGCCTGTACCTGCATCCTTCCACTCATAAAGCCTTCCCTTTGTGTTGCCTGCAGGGGTCTGGAGGGGAGAGAGAGAGAGAGACTTCAGAGTCACCCTGTCCATCAAAGCAAGCTAGTAGCAGAGACAAACCCCATAACGCTGTTTGTATTTTAATGTTTTTGAGTGGTGCAACCACTCCAAGGAACAGCAATGTCCAAGTTAACCTATGTGACTATGTGTTAACCTATGTGACTATGTGTTAACCTATGTGACTATGTGACTATGTGACTATGTGACTATGTGACTATGAGTACCAGTAGGGGCAAAAGTGGCGCTGTTGTGCCAGAAACAGAGAGAGAGAGATAGTGCTGCACTGTTGCCTGCTAATGAGAGAGAGAGAGAGAGAGGGGGGGGGGGGGGGGGGGCAGGGGGAGAGGGGAGTGGGGAGTTGCACGTGTCATTTCTAGTGATGATTTCATGTTGATTTGTTTTTGGCTCACTATTAAGTGGACTACAGCGTGTCGTTCAATGGGCAGTGTGCAATGTGTTGACCGTCTGTGTTGCACTGCATGTTGTCTTTGTGGTTTTTACAGTAGCTACTGTATGCCAGTGAGGCAATAACGCCCCTAAGGACAATAACGTTTATGCTATCCTAGCCCTAGAATTAGAAATGAGCAGGCTATTATTCATTTTTGCCCAACCCTTGGGGAGGCGGCTATTATTCATGTGTACAAGAATACAAGTTTTAGAAGGTAAAAAGGAGAAGAGAAAAACATAACTGTGCGTTGTTGAAACACATGCAACAATCACTCTGCTGTAAAAACACATGCAACAATCACTCTGCTGTAAAAACACCTGCAACAATCACTCTGCTGTAAAAACACCTGCAACAATCACTCTGCTGTAAAAACACCTGCAACAATCACTGCTGTAAAAACACCTGCAACAATCACTCTGCTGTAAAAACACATGCAACAATCACTCTGCTGTAAAAACACCTGCAACAATCACTCTGCTGTAAAAACACCTGCAACAATCACTCTGCTGTAAAAACACCTGCAACAATCACTCTGCTGTAAAAACACCTGCAACAATCACTGCTGTAAAAACACCTGCAACAATCACTCTGCTGTAAAAACACCTGCAACAATCACTCTGCTGTAAAAACACATGCAACAATCACTCTGCTGTAAAAACACCTGCAACAATCACTGCTGTAAAAACACCTGCAACAATCACTCTGCTGTAAAAACACATGCAACAATCACTCTGCTGTAAAAACACATGCAACAATCACTCTGCTGTAAAAACACCTGCAACAATCACTCTGCTGTAAAAACACATGCAACAATCACTGCTGTAAAAACACCTGCAACAATCACTCTGCTGTAAAAACACATGCAACAATCACTCTGCTGTAAAAACACATGCAACAATCACTCTGCTGTAAAAACACATGCAACAATCACTCTGCTGTAAAAACACATGCAACAATCACTCTGCTGTAAAAACACATGCAACAATCACTCTGCTGTAAAAACAACCAGTGATCCAATTTTCTCCTTTTCGAGGTATACATGTTTTTGTAAATGGTGCATTTCTATAGAGCTTTTCTCCAAAGCGCTTTAGCATGTGCATTATATTCACCCATTCACACACCGACAGCTCAGGAAACCAGACACCAACCTCGAGAGCAGTTAGGGGTCAAAGAGTATTGCTCAAGGACACATCAACATTATGCCAGGAGGAGCCAGAGATCCAATCGGGAAATCATTCCCAGAGATCATTCTACCTCTGATGTCAGTGGGTCAGAGTCGTCATCATATACCGCAGGTTTTGCTTTCCAGGCCAACAAAACTAAGAGTATGCATCTCTATTATCAGCCAGCGATATGCAGGCATTTCTATATTTTACTGGGCAAGTTCATTCCAGTCAAATAGCCCATGGCCAAGTGCTGGCCATGCTGTAATAGCTAGTGTTTATAACAGACAAAACAGACAAGACCAGAGACAGCAACCTAGAATGCCCTCATTTATTCTGATTTATTGATAGCTTTCCCCAGTGGTTTTAGTAAAATGTTTAATTAGTCCCCTTTTCCTATCTCCCTCAGACCAAGTGTAAATTCAGCTGTCTAGGTAATTGCAAAGAGCAGAGAGTCAGGAAAGTCCTTAATTTAGTTAATTGTTGGCTTTGGCACGATGAACACATTCACATTGATTTCAGAGATTAGATCACAAATACCAGGATGATGACATTACGCCAGGCTGGTTGACACAATGCAACAATTCAGCAAAGTATACAAAAGGCTGGCCACAACTTGTTGGTAGCCTACATCATATGGCTCATGATCCAATCATGATTGATTGATTGATTGATTGATTGATTGAATTCACAGTATGTAGAATGGGTACATTGCTACGAGGATAAAACCAGAAAAAGCCCTAAGACTTGTTTACATCAGGGTCCTCCATTTTCAATTCATCAGAGCATTTAAAGATGTACAAATATAACATCCAGTGTATCTTCAACGTATTCTGCGCACACACACACACACACACACACACACACACACACACACAGTACTGTGCTGTTGCTGTGCAACCTAAAGTGGAATGTTGTTTGACCGTTTGCAGCATCCAGGGTGCAGCTGAACTGGGCTCGCCTAGTTTCTTTCTTCCATTAACCACTTAGGCTTGATTTATACATGGGCGCCAGTGCCTAAGTAGCAGATCTAAGCTCAACGCGTCACAGCGCAACATGTCACCGGCTACCGGCGCCCAATGAAGCATGACGAGGCATTAACACCTGTATCTACTCTCCATTCCAACCCCCAACCCTACCTACCAACCCTCCCCATTTCCACTCTCTACCCACGTCGCACCGTTCCCCCGCCTGCCTCCCTTTCTCTCCCCGCCACCTTGCAGAGTCCTAGTCAGTCTCCCTAGCGGGCTCACTGCCCTCAGGCCTGGCTGTACTTATCCCAGCTTTTCATTGTCCCTATTCAGAATGCAGACGGACTGCGCGCCCGTCCTCCTGGTGCCATTGTCATCGCCGTCCAACCAAAGTTTTCTGTTAATCACAGTGCCGCTCCGCCCGCACCCCCGCTGTGATTTACAAGGACTCCGCCTCCACGGGCGACCAATCCAACCAATCGCATTAGGGAGATAAATAACCCAGACCAATAAAAGTGTTGGAGGGCAGAATAGGCTCTTGGACCGCTTGCTCGCCATCCATTTAGAGGGGGGGGTCAGTGTTGGGGGGGGGGGGGGGGGGGCTTTTAGCAGAACGCATTTTTGGAGTGATATTGTGATTGGTGGTGGGGGTGATGTCACGTCGTCCATCTTGAGGAGCCACTTCATTAAGCTAATGGAAGGGCTGGACTGCTCACCATAATTCTGTGTGTGTGTGTGTGTGTGTGTGTGTGTGTGTGTGTGTGTGTGTGTGTGTGTGTGTGTGTGTGTGTGTGTGTGTGTGTGTGTGTGTGTGTGTGTGTGTGTGTGTGTGTGTGTGTGTGTGTGTGTGTGTGTGTTCGTCCTTCCTTCCTTCCGTCCTTCCTTCCTTCCTTCCTTCCTTCCTTCCTTCCTTCCTAACCTTTTATGAAGGCTGATGATGATGGTTTCATTAACCAAGCACAACGCCCTCACATCTGTATGGCCAACATGCGCGCAAGCGTGTGTGTGAGTGTGTGCACGTGCGTGTGTTCCAATCCTTTGATGTGGTGCAGTGATTACACTGTATCTTGGCAAGGACAGGTAATGCGGTGGTTCAGACGAGCTAAATTAAACGTAGCTCTTTTTCATCTTTGAACACCAATCTCACTTTGTATTAGAATGTCTTTATTGGGGGGCGCCTGACGCTGACGTTGCGTGTTCGAGTCCCGTTCGTGACGACCTTTGCTGCATGTCTCTCCTCGTCTCTCTCTCCCTCGTCTCTCTCTCCCTCTTTCCTGTCATTCTTCACTTGTATCTATCAATAAAGGCCACACAAAAATAACCAAATCTTTAGAATGTCTTTATTGTCTGTATCTCTCTTTATCTTGTAAAACAAGGAGAGATGTAAAGTAACAGGTTTTAGCTAATTGCTATTTTCCACCTGGTCCCTGCAGGCTCCACATACCTAGGATGACCTGAGGCCCACCACTTAAAAACCACATGCTACGGTGCCCAAATCTGAATTTAGGTGCTCAAATGAACTCAAACTGAAGCGATTCAATAAAGGTCAACACTTCCTCCTGGGGTCATTTTAGGGGCTGGGACCTCCAGTAAAAGGCCTAAATACTCTCCAAGAGTTGGGGAACAACATATCAAGAGAGTGGAGTGGTAGGCCCTTGGATTGACCCAGGACCAGTGATTAAATGTACCCCACTGAAAAATAGCAGATCTACAAGCTCGTATAGCGTGGCACTCTGTGCCGCACTACGAGCTTGTAGATCTGCCCAAAGTTGAAGGGCTTCAACCTTGGGTACTGGGTAGCTGAAGTTGAAGCTCTGCCCTTCAACTTTGGGCACTTTTACATGTAGGCTGACCCAAAGTTGAAGCAGTTGCCAGGGGGACATCTTTGGGCCTGGGGTCCTCATCATTGGATATGTTGTTTTACCCTTTACTGGAGGTCCTAGGCCCTAAAATGACCCCATGAGGAAGCGTTGACCTTTACTGAATTGCTTCAGTTTCAGGTAATTTGACCACCTAACTTCAGATTTGGGCACCCTAACATGTGGTCTTTAAGTGGTGGGCCTGTGGTCATCTTAGTGGCTAGGAAGTCCAGTGAAAGGCCTACATACTCTCCCAAGATGGAGGAACAACATTTTACAATCTGGGTACCGTAGGCCTTTGTATGGCTACAGTGCGACTGGTTCAATCCTACCCTAAATCTAGGCCTAAGACGTGACACCTCAAAGTGGGGTACATTGCATCCACTGGTCAATCCAAGGGCCTACCACGTACTCCACTCTCTTGATATGTTCTTTCCCAACTCTTGGAGAGTATGTAGGCCTTTCCCTGGACCTTCTAGCGCAGGGGTGCCCAAAAGGTAGATCGCGATCTACCAGTAGATCACAAGGGCTGTGCAGGTAGATCACATTACATGCCCCTAAAAAATATATATGTAATTTAAATGTTGCCACTTCAATTAAGGTGACTTGATTGACATACATTGTAGGACTAGTAGCATGCCAAAGTTTGTGCTATTGCTATTGAGAATGCATTGGGCGTTTAAGTTAAATAACTCAGAAACTACAAATAATTTCAAAGTAAAAAGTTCCAGCATGTGTCTCCACAGAAAGCTGAATTATAAAATGTGTGAATGGAGTTTCTAGGTGAAAGTGCTTTTTTGACGTGCCAATATCTGCCATTGAGCCCCATTGTGAATTTCTCAAATTTGAAAGCACTATATTTCTAAAACTATGAAACATGTCAAAGATTTCTTTTCAGGCAAACATGTCCACCGTAAGATGAACCTAAATAGGTTTGAATGGCATAGCATGCCAAAGTTTGTGCTATTGTCATTGAGAATGCATTGGGCGTTTAAGTTAAATACGGGGGCGGCATATTTTGACAGCAGAAACTGCCTGTCATAATTT
>NC_136799.1:28577527-28602527 GCF_951216825.1 Electrona antarctica
GACTAGATTACGCTCTCCTCTTGGCTTACATGAAATGACTAGATGACGATCTCCTCTTGGCTTAGATGAAATGACTAGATGACGCTCTCCTCTTGGCTTAGATGAAATGACTAGATGAGGCTCTCCTCTTGGCTTAGATGAAATGACTAGATGAGGCTCTCCTCTTGGCTTACATGAAATGACTAGATTACACTCTCCTCTTGGCTTAGATGAAATGACTAGATGACGCTCTCTTCTTGGCTTAGATGAAATGACTAGATGACGCTCTCCTCTTGGCTTAGATGAAATGACTAGATGAGGCTCTCCTCTTGGCTTAGATGAAATGACTATATGACGCTCTCCTCTTGGCTTACATGAAATGACTAGATGACGCTCTCCTCTTGGCTTAGATGAAATGACTAGATGACGCTCTCCTCTTGGCTTAGATGAAATGACTAGATGAGGCTCTCCTCTTGGCTTAGATGAAATGACTAGATGAGGCTCTCCTCTTGGCTTACATGAAATGACTAGATGACGCTCTCCTCTTGGCTTAGATGAAATGACTAGATGACGCTCTCCTCTTGGCTTAGATGAAATGACTAGAATCTAGTCATTTCATCTAAGCCAAGAGGAGAGCGTCATCTAGTCACTAGATGACACTCTCCTCTTGGCTTAGATGAAATAACTAGATGATGCTCTCCTCTTGGCTTAGATGAAATTACTAGATGACTAGATGAGGCTCTCCTCTTGGCTTAGATGAAATGTCTAGATGACTAGATGAGGCTCTCTTCTTGGCTTAGATGAAATGACTAGATGACGCTCTCCTCTTGGCTTAGATGAAATGACTAGATGACTAGATGAGGCTCTCCTCTTGGCTTAGATGAAATGACTAGATGACGCTCTCCTCTTGGCTTACATGAAATGACTAGATGACGATCTCCTCTTGGCTTAGATTAAATGACTAGATGACGCTCTCCTCTTGGCTTAGATGAAATGACTAGATGAGGCTCTCCTCTTGGCTTAGATGAAATGACTAGATGAGGCTCTCCTCTTGGCTTACATGAAATGACTAGATGACGCTCTCCTCTTGGCTTAGATGAAATTACTAGATGACGCTCTCTTCTTGGCTTAGATGAAATGACTAGATGACGCTCTCCTCTTGGCTTAGATGAAATGACTAGATGACTAGATGAGGCTCTCCTCTTGGCTTAGATGAAATGACTAGATGACGCTCTCCTCTTGGCTTACATGAAATGACTAGATGACGATCTCCTCTTGGCTTAGATGAAATGACTAGATGACGCTCTCCTCTTGGCTTAGATGAAATGACTAGATGAGGCTCTCCTCTTGGCTTAGATGAAATGACTAGATGAGGCTCTCCTCTTGGCTTACATGAAATGACTAGATGACGCTCTCCTCTTGGCTTAGATGAAATGACTAGATGACGCTCTCCTTGGCTTAGATGAAATGACTAGATGACGCTCTCCTCTTGGTTTAGATGAAATGACGAGATGACGCTCTCCTCTTGGCTTAGATGAAATGACTAGATGACGCTCTCCTCTTGGCTTAGATGAAATGACTAGAATCTAGTCATTTCATCTAAGCCAAGAGGAGAGCGTCATCTAGTCACTAGATGACACTCTCCTCTTGGCTTACATGAAATGACTAGATGACGCTCTCCTCTTGGTTTAGATGAAATGACTAGATGACGCTCTCCTCTTGGTTTAGATGAAATGACTAGATGACGCTCTCCTCTTGGCTTAGATGAAATGACTAGATGACGCTCTCCTCTTGGCTTAGATGAAATGACTAGATGAGGCTCTCATCTTGGCTTACATGAAATGACTAGATGACGATCTCCTCTTGGCTTAGATGAAATGACTAGATGACTAGATGAGGCTCTCTTCTTGGCTTAGATGAAATGACTAGATGACGCTCTCCTCTTGGCTTAGATGAAATGACTAGATGACTAGATGAGGCTCTCTTCTTGGCTTAGATGAAATGACTAGATGACGCTCTCCTCTTGGCTTAGATGAAATTACTAGATGACTAGATGAGGCTCTCCTCTTGGCTTAGATGAAATGACTAGATGACTAGATGAGGCTCTCTTCTTGGCTTAGATGAAATGACTAGATGACTAGATGAGGCTCTCCTCTTGGCTTAGATGAAATGACTAGATGACTAGATGAGGCTCTTCTTGGCTTAGATGAAATGACTAGATGACGCTCTCCTCTTGGCTTTTATGAAATGACTAGATGACTAGATGAGGCTCTCCTCTTGGCTTAGATGAAATGACTAGATGACGATCTCCTCTTGGCTTAGATGAAATGACTAGATGACGCTCTCCTCTTGGCTTAGATGAAATGACTAGATGAGGCTCTCCTCTTGGCTTAGATGAAATGACTAGATGAGGCTCTCCTCTTGGCTTACATGAAATGACTAGATGACGCTCTCCTCTTGGCTTAGATGAAATGACTAGATGACGCTCTCCTTGGCTTAGATGAAATGACTAGATGACGCTCTCCTCTTGGTTTAGATGAAATGACGAGATGACGCTCTCCTCTTGGCTTAGATGAAATGACTAGATGACGCTCTCCTCTTGGCTTAGATGAAATGACTAGAATCTAGTCATTTCATCTAAGCCAAGAGGAGAGCGTCATCTAGTCACTAGATGACACACTCCTCTTGGCTTAGATGAAATAACTAGATGAGGCTCTCCTCTTTGCTTACATGAAATGACTAGATGATGCTCTCCTCTTGGCTTAGATGAAATTACTAGATGACTAGATGAGGCTCTCCTCTTGGCTTAGATGAAATGACTAGATGAGGCTCTCTTCTTGGCTTAGATGAAATGACTAGATGACGCTCTCCTCTTGGCTTAGATGAAATGACTAGATGAGGCTCTCCTCTTGGCTTAGATGAAATGACTAGATGAGGCTCTCCTCTTGGCTTAGATGAAATGACTAGATGAGGCTCTCCTCTTGGCTTACATGAAATGACTAGATGACGCTCTCCTCTTGGCTTGGATGAAATGACTAGATGAGGCTCTCCTCTTGGCTTAGATGAAATGACTAGATGAGGCTCTCCTCTTGGCTTACATGAAATGACTAGATGACGCTCTCCTCTTGGCTTAGATGAAATGACTAGATGACGATATCCTCTTGGCTTAGATGAAATGACTAGATGACGATATCCTCTTGGCTTAGATGAAATGACTAGATGACGCTCTCCTCTTGGCTTAGATGAAATGACTAGAATCTAGTCATTTCATCTAAGCCAAGAGGAGAGTGTCATCTAGTCACTAGATGACACTCTCCTCTTGGCTTACATGAAATGACTAGATGACGCTCTCCTCTTGGTTTAGATGAAATGACTAGATGACGCTCTCCCCTTGGTTTAGATGAAATGACTAGATGACGCTCTCCTTGGCTTAGATGAAATGACTAGATGACGCTCTCCTCTTGGCTTAGATGAAATGACTAGATGACGCTCTCCTCTTGGCTTAGATGAAATGACTAGATGAGGCTCTCCTCTTGGCTTAGATGAAATGACTAGATGACGCTCTCCTCTTGGCTTAGATGAAATGACTAGATGACGCTCTCCTCTTGGCTTAGATGAAATGACTAGATGACGCTCTCCTCTTGGTTTAGATGAAATGACTAGATGACGCTCTCCCCTTGGTTTAGATGAAATGACTAGATGACGCTCTCCTTGGCTTAGATGAAATGACTAGATGACGCTCTCCTCTTGGCTTAGATGAAATGACTAGATGACGCTCTCCTCTTGGCTTAGATGAAATGACTAGATGAGGCTCTCCTCTTGGCTTAGATGAAATGGCTAGATGACGCTCTCCTCTTGGCTTAGATGAAATGACTAGATGACGCTCTCCTCTTGGCTTAGATGAAATGACTAGATGACGCTCTCCTCTTGGCTTAGATGAAATGACTAGATGACACTCTCCTCTTGGCTTAGATGAAATGACTAGATGACGCTCTCCTCTTGGCTTAGATGAGGCGACGATGCTAAAATCCCACAATTTGTTAACCCTCCTACCAGCTCATATGACACATGACTCTGAGACTCTGAACTCTGTGACCTTGTGTGTGTGTGTATGTGTGTGTGTGTGTGTGTGTGGTGTGCGTGTGCGTGTGCGCTTGTGTGCATGTGCATGTGTGCATGTGTGAGAGCCTGTAAGGACCTACAGCTTTGCATTTCAAAGTGCAGGGGCTTGTTTGTCTCATGCCTTGGCGTGTGTGCAGCACGCCACAGTGGCCTTTAGTGCATGTCCCCGGTGAAGATGGATTTTGTGCCAAGGCAGCAGCCCCACTGCTAACCTTGAGGTAAGCTGGCGTAATGAGATCGCCTCTGACGGCATTGACTCACACCTGACAGCAATGACACTCTCCTCGCAGCCAGCGAGAGGGAGAGAGACTCACACAAAGACAGATCGGGAAATGCAGAAGAAGAGGAATGGTGCACTTTATATGGTCAGTTGTATTGTAACGCAGATGAAAACAGGTAGAACTAGAATATGCCCACAATTCCTGCTAGAACATGACACGGTAATGCTGTACCGTGGCAGCGTTTCACTCAGGAGGTTCCTGGCTCCAGCATTATTAATCCGGCAGCTGGGGTTGTGGGGTGGGAAATATGGAATATAGTTTTTTTTTATTGGCCTAAAATATTGTCTATATAGTATATACATTCATGAATCCACTTGCTGACTGGCTGTCGGTATTGAGCAATTTGTTGTAAAAAAGTAAAAAAAATAAAAAAAAAAGCATAATTTCATTATGCTTTAAGTAGCATGTCAAACTAGGGGGTTTTCTTGATTCTGAATCCATTCCAAGCATTAGTTTTGCACAATAAACACTCCTTGGGCTAAAAACGGCCGTCCAGTCTAGTTGAGTCTGCTGTGGTCTGGTCCAGTAGGCTGGCTGACTGGAGTGTTATGTATGGACTACTGTCTGCCATAGCTGCAGTTAAGACCTCCTTCGTCTGCACTTTCTTGCCCAAATGAAAACCTCTGCTACAGCAGGCCATGGTCCGGGCCTAGGGGATCATTTGTCACCAGCTGTACTACCAGCGAGCGTTCACGCACGTGCACGCACGCACACACACATAATTCCCTGCTGAAGACTGCTGATTCTCTAGTTCTTTCTCTGATCGTTGCTGTCTCTTCCTCCCTTCGGCCCTCATGTGTCATGTTTTCACTACATTACATCCGTGTGCACGCTGACAAATGTGGCATGCAATTTGAAAATAATTAGAGAGTATCTGCTCTTGGAATCTGGCGATTTGATGTACCTATACAGTATACTTTACGAGTCCACCTTCCACACACCAATCACGGGGACCACTGGAATTTTGGCGAGGGATTGGTGCCAACCTGAGGAGAGCAATGGACTGACCTCATGTTTCCTTCAATGCATGAGGAGTCCCAAGTCGCTTGCACCTGACAGGGGGGAATTTCCACGGTTGGACGTAGCGCGTGGAAGGAATTCCAACCAGTTCCTTTCCCCTCCATCAGGCACCCCGGCCAGGCTGAGGCAGTTTAGAGACTAGGATTTCTGCATGTTTTTTGTGAGGGTACCTACCCTAGGGCACATGGGGAGAACATGCAAACCCTTTTGCCAACCCCACCTATAGGGTATACACGGAGGAGAGAACACGCCGCCAGCACCCACAGCTTCCCCAGCGGGAATCGAACCCAGGGCCATCCAGCTGTGAGGCAACAGCGCTACCGACTGCAACACCGTGACACCACGACTAGAGGGTTTAAGTTATGGCCTATGTTCTTTTGTACGACACAAGAAGCGGAAATAGCCAATACAACGTCATGAATAAAGTAAAATACAGTATTTAATTTAGTCTGATCTGAAGCAAGGATAAAACATTTCCCAACTTGCAATGAAAATTAATGACCAGAGGGGATATCAAAAGCAGAGGCATCCCTCAGAAATTGATGCCCCACGTGCATTTAATAGTATTTAATATGAGATGGGACCAGGATAACCATTATATGGATGATGGTAATTGAAACAATAATGGACATGCGGTAACAGCTTGGAAAATAGCACTGATCCATCATCTGCGATGAGCCTGCCCGCCGTTCATTAATAACATGGTTAAATGGTGCAAAAATGATATTGCTCTTGGTCATATAGCTGCCCGAAATAGGCTTAGTGCCGCGTTGGCTAATTGAAAAAGAGATGAACAGGGGGCATCCGTTCTGTGAGCTGTGGAAGACGGATAGATAGACCCTCCCCCTGTCCGTCAGTGCAGGGGTTTGGATCACGCACCCCGTGGCCTGTGGGGAGTTCCCAGGAAATAATCGGCCGGAGACATGGCACGGAGCACGATCTTGGCGGAAGTGCGGGATTGGAATTCAATTTCTGTGTACCAGTGTGTGGAGGTGGTCTACTGGGCCACTGGGATGTGGATCAATAGGAATCAAACGGCTTGAGCCCCGCCCCCGCGCAGCTCAGCACAGGAAAGTCCTCCGTGTTAATTTAACTGAGAGTGTACAGTACAAATGCATGATACAACCAGCAGTACTGTACTTAAGTACAATTTTTTAGGTATTTGTATTTTCCAATACTTTTACTTCTACTCCACTACAGTAGCCTACATCTCAGATCCAAATATTGTACTTTTACTCCACTACATTTATTTGAAAACTTGAATTACTTTGTAGATTTTGATTATTATTACAAAACATATATTGACCAATTAGACCCGAAACCCTGATGACCTTGGGATACATCACTGAGGATAAGTCCCAGGTGCATCCATGTATGTATGTATTTTGTTTTAGTTATTCTATTTATAGTGACTCATAGGAATAGACTACGTGACAACCAGGAATAGTCTGGTGACCACCGGAGAGACGGGTGGCAGCCGGAAAGTAGACGGCACCCGGGAGCAGTATGGGTTGGCGCCTCAGCGGAGGAAGAAGCCCAACAAACCCACGGTGAGGCCTTTAGGAGGGCCATTCAAGCCTCAAGCGGAGCCTGCGGCACCACCAAGGGCAAGGTGGAGCCTGCGGAACTGTTGCGGCTCGAGAATCCATTCCTGAATAAAGTGCCTGGTGCTGGGAGTCTGGTGCAACGCACAGGGCCTGACCTGGTGAGAGCAGGAGTGGACCTGGTGAGACGTAGGAGGGGCCCGGACAGGAGTCAACCCACAGAGCCTAGTCCTTCCACGCTCCAGAATGGTACCTCCCAGTCCCGGCAGAGTAGTTCAGGAGGAACGGATTGTGTGGCCCTGGTTTTTCCCTAATGGGACTGATCGAGGGTGGGACGTAAGTCGGGACTTGATCACCCCGGCTGGGTCACCTGAGTGAGGGGTATGATGTTGGGAGACCCGAAACCCCGATAATAATAATAATAATAAACTTTATTTGTATAGCACCTTTCATACATAAATGCAACTCAAAGTGCTTCACAGGGCAGTACATAAAAATAGCAATAAAACACAGGCAAGCAGTTAGACCAGGGGTGCCCAAAAGGTAGATCGCGATCTACCAGTAGATCACAAAGGCTGTGCAGGTAGATCACATGACATGCCCCTAAAGAGTATTTCATTTAAATATATTGAAGAAAAAAAACGATAAAAAACAAAACAAAAAAACATTTCTCCCCCTCTATTTCCCATTCCAAGTGCATTTGTCTTATACTGTACAGAATGTAACGCAAACTCTACTATTCCGAAGCCCCCTCAGGTACATATTTAAACTATTTTCAGCAATGGTATAATAATTGATTTGGTGGGTAGATCTTGCCGAGCTGGTCATTTTGAAAGTAGCTCTCAAGTCAAAAAGTGTGGGCACCCCTGAGTTAGACGGATAAAACAATGGTAAAGAGCAAACAACAAAAAAAAGCATAAAAACATAGATGGACGAGATACATCACTGAGCATACGTCCCAGGTGCATCCATGTATGTATGTATTTTGTTTTAACCACTTCAGCTCTATACATTTAGGCCATTTGAAAATAGCCGATCTACAAGCTCACAATGCGTCACATTGTAGATCTTCTATTTTCAAAAGATTTGTATGCATTTGAAAACTTGTGAAACGGGATACATTCTGCATAATGAGTACCTTCTACTTTTGGTACTTTAAGTACATTTTGATACTGATACCAATACTTTTGTACTTTTACTCAAGTACATTTTGAATTGCAACATGCAAGTACAAGTACTTTTCCCACTAGTGTGCTGTTTGCGGAGGCCTGGGCTCGGTCAAGGTTGAAGCGGCGCTGTGGAACAGCTAAACCTACGTAGGCTAAACTGCTGGCCTGGACGACCACATGGAAAATGAGATCAGTGACCTACAGTAACGCCAGTGTGCATGAGAGCTCATAGCACGGCTGCTGGGAGAGGGACTGGGCTGTAAGAAACTACTGCCGGACCACAAGCCTTTCACCGGACTTGTAACTTGAGTTCGAGTGTGAAAGAGAGTGAGAGAGCATAGCATGAGGTGTGTGTGTGTGTGTGTGTGCGTGCGTGTGCGTGTGTGTGCGTGTGTGTGTGTGTGTGTGTGTGTGTGTGTGTGTGTGTGTGTGTGTGTGTGTGTGTGTGTGTGTGTGTGTGTGTGTGTGTGTGTGTGTGTGTGTGTGTGTGTGTGTGTGTGTGTGTGTGTGTGTGTGTGCGTGCGTGCAGTTTGGCTGCAGCCCTCTCATGTGGCTGGCTGTGTTGAGCTGCAGCGAATGCTGCTATTGATTTGACACAATAGCACCAAAGTACGAAAGGGTCCGCCAGCTCTGTGCGTGCGTGCGTGCGTGCGTGCGTGTGTCAGAGAGAGAGACAGCTGCTTTTTCAGTCAGCCTGACTTATCCATTAGGGATGAAGAGGGTTGAGGTCTTTGGAGAGACTGTTGTAGGAGGAATGTCATCCACACACACACACACACACACACACACACACCTCATGCTATGCTCTCTCACTTTCTTTCACACTCGAACTCCCTCTGTTTCTCATTTTCACATGCATTGACACAGGCACATTCATTCTCTTTCATGCGCACGCACGCATGCTAACACGCACACACGCACGCACGCACACACACACACACACACACACACACACACACACACACACACACACACACACACACACACACACACACACACACACACACACACACACACACACACACACACACACACACACACACACCAGGTGTCCCCCCGTTGCTGCCAAAGTGTGAGTGTCAGAGTCCTGGCCTCTTCATAAGAGGCCTACTTGGCACCCAGCTGTGAGGCCTTTTTAATTAGAGCCCTGCTGTTAAAGCGCGGCCGAGCTCGCCTCACACCACCTCCTCACTCCTACACACACTCTGGCATACGCACTGTCTCTGTCAATCATCCTATCTGTCCGTCTCCTGATGCATTCTGACTGCAGTATCTGACTGCAGATGTTGGCTAGCGGCTGCTATGCCATGCCACAGACTCCAAGCACCTGTCCTTGTAAATGAAGGCATGTGGTATGAAATTGGGCAGGCTAGTAAATTAGCCAAAGCAGCGTGCGATAGCCTTAGACCAGTGCTTCTCAACGACGGATCCAAACGGGTCTATCTATCTATCTATCTATCTATCTATCTATCTATCTATCTATCTATCTATCTATCTATCTATCTATCTATCTATCTATCTATCTATCTATCTATCTATCTATCTATCTATCTATCTATCTATCTATCTATCTATCTATCTATCTATCTATCTATCTATCTATATCTATCTATCTATCTATCTATCAAATTCAACACGCGTTCCACACCCTCAGGGAGTGCAGTGCCCAGTGTTGAGTCGGTCGAACCCATGTTTGTCCAAAACCGCCACAAAAGGCCTCTGCCCGGGCTCTGGACAGGGCCCCTGCCCAGTGTCCATATATGGAGCTGGCCTGTTCTGACATCACAACACTCCATATTTGGGCGTGCCTGACACAGAACTCCATATAGGAATAAAGGGACACAGAGAGATAGATACAGAAATCTCCATATATGGGCATAAAATGGACAGAGACCAATGGGAACAGGTACTCTGACATGGGTACCATGGGTACCCATAGCCAGGTGGAGCATGGATCTCCAACTTCCATCGTTACCGACTCAGTGCTCTACAGCCGTGCAGACATTTTGAAAATAGCCGATCTACAAGCTCACAACGCCTCGTATTGCGAGGCGTTTTCACAATATTTATGGGTGGAACCGAATCATACAAAATGTACTGCCTCAACACCTACAATTCAAAGTGCTTATCAGGTGGTCCCCAGTTCAAATAGGATTACTTTGGGGGGTCACTGCCATAAAAGGTTGAGAACCACTGCCACCACTAGACCACAATGACCACAGAATCCACTTTGGGTTATGGCAAAACTTCTGTTGTAAATTGTATTTGTACATTTATTGAATGTGCACAAATCTGAAAATTGGCAATCTTTTTAATGAGTCGCTGACACAGCCAGATGTCAAGATACAGAAGGGAAAGTATTCACCTGAAACATTTCCTGCTGTGAGGGCTGAAGGTAACCTGACTCAGCCAGATGGGGCAGCAGAGAGTCTGGCGGAGTCAGGTTAGGCTGAAGGTGCTTAGCCACTGATTCGCACACAAATTACTTTTTTGTGGCCAAAAAGAAAATCAGTTTGGCAGGTTTTCTTGTTGCGTAGCTTGTCTGAACCACTGTAGGTACTTGCCAATGCTGCATTTGTTCATGAAAAACTAATTGTAATGAGTTGTGAATGGCCATTCATGTGAAAGTTGTAGAGTGAAACAAGGCGGCGAAAGATTACACATGCATATACTGTACACACACGCACGCACGCACGCACGCACGCGCACACACACACACACACACACACACACACACACACACACACACACACACACACACACACACACACAAGCCTGATTTATACCTATTTATTATTATTTCTGGGTCCAATTCCATCCCCCACCGACGATTACCACGCTTTGAATGAATGAATTTGATTTGTTTTATACAATGAACAAGCAAACGAGTAAATATAAAATAAACATGAAATGCAAATGTTCTTCATTGAACCATTTTTAAGCCCTACTATACAACAGGTCATTTCGAGGAAGAAATCTGTTTGGCTGAAATAGCCATCTAGCCATGCTTAAACGAGCATGATGGAATGCCTAATCAAAACATAAACATCAGCTGTGCTGAATCTCACTGCTCTCCCAAACAGCAAAGTTCTTCGGGATCGGACCCGCGACACACTGTCATGCTGGATTACCAGCCAAGGTGCCTGGACCGCTAAAATAAACTAAGCCAGGCCAAAAAAAATGTTTTTTTTATTGAATATATTAGTTATAATGAAATTGAGTTGACGTGGGTTTTTTTAGGGTAAGTGTGTTACAATCGCAGTATTACACTCAAGCGTGTGCTTTACTGTCATTAATGGCACTTCTGCGCTGCCTACGGAACAGGCCTATCGGATCGTTCCTGCAGGCGTGCCATAAGCCATTAATGACACTAAAGCACACCCTCTTGTGTAATATTGCTTAAAGATGGAGTGCTGTGATTTTTGTAATTCTTCTGTTTTGTATGTGTCCATGGAGTTAACATTGCTCTAATGGACCCCCAGGTGTGGTTAGAATATTGAAATAGCCTATGTCTTCCCTGTGTATTTTTGGTTTCTTCCTGAAAGCTGAAAGCCTTTGAGTCAAAAGGCCCAATCGAAATACACCACGTTAGTTACATCACAATATCAAGCCCTGCTCCTTTACCATACAACAACAGGCTTCAATTCAATATCATCCCCTCGCCTAACCCCTGCTCCTTTACCATACACAGGCCCATATCATCCCCTCGCCTAACCCCTGCTCCTTTACCATACACAGGCCCATATCATCCCCTCGCCTAACCCCTGCTCCTTTACCATACACAGGCCCATATCATCCCCTCGCCTAACCCCTGCTCCTTTACCATACACAGGCCCATATCATCCCCTCGCCTAACCCCTGCTCCTTTACCATACACAGGCCCATATCATCCCCTCGCCTAACCCCTGCTCCTTTACCATACACAGGCCCATATCATCCCCTCGCCTAACCCCTGCTCCTTTACCATACACAGGCCCATATCATCCCCTCGCCTAACCCCTGCTCCTTTACCATACACAGGCCCATATCATCCCCTCGCCTAACCCCTGCTCCTTTACCATACAACAACAGGCTTCAATTCAGGTGGATCACCACCCACCTGAAAACCAGACATAAACTTACTTTTAACACTTTCTGTACACTATTTTGAAAACAAGTCTTTCTCCTAGTATAATCATAGTACCTGATGATCATGTTTTAGGGGGGGATTACGGCATTCCATCTTTAATTAAAAAACGTATGGTGGGCCTTTCTGTGTGGAGTTTGCATGTTCTCCCCGTGTCCCCTAGGGTAGGTACCCTCACAAAAACAGTAATCCTGATCTCTAAACTACCTCCCTCTGAAAAAAAAATGGAAAAAAAAAAAAAAAAAACCTATGCACACAGCCCTTTCCCAGAGCCCCCGTCATGTAGCATTATACGTGAAACTGAAGCCTGACCGGAGCAGTGGTGGAAAGTAACCAAGTACATTTACTCTATAGATACTGTACTTAAGTACGCTTTTGAAGTATTTGTACTTTACTTGAGTATTTCCAATTTCCAATACTTTTAATTCTATACTCCACTATCTCAGAGGCAAATATTGTACTTTTACTACATTTATTTGAAAACTTGAGTTACTAGTTTCATTGATTATTATTATTACAAAACATACATTAAATACCTCAGCACTATATACATTTTGGCCGATCTACAAGCTTACAATGCGTTGTGATGCGACGCATTGTGAGCTTGTAGATCTGCTATTTTCAAAATATTTGAAATGGTACATTCTGCATATTGAGTACTTTCTATTTTTGGTACTTTAAGTACATTTTGATTTCCAGACTTTTACTAACAGAGTGTAATTCTACATTGCCGTATTGATACTTTTAGCTGCTCCTCACTGGGACAATTGTGCACGCGCACACACACACACACACGCACGCACGCACACACACACACACACACACACACACACACACACACACACACACACACACACACACACACACACACACACACACACACACACACACACACACACACACACACAGTGGAGGAGCAGACAATGTGCACCAGATGTGAAGCATGGTGAGGTCAGCTCCCTCATGCCTCTCCCAGCCATGGCGGCGTCACGCAGCATCTGCCCCGGCACGCCACAGTCAGCCATGCACACACACACACACACACACACACACACACACACACACACACACACACACACACACACACACACACACACACACACACACACACACACAAACACACACACACAGTGTTGATTTTAACCGACAGGATATTTTGATTTAGTTTCAGTCATATTTTGTTTTTGTTTTAGTTTTTTTGGCTTCTGAAAAGTTTTAGTTTTAGAGTCTAAAACTAAAAAATCTCATGATATTTAGTCAAATAAAACTATAGTTTTATTTGACTAAAAACTATAGTTTTATTTGACTAAATATCATGAGATTATTCTCGACTAAATCTACCGTTGATTCTGTCAACTAAATGTCGGTGGGCCTTGATGCCATCATAATGGTTGATTTTACACTTGGAAATACCCGATCTACAAGCTTAATTTCAGATCCCAACAGGAGCCCAACCAAACATAAAATCACTTTTAGTTCTCTTCTCCCTCCCTAAAAATGGAGTCTAGTTTTTATTTGTTGACAAAATTGTCATTATATTTTGTTTCATAGTTTTAGTCATCATAGCTTAGTTTTGGACGGGCGCTATAGCCCAAGCTTTGAGGGTCTGTGTAAACACAAACATTGAAGGCAAAAGTGAGTGAGGATGCAAATTGTGATTGGCCGGCGTGATTGGGTGGGAGATAATAATAATAATAAAACTGTATTTGTATAGCACCTTTCATGACATGAAATGCAGCTCAAAGTGCTTTACAGAGCAATGGAGAAAAAAAAGAAAAGAAAAGCAAGGCATAAAACATTAAAATAATAGCAGTAGGGCCTAATGCAATACAGTGAGGACATGAATAACAAGGAATTTAAAAGATCAATTAAAAGCAATAGTGTAGAAGTAGGTCTTGAGTTGTGCTTTAAAAATGTCTACAGAGGCTGCCTGTCTACAGATGTGCCATTGGTTGAGAATGAGATGATGTACAGTATGATGATGATGTATGATGATAAGAGAGCCCCTCACTTCATTTGTAGGTTTTATTTAAGTTTCGTTAGTGAAAAAATGTAGTCGACAAACATTTGTCTTCATAGTTTTAGTCAACGAAATCAACACTGACACGCATGCAGCCACGCATGCAGCCACGCACGCACACACGCACGCACACACGCACGCACGCACCCACGCATGCACGCACGCACGCACGCACGCACGCACACACTCATGCACACACACACACACTCATGCACATGCACATGCACATGCATAGCCAAGCACAATGCTGTTAGCTCAGCAGCAGCCTTTTCTAACGTGAACGTAAAATATCCTCTGAAGCTAACCAAAATCACATAACCAGCATTCCTTCATTTCCCTTGTCATGCCTGCATGGTTTTTATAAAGAACAATGACATGACCAGACCCTATATGAAGTCTGGGGTCCAGCCCTGTTGGAAGCTGTGATCAAAGAGCTATTGTTCGTTGTAAGCTTCTTTCATACGCACGCAGTATACGAGTAAGTTGATTAGAAACAATAGCAGCCGACTGAGCCCAGTGATATGCGTCAGATCAACTGTGGAATGTTGAGCCAAATTTCTCAAAGCCACCATGGAGCGTGTCACCCTGTACTACACACACTCTCTCTCTCTCTCTCTCTCTCTCTCTCACGCACGCACGCACGCACGCACGCACGCACGCACGCACGCACGCACGCACGCACGCACGCACACACACACACACACAGGGCTGGCCAAATTTTGGCCAGGTGTCTTCAGACAAGACTAATTGGATCTAGGGCCAAAGGTTCAGATGAAACCATAATGAGCCATTGTAAACAATGATTTGACCCAATTTGCTTTGCTGTGGTGCCTGGCTGCATGCTGTGGTGCCTGGCTGCATGCTGTGGTGCCTGGCTGCATGCTGTGGTGCCTGGCTGCATGCTGTGGTGCCTGGCTGCATGGACCCCAATTTATTGGTTTGATCTGAAACGTAGGTCCCAAAACCTCACAGGCTTATCTATCCATATATACTGTAAATGGACCATCTCCGTTTTTTTGTTCCTTCCCCTCTCTTAAGCCTATACTTCGTTGTATGATCAACAGTGAAAATAGCCAATCTACAAGCTTCTACGTGAGCTTAGATCTTGCAAAAGATATTGAAAGTTTGGGAAATTTTGGAGATTTGCCTAAAATGATTGTGTGTGTGTGTGTGTGTGTGTGTGTGTGTGTGTGTGTGTGTGTGTGTGTGTGTGTGTGTGTGTGTGTGTGTGTGTGTGTGTGTGTGTGTGTGTGTGTGTGTGTGTGTGTGTGTGTGTGTGTGTGTGTGTGTGTGTTCGCACGTACAACCACACACACACACACACGCATATACACACAGCAAAGTAGTGGAGGGGAACCTGTAAGCGCTGTGCCTGCGTTTGGGACTGCTTGTCACCAGTTTGACATGGGAAGACAGGTTGTTTAGGAAGCGGGGGAGGAAAGAGGGATGGAGGAGGAGAAGAATAAGGCTGCATGGCTGCAGCTGTTGTTCTGTGTATTCTGTCTTGGTCTGGTGCGGCGTAGCCGTGGCTGAGAGCCGAGAGCCCCTGGGATGCACAGCCCCTGGCGCCTCGACAGGTGGGGAGGGAGGGAGAGAGAGAGAGAGAATAGCAAAACACAAAGCTCAGCTGCTCGCCCAGAGCGGCCTCGCTCTGCCGCACACACTCGCCCTGCTCTCTCCCACTGGCCTTTCATTTTGTCTGTTTGTTTTGTTTTGTTTTAATGTCTCTCCCTCCTTGTCTTTCTAACAGGCTGCTGCCGCTGTCCCTCTCAACCTCTTCACCATGAGCTAAGAACCCTAGCAATCCCCGGGATTTATCTTACAAAGTCAAGAAACAAGGCACTTTGTCTTGTGCTGCCGTCCTTTTTGCTGCCTCGCGGTCTCCTGTTTAGCAGAATGTGGCTGTGCTGCTGGTTGTCCCCTGGCTGTGGCAGCTGCCGGGCTCCGTATCGACCCTGTCACTCCCTCAAAGGAATAGGAAGCCAGCTCCTGCTCGGGCCCCTTCCCTCCAATTCACTGGGCTGCGTTTTTATTCCAATTGTTTTTAAAGATTTTTCTCTCAACCCAGGGTTGCGGATATTGCCAAAACCAAGAAAGGCAGACAAAGAGGGAATTGAGAAGGAAAAAAAAGTTATTTTGCTAAAGGACATTTGCAGAGGCAGCTTTTAACAGACCCCCCCTCCCTCTCTCTATATCCCTCCTTCCCTCCATACCTGCCCTCCCTCCATAAACACACGCCTTTCTCCTGTTTAAATATTGAGAATCACTTCAAAATTCCTGCCCCCGTTGCGGCTCCAAACAGCAGAGCTGCAATGTTGCCATGCATGGCTGCAGCCTCCCTCCTCAGTTCCCTATAGCAGGCACCAGAAACAAGAGCCAGCTTCGTGCTTCCCAGTCTGTGCCTCGATCCTCTCTCCCCATGTTCTCTGTTAGGCAGAGCCGTGCCCTCTGGGCTGAATTTAGCTGCTGACTTCCACTCTTAACAAGGGGTCTCTCTCTCTCTCTCTCTCGCTCGCGCGCGCGCTCACTCGCTCGCTCGCTCGCTCTCACAAACACACACGCACACACATAAGCACATGCACTATACAAGTGCTGCAGAAACTGAGAAGCAGAGAGAGCGGCCACTCCATCCCTTGTTGTTCTCCTCTTTGGCAATTCAGCTTAGCTCAGTCAGTCTGTCCAATCGCTGTGACCCGAACACACGCTTCACAGTATTCTGTGGTTGCCATTCCACCCTGATAGGCCCCTAGCCTTTTCACTTTCATAAGGGCCTCGCTCCTTTAGTCTTTTATTGCTCAGATGCCTGAGTTTTAGCCGCCATGAAGAAATGTGGTTGTGTGCCCCTGTGTTGTGGGCAGCTTTCAGGAATAGGATAATGGCCTTAGCACAGTTATAGAACGTTTCTTAAATGCTGCATTTGTTATGAGTGGTTGCTGTTGTTGTTGTTGTTGTTGTTGTCTGTTTAAAGTATATATGGTAGCAAAATGGTGGACTTAACTAGTGGTACATTCTTTCTGAGTGGCCCTAGCTTTATACTTATCTAAATGCTTTTCTGAGATACCATGAGATGCCATGCCATGCCATGCCTGCCACGCACGCGCACGCACGCACGCACGCACGCACGCACGCACGCACGCACGCACGCACGCACGCACGCACGCACGCACGCACGCACGCACGCACGCACGCACGCACGCACGCACGCACGCACGCACGCACGCACGCACGCACGCACGCACGCACGCACGCACGCACACACACACACACACACACACACACACACACACACACACACACACACACACACACACACACACACACACACACACACACACACACACACACACACACACACACACACACACACACACACACACACACACACACACACACACACACACACACACACACACACACACACACACACACACAGCAGTGGCAGTGGCAGCGGTGGCGGATTGAGGAGCGGTCTTGATACCGGAAGGTCGCCAGTTCGAATCAGCGGTCCGACACGTTAAAATTACCACCGCTGAAGTGCCCTTGAACAAGGCATTGAACCACTACGATGAAATGTGTTCTATGAGCAGGGCCTGGCTGGAAACAAGTTATTGAGCTTAGCCCAGATACCCTGGGTAAATATAGTAATCATTTAATTTAATTTCATTTCATTTCATTACACACACACACACACACACACACACACAGACACAGACACAGACACAGACACAGACACAGACACAGACACACACACACACACACACACATACACAGCGAAGTACATCTCCACACGAAACCACAATAAGTCTCGGTGGGCCGTCTCCAGTGTCACAATGACAGTGATGAGCCCCATCTCCTTATCGCCCTGCTGGTTCTCCTTATCGCCCTGCTGGTTTGCAGGCACTGATTTTGCTGCACAGAGAGCGAGCTCCAGCCTCTCCATCCAGCCTGTTATGTGTCGCATCATCCCACGAGGCTTTTTATGTGCACTTTGCTCAACTTGAAGCCTACTGAGACTGAGAATATGCAGAGATATGAGCACCAGCGAAAGGCACATGCACACATGCACAAGGAGTCAAGGACACACACACACACACACACACACACACACACACACACACACACACACACACACACACACACACACACACACACACACACACACACACACACACACACACACACACACACCAGGGCTGACTTCTGCTATCTGCGTGCTGGTTGTGGTGGGCTGGTCTGGGCCAAATTTGCGCGAAAATGACCGGGCCGAGTTTTTGTCCCAGTCCAGCCCTTCTTCTGTCGTATGTCCTTAGACCTTCAGCTCCGTTGCAGCAAGCCAGTCCAGTGTTTCGTTGTCTAGGTCAATTAACCCACGATCACCATTAGGTGGCCGGTATATGGGGCAGCTGGTCAGCACGTGTTCCACAGTCTGTAATGGGTCCCCGCATTCTGTGAGACCCCATTTCTGCATGTCTGCACCAAAACGTCCGACACCTGTCCTCAGGCGGTTGAGGGTTGTCCACTCCTTGCGGGGGAGGTGCTGCCCAGGAACACATGTGGGATCCTCGATGTAGTGGTGAAGCCTGGATGGTCCAGCCCTGACACACACACACACACGCACACGCACACGCACACGCACGCAAACATGCTTGTGCACACACAGCCCTTTTTCCACAATCCACCCTAATTTGCACATATACAGTATACAGTAGGAGAAGGTCTTCAAAGTTTGAAGTATTTTATTTTTTCAGGCAATGAAAAAGGTTTGGACCGGACATATAACACACTGTGAAAGACAACATTCTGGGTGGCAAACTCCCCGAGTAGACATGATTTATCAGCGTTAAACTGTCACATTTCAGAGCAGTGCTCCTTCAGCAGAGGAATGCTGGATTTGTAGGCTACTTAGTGTCACACACCAAAAGTAGCACAACTACAAGCTCATAACGTGTCGCAGCATTAATACTGCATGTAATTTTGCATACTGTGCTATTTGGTGGTAAGAAGAATAACTATGAGTTGCCTAGGCTGATTTCTATTTTTGAGGGGCACTAGCCCCTCCTATGTCCACTTTTGAGGGTTTGTGCAAACACAACATTGACAATGAATGGCCAGCTTTGAGTGTTTGTGTAAACATAAACATTGAAGATGAAGGTGAGGACGCAAATTGTGATTGGCCGGAATGATATGATGTATGATGATAAGAGCGCCCCTCACTTCACACGGGTGCGATTTTTATTTCACATATAGTGATATCTGTTGGTATGAAGAATATTATTTAACTAAAATGATGTGTTGTCCATGCTGACTTCCATGTCATATTTAGTTTTGGATTAGTATTGTCCACATTACACCTGTCTTGCGCTAGTCTGAATCTTCTCGCCTGATGACTACAAAACAATACTACAACATGACGTAACGATATCATCCGCTCCAGACCGGTTCACACGGCAATTTTGTAACACAGACCAGGCTTTCCTCCGATGCCTGGTGACACGAGGTTAGTCTTGCGCAGAAACTTAAGTTTTGGGAATGTATTGACATTTTTGGATATGTTTTAAAGGTTTTCACCTACAATCACATACCCTAAACAGTATGTAGCATAGTATAGTCGGTGCCCATTCAGTCCTCTGCAGATCTGCATAATTTTGTTTCAGAAATACAAACACCACAGAAAATGAAGCAATCAGAGCTGAGGCTCATGCTGGTTCTCTCCCCCGCTGTTCTCTTCTCATATAGAGAGCAGGAAAAATGAGTCCATGGCAATGAGCAGTGAGGCGGACTGGGAACTTATAGACGTGTTACCGCCTAACAGCATGCTTTATGGGACTGGCTCCCTTTGTGTTTTAATGAGGCGACTGTGGAGGGCTGCTAGGAAGAGAGAGAAGGATGGAGATTGAAGAAGAAAGGAGAGATTGTGAAAGGTAGAGAGAAAAGAGTAGAGTGAAAGAGTGAAAGCAGCGGGCCAGAGGAGGCTTTGTGTCCCCTCTCTCCAGGTCTAATTAGGAGTGAAAGTGGGCTGAGGGGTCTCCCTTGAAGTGTTGCTGCTAACTTTAACATCACAGGTAGACTTCTGTTATAGGCTGCACATTTGCACCACATACCTCTCCTCTGCTCTGCTCTCCTCTCCTCAGTGATATGAGTTTTGATCGTGTTCCACCCATAAAACAAATGTCTTGAGTCCAATGACCAGTGTTTTACTTTGCTTCAATTTATAGCTTCACCCTCATGAAATAAACCCTTGACTTCCCCCCAGCACAATTCCGTTGAACAGCATTTTGTGGTGTGTGTGTGTGTGTGTGTGTGTGTGTGTGTGTGTGTGTGTGTGTGTGTGTGTGTGTGTGTGTGTGTGTGTGTGTGTGTGTGTGTGTGTGTGTGTGTGTGTGTGTGTGTGTGTGTGTGTGTGTGTGTGTGTGTGTGTGTGTGTGTGTGTGTGTGTGTGTGTGTGTGCGTGCGTGCGTGCGTGCGTGCGTGACATCTCTATGTGGGTACTGGGTATGTGTGTGCGTGTGTGCGTGACATCTCTATGTGGGTACTGGGTATGTGTGTGCGTGTGTGCGTGTACATCTTGGCAGTGTGTGCATGCTAAGCATTCAGACCACATTCTGTTCTATATTTACCTCCCTCTGAAAAGTGTTCTGAGCCTTTAGAGCCATAGCGGGAGATTGGCAGTTGCTGTGTGCTGATAAAGTTGTGATCTGTGTGTGTGTGTGTGTGTGTGTGTGTGTGTGGGGGGGGGGGGGGGTACTTGAGGAATGTTTTCTCAATAACAAGTTCCTTTGCGGACGAGCTATGTGGTTGTGTGCTGTTCATTTCCATTTGCCATTCCACCTATTTTTGTGAACAGGCACATGTATTCACACATGCACACACACACACACACGCACACACGCCAGTGGCGGCTCCAGGCACAAATCAGCAGAGGGGCATACATTTTTCCAAATTTGTAAAACAATAAAAAACAAATAAGATATTGGTAGGGTAGGGTACTACTGGCCAATCTGGACTGGAGGGGCACGCACGCACGCACGCACGCACGCACGCACGCACGCACGCACGCACGCACGCACGCACACACACACACACACACACACACACACACATTCATTGCCATTCATCCCATCGCTGGGGGGAACAGCTGTGCAGAGTGCAACATCTTGCAATGGGTCTGGTCCACAAGATTTGATACACCACCAAGATATCCATGTACCCATGTTCCTTAATGTCAACGAAGTCCACGCCCACAATACCAGAGGGAGTTCAACTAACCATGTGCAACCCAGATTCGGCATAAACAAGGGACTAATTTCATTTAGCTCCTCCAAAATGTGGAGCGCCCTACCAACAGTCATTAAGACATGCAAATGCCCTTTGAAGTCAAAGGGCACCTATGGACGGCTGCAATTCGAAACTGGCCCCCGTAAAATCTGAATCCACCACCCACCCCCTTTCCCCTCACTGTATATGTTTTTTTTTCCTTTTTACCTCCTTTATGATGATTTCCTGTTTTTGGCTATATAGAAGTGTCTCTAAATGTTCTGATGAATTGAAAATGGTGGACCCTATTGTAAACAAGCCTCATTAAACTTTACCTTGAGCAGTTAAATGCTACACTGTAAATCCCCCAGTGTTCATTCAACTCTGAGTGTACAATGTAACCAAATGAACACAGGTCCATTTGGTTACATTTGTAGAGTATCATATAGTTAACCTTGTTTTAGTGCCATTTGGTCACAACTGGCCAAGATGAACAAATTAGATTTGGTGTCGCTGTCGGGTTTGGAAATCAGTTGGAAACATGAATGTATATTTTACGGCTGCATAGAGTGGTCACATATGTTGCTGATCGCTGATCATGTTGCACTGATTAGGATTCCCCACACATTTGGTGTAATGCAAAATAGAATATGTATTATGAACAGTTGCAAATTATGTGCTTTATTTGCCTCTCTCTCTCTCTCTCTCTCTCTCTCTCTCTCTCTCTCTCTCTCCCAGTCAACTCTGGAGACGGCATTGACTACAGTCAGCAGAAAAGAGAGAACATCGGCGACCTCATCCAGGAGACTCTGGAGGTATTGGAGCGCTATGGGGGAGAGGACGCTTTCATCAACATCAAATACATGGTGCCCACCTACGAGTCCTGCCTGCTCAACTGAGGGTGCCCATGTGCTGCGTTCACACGGGCGGATACAAAGATACAGTCTACCATTCTTTGTCAATGGAAGCCAGCGACATGAAGATACAAAGATACAGTCTACGTTTGTAGCTGCTACAAAAGCTACAACAGCTACAAAAAAGTTGGGCTAGTTTCAACTTCAGCTACAAAAATACACAGCTATATATATGCTGTATGTGTCTTTGAATCTTTTGCATCTGCCAGGGTGAACGCAATAGACTCAACCCTGGACCCTCTCTGATAGCTCTTTCACCTGCACCCTCCATGCCCACTTAACCTTTACATCACTATCCTGCCCCTTCAGACCAACCCTTCTGCTCTGATATTTGCTAGCCTATCCAGCTGATCCCCTCCGTTACCCCCTCCTGTGCGACCTTTATGGCACCTATTAAATTCATAACAGGTTATTAATTATTTTGCGTCTGGCTGTGTTCTGAGGAACGCCACTGTGTATATAACGAGTATGCTCCCTTTAATGTACTGTAAATGCAGGTTTCCCGGAACAAGCTCTTTACTTATTAAAGTATGCATGTTGCTGTTCACGTAACCCATTTCCGTTTTCTTTTTAGAAATGCAAATGTCACTCACTGACTGACTGACTGACTGACTGACTGACTGACTGACTGACTGACTGACTGACTGACTGACTGACTGACATGGACTGACACTGATATGGAAATTACACCATTCGCAGAGGGATGTAGTTTACGCTAATAACTCACGCCAGCCACCATTGTGTGATCATTGAAAACAATGAAGACAGCAGGTAACCACCCACTGTGTTTAAGTATCTATACCGCAATATCCCCACCTACGTCGTCTCACCCTTGTGTACCAGTGCTGCACTTCTCCACGCGAGAGCATCGGTGACCTTGTACATTATTAGTCACCTATAAGAGACAAAGTGTAAAAAGTAATTTATTGCCTTCTCTATAAGCACCGACATGACTCACATTTATTCGTTTCCTGATGCATCTTTGACCGTCACTGACCATTTGTATAGCTGGTGCAGAGGAGTCAGCCTGAAAATGGACGATGCCAGTGCTCAAGAATTGTACTTGGTTACTCTCCACCACAGACCATGAACCGACTTCCCAAAGTTCACCTTAAAAATATGAACGATATTAGGGAAAGTAACCCATCTGTCCTAACAGCCTTAATACCAGTAAGACGGCGAGTGCTGGTGCTTTGGCATGGGGGGTCAGATCAACAGATGGAATGAATTCTGTACTGGCCATATATGGAGCGTGTCTTGAGTCTACAGGGTTTGATGAGGTCAGATCAACATATGGAATGTGAGAACAGGTCAGCTCCATATATGGAGAAGTGTGGCAGCGGGGGCAATGTCTTGAGTGTACAAGGTGTGAGGGACTGACAGACGGAACGACGGACGGACTGACAGGTTTTGCAGGTTTAAATAGTAATCTGCGACCTATAGTCGCAAAAACATATGACATGGTGGTGAGAAACGTAACAACAGTATTTAGCACTGTCTCAACACTAGGAAGGAAATAAAACAGAAATTGCAACTGGGATTGTAAATAAGAAACAGAAAGAAACTCACTGGATGAGTTGAGATATTTGAACCACACATCCAGGATATTGGCAATCATGATAGACTGACTTTCCATGCTGACTGCAAGGGAACAAAGGAACAGAACTTAAATGTCACACACCTGCATATCCCAGATAATTACCACAGTAGGCTACTGGAGGGCAATTTACTTTAATGCAGTAAGTGTAACTTGCAATTACTCAGCAAGAGCAAGAATGCTTGTTCCTGTTTAATGTTGATGTGGAGGGGTGGACGCTCAACTGAGTCCTGTGAAGTTTTAGCAGGGATCTTAAAAAGCCATTTGCGTATCTATAATACATCAAATCGTGACATTGAGCTGACCCAATGGCTGAAAATCTTTGCTATGATTTTAGTCATCAAAGGCAACACAGATCTTAACTTGCTTTGGAAAGATGTCTGTCTCTGAGTGCACAACGGGTCCAAATGCTGCAACAGCTGCTCCATGTGGTGCAAATGATTGGTCCACATCTGGCTCCCGATGAGTAAAATCTACAAACTTTCTGAAATTGCAAAGTGTCTTTTTATGTATAGTTTACTAATACATTTACTAAATACTAATTGAATTACAGTGTTGATCTTTAATAAAGTATTCTCTGGCAGTGTGTGGGTCTGTCCACTTTCTTCCTGTCTATACTGTCTTGTTGCCTTACTTGCCTACTGTATATGCAATTATGCACCTGCGGAAGTCTTCTCTTCACAGTGCTGTAATTAAACCACTTCAAATAAAATGTCATAAAAAGATTATAAACGTGCAATCAACTGTTCATGAAACATAATAAATGCAATATATAACTAGAAAACGTTCCCCTCGGGGCACGTCTCCACCAGGGTAGGTCAGGTTGTGGCCTCCTGGTGGCGCTATAATAAGCCAATGTGAAAAGGGTTTCTTCTTATGCCTTGGATGGCAATTGGATGATTTGAGGCATTTTGTTCCAAAAATGTGTTTTGCAAAAATCCACCTGTTGGTGGCGCTATAACAGGCCAATGTGA
>NC_136799.1:28607527-28665114 GCF_951216825.1 Electrona antarctica
GTTGCAGTGGTGGCAGGCCAACAAAGGCTTTTGTCAGTTTTGTGCGGCAGTGAGCTGAGCAACAAAAGCTATAAACACAAACGGTGGCATTCTGTCGACGGTGACGAAAAAGGAGATTGAGAAAAGTAGAGGAAGACTAAGACAGATGAAGATTATGAGGTAGAAGTAGAAGGAAGACACTCAAATGGCAAATGCTTCCGTGGGGGGAATGAGAATGTATGTCTTGGCATGAAAGAGGCCGCACGCCTCAGAACGTCAGACAGACTGACGTTCCAGGATGAATCCTAGAAGGAGGGAGAAACATGAGAGATGGAAAGGGTGAGCGAGCGTGCGGCTGCATTTGGATGGATGGATGGATGGATGGATGGATGGATGGATGGATGGATGGATGGAGGGAGGGAGGGAGGGAGGGAGGGAGGGGGGGAGCTGTTGTGTTACCTGGTGGAGCTGTCTGTTGCTGGCCAGCCAAGAGATTTAGGAGCAGTCAGCTGCAGAGAGCGGTGGAACAGGAAACAGTGAAACAGGAAAAAGAAGAACTGCAGGGAACCAAAGACCCTGTTGTCACATCCTTTCTCCTTGTTTGCCAAAACGCTGAGGAAAATCGAGGTGACAACTGGCACTTTAATGACATCACTGCACTGTTTTATCAGAACAAACAAGCTGTGAGCGTCCCAGATTGTTTGTGCCATCACCCTACTTGGAAAATCACATCACTCGTATGTGGGTCACGCTTAATATAATAAAAATTGTATGGGGTGAGGCACGTAGTAATACAGTCCTGTGTAGGAGTCGTTAAGTATTCAGGAAGTCTCTTCTGTGCTCTGGGCACCATGCGTTTTCTCTCTTCAACTCCCTCCTCTCATTTCTTCCTCACCTCACCTCTCCTCTCCCTTCCTCTCTTCCAATCCAGTAGTCTCAAAAGGCAGATTGTTAGAAGCAGCAATGAGACAGGGGATTGTGCTGTGCAACCGAAATAAATGTCCCCCTGGGAACGATTTGTCTTGTTCAAGTCTGCCTGGCAGAGGCCACACTCAACCTGGGTGCCGCTGAGCATGTGCGAGACAGGACAGCACAATGGAGATTTATCTATGTCCCTCTCCACACGCCAGGTGTCTGTTTTGCAGGCTTAATTCAAGTGCAGGGGTGGAAATAATGTAAACACTTTCAAAGGAGAGCTCATATTCTGTTTTCCTTGCACAGTGCCTCTGTAAAGCACCTCTTAAATATTAATAAAGGCAGATGCCACAACAGTCGCTGCACAGTGAAATCCTTAGTGTTAATTTAACTCTGACGATTGGTTTTCCATGCACCTTAATGTTTAGATTCTGTGGGGCTTTCTCTTATCTGCGATCGGCAGCGTGTCTTGAGTCAGTGTGTGTGTGTGTGTGTGTGTGTGTGTGTGTGTGTGTGTGTGTGTGTGTGTGTGTGTGTCTCTGTGTGTGTGTGTGTGTGTGTGTGTGTGTGTGTGTGTGTGTGTGTGTGTGTGTGTGTGAGTGAGTTTAGATCTCAGAGGAGACCACAACACAAGATCAATCCTCCCCTGAAAGGATGTGATCAATGCAGATCTCTCTCTATCTCTCTCGCTTTCTCTCCTCACTGTGCTCCTCTTCCTCATCTTCCTCTCCCGCAGGTCTTATCACTCACACACACACACACACACACACACACACACACACACACACACACACACACACACACACACACACACACACACACACACACACACACACACACACACACACACATTCAAGTGAGTAAACAAACACGTGTATCTGCACAACAAGCAGAAATGGATCCATGCTGTAGGACAGATGTATCATTGGCTGGTCTGCTCTAAGCTGTATTGACACTGGAGTGCTCTCCACAAGGGATGGTGGGAGGGGCAGCAGATGAAAGTTATTCTCACTGTTTGTCCTCAGCCTGTAACCCCAATTGTAGTCTGTTACAGGCAGAATTGTGCACGCACGTGTATGTGTGTGTAGTGTAAACGCACAAGCATGCTTGTCTTGTGTATATATGTGTATGACTACATGCACGTCTATGTGTTCCTAGTGGGTGCGTGTGATTTCCGCCTGTTGATTGATGATTGGCAGGTTAGGGTTGGGGGTGGGCGGTGTTGTCCTATCAGTGCTTTTTTATCAAGGGCTGGGTGCAGCTGTCCTCATCCCTCCTTCCTTCTACAACCCCCCCTACCGTGTAACAAACAACAGACAGACAGGTGGAGTGGCAGGATGCAGAAATTCCCTCACCAGATCACCAGACTGCTGGAGTGAAGTGTGGCGTCCAAGGTGACCTTGAACAGTGAATAGCTGTGCTGCCACTTGCTCTGATCCACTGCATCAATAGCACCCCTCCCCCCCAATGGCAGACAATCATATGTCAGACACATACATTCAGTTGATCCGAATTAACATGTGTTAAATTCCTGTGCCTCAGGGATGTTGTACTTCCTGTTCTTTCCAGATGGGAGATGGCCATGACGCATGTTAGATGTTCCTTGCATGCCTGTACAATACATGTTTTTGTTTGTAGCAGCATGTTTCGAGTTGTTATAACCAGTGCTGCTAGTGAATATCACTGCCAAATTTCACTAGAAAACCAATCCAGCACAAAGGGTAGTTTTATATTTTATTATTGACATTTTTTATTTTTATTTTTTTTAGGGGTCAAGGAGGTCGGGTTGAGGGGTCAAGTACCCCCTTTAACCCCTCGTGGTGCCGGGCCTGTGTGCTGGTTCACCACTTCTACCAAAAATGGCTGATCTACAAGCTCACAATGTTGCACACCATTGTGAGCTTGTAGATTGGCAATTGTTTTACAAAGAGATTTGTTGTAGACGGACACAATCTGTTCAAGTACAGAGACATCTCACATCCAGTTTACTGTCTAGTACTCTAGTCTATGGTTAAAGCAGAGTGGATTATGGGACACCCCGCTGTATAATGCTTCCACATCCAATTGAATTGTGAAAGATTCACATGCCTCCCTGCACACCTGAATATTCCACCTAACCAGTAACACTCCTGCACTCATTGTATGTTTAACCATGGTTATTATTAGTTAAACATACAATGAGTGCAGGCAAGCTCAGAGTGCATGCAGAATGTCTCATACACAGGCTGTATTTGTCGTGCATGGCCCAGCATCGCTATCAGACAGAGACAGACCCAGCACAAACGGATTCCCTGAACTGATAAAAATAGTACATTCAAAAGTGCTGTTTGCTTTGCATTGCGCATTTCTTTATGCCCCTCAGCAGGTTTTATATCCCCACGCGCTCGCACTCCAGCGGCACAACCAGCACAATGAATAACTTGCAAAACTTTGCAGGAGGCAACGGTGTTCCTGTTCTCTGCCACACCTCAGCGGTGTGAAGTCTGTCTGCGGCTGTTGCCCCGGCTTTGATTAAAGTTGGGGGGGTGACAGGGGTGACGGGGGCAGGGGCTCCATCCATCATGTGATATCTGTCGCCTTCCTGCTGACTGGATTACAGGTCTAATCCACAACACCACCAAAGTAAATACACGAGGTGTGTGTGTGTGTGTGTGTGTGTGTGTGTGTGTGTGTGTGTGTGTGTGTGTGTGTGTGTGTGTGTGTGTGTGTTACTTTTTTCATGCAGCAATCTATCCCACGACTGAGTGATTGCATTGTTAACTGTGAATTTTCACATTAACTGGCATGTGACAAAATGTACATTATACTCTAAATCGCTGGCTACTACACATGGAATGCATTCTAGTAACCATGCACATAGGGCCACCACATGCTGAGTGCTGAGACACGCACACAAACACATACTGTACATATACACATCCACAAACACGTTTAATCAGTCAGCACTTAAATACCACACTGACTACTGACAGGCTTTAGGAATGATCACTGATTAGTTTGAACAAAGTTTCTATTCCATGATCCTAGGCACGCACGCACGCACGCACGCACGCACGCACGCACGCACGCACGCACGCACACACACACACACACACACACGCACACACACACACACACACACACACACAAAACAAATTTATGTTGTACCTTTGATAGAAGCTGTACTGAAAAAAGATATATTATAGGTATTTCTCTGTATGTGCTAGATGTATGCTGTGGTCGCCAGAGGGACATTTATTTCTGTTGTGCTGTGCTCACACCTTCCTCAAAATGTAAATGACCCAGATTCTGCTAGCACTTTTTCTTCCCGTATTCCCGGGCCAACACTAGTAACTCAAAAGGAAAAAAAGGAAAATCTGTTGTTGCGTTTGTTTGTAGCTATGTACAGGTTTTTTATCAGAGCCTGTGGGGGGTGATGGGTGGGGGTGGGCTCAGTTCTCCTCTGACAGAACAACAGCTCTTATCACAGAAAGCCTTGCCTCACCACAGTCACCAGCTCAAACTTTGCTTGCTTGTAGCTGGCTACTGGCCCCTGGGGCAGTATACAGTGCTACAGGGGGCCCTACACTGAGGGCCCTATTGTTTCTGCCAGTTAACAGTGAGCTGAGAACCCTGGGTGCTCTCCAATCATAAAGCTTCAGTGAGCTAACAGCCGCTCTTCAAAAGGGGCTAAACGCATGTTCATTAATTATCTGGATCCCTGTTAATTGGATTAATTGTTGAATAGAAACCCGTGTTATTAAAAATGACGAAAACACAAGGGCTGGGGGAGCAATGGAGGGATTAATATCTTTGCCGCTCACTCCCAGGCTGTCAGGAGACATACACACAAGCTCTCTCTCTCTCTCGCACGCACAAACGCGCACGCACACACACACACACACACACACACACACACACACACACACACACACACACACCAGCATGTGACCCGTCTTAGAAAAATCAGTGCTCGGCAAGGTGCAAATTGCATGCACGCTGATAGAGATAAGAAGCAAACCCATTTTCAAAGCTAGGAATAAATGCCAGATTCTTTTTGATGCCAAAAGTCGGTGGCTTTTCCAGTCCCTTGTATTCAACGAAGGAGGATGAAAAAAAAACAAGAAAAAATACAAACACCATGAACAATTTAGACTTGAGTTCTCAATTCCTCTGCTGATCTACCAACATAATTTATCAGAATTTAATCTTTCGTATCCTTGAGGGAACAAACTGATAATGGTGGTAGGTTTTTGTAACCACCTGTATTCAAACCTGGTGTCTTATGGGAAACCAAATATCTCCAAAGCGTGCCCCCCTGGCCAAGGGAGCTTCTGGACTTCAGGCCGCACTACTCATTTATGCTGGTTTTTCACTTCATAATATGAGCTCTACTCTCTGTCCAGGCCTGATATCGCAAATAGTGTGCAATTGGTGATGGTGCTATTATTGACATGGAATTATACAAAAACCTAGATTCCATATTATTCTCATTAAGGAACAAATAATCCTGACAAATAGGAACCAAAGGCTTCACAAAAACAAATCAAGGTTCATGGATACAAGCTGGTAGCAACATACAGGCTGGAGAGGTTACAGGTTTGAACAATTAATTGCAGTTAAGGAAATGGATATACAAGAAGGAGATAAAGGTTATTCACTATGATAATGTCAGCTGGATTTGACAAGTTTTGTTTAATGAACGAATTCCGGTTTCATGTAATAGTTTGATCTACTTAAATAGGTACCATACTGACTAAACATTAATTACAGGTGCTGTAAGTGATATGTTTTTTATTAAAACAAATACATTTTTAGTTAAAGCTAGCATTGCTATAGAGTATTTGGGGGCTCTCCCCATTTCTCCAGCTCTAGTACATTTCAGGTGGGTCACCAATTTCATCCAATTATGAGAGAACCCATCATCTCAAAATGTAGTGTTCCAATTATATTTTTATGGTTTTTTTGCTTGTTTTTTCAGCACTTCCAATTTCACTTGTTTATCCTATCATGTGTGAGGTCGTTCTCCTGATTTGTTGGTATTGTGACCTGAAATTTTATTTATTTTTATTAAAGAGCTGGAGAGATGGAGACCCCTGTTACTGAACAAACACACCAATGATTATTATGGGAATATCAAGCTATTTAACACTTATTTTAACAAACAATAATTAACTAAAAATAAAATCTACATCAGCATAATAGTACTTTAATTTCCTCAAAACCAGGTGGTGCATGTTGAAGTTTAATAGCTCTGTCTTAATATTAACCACCACCTCCTCACTAAGTCGAGTGATGGTGCAGACAGCAACCCTGATTTCCATACTAATAGAGCCTATAGCCTTTGGCTGAAGGTTAGGGAAACAGCTTCCAGTCACTAGCCACAGTGCTGTGTGGGTTGTTAAGGCAACCATACCTCCATATCTGTAGTCTTGTTATATAGTCCCGAGGGCCTTGTCACCTACCGTGATCCTCTTAAATGCTGTTATCTGAGCTCAAACTCAGTGCATGCATTTGTGCACGTTTATGCCTGGGTTTATATGCAGATTTCTCTCTCTCTCTCTCTCTTTCTCTGTATGTGTGTGTAGTATATGGAGAAGCTGGCTGAAAACTAGCCGGTTATCCAAGGACAGACGCACTTTTATGACCGTAACGAAATAACACTGACTGACAATTGCTCAATTATTTTAAGAATATTCCAGGTTGGGTTTGTTTCATGTATTTAAATCGACCATGACACACTGAGCATATGAGATGTGTCTTAATATTCTTTGGCCAGGCCAGGACTAACATGGGGCCGAAGTGACGCCAAAAGGTCATGGTACAGCTGTTGGATATTCATGCAAACAAATTGAGGTCTGAGAAATGAGAATTAACCGGGCCCCTCTCAGCCAACAGCTGTTCAAATCAAAGCGATCCAGTCGTGGTGCACCCTAGGCTGGGTGTGTGGGACTGAAGGTGGTAATCAGTCGGTGTGAGTACGTTCCCATTGATCATGGTGTTAATCTTCAGAGGACATTAGGAAAGGTCTTCCCAAGGACAGGACAATGAGAGGGCTTCATTGATTATTTGCAACATTGATCAATTGGTCCAAAGACACATAAGATTTACCTTTTTAACAGGGACCTGTGTACCAATATGCATGTGATACTAAATAGACAAGGTAATCAATTTCCATTTCAGCACCATCAATCAGCCTACTAGTCAGCCTATGGAAACTAACAAGAGATTGTTGAAGTCACTATAAGACCCAGGAATTTAATCTTGTTGACTGTTTGGATCTTACAACTGGTTAATACAATAATTTGTACACACGAGTGCGCGCTAGGGAATAACAATAATGTGTGGAATCCTATGTGTGATGATCTGTGATCACACCTCTATCAGTTTAGGAGGTCTACTCTACATGCATTTACGATGCATTCCTGTGCACAGCACACAATTGGCCCTAGTCTCTGTAGATCATTTAACCAGCGGTCCCTATTGGTGCTCTGTTCGATGCCTTGAAAGCCCTACTGGCCAATGGGCGTTGAGTAGGACGGAGCCGTTCAGCAGAATACTCTCTGGCGCTGGCAGTGGTAGAATCGACCGTCCTCGAGCGCACACCGTGTAGGAGAGTATACGACTCTGTGGAAGGAGATAACGGTTTCTTTTTTCCCCCCTCTCCACTCTTAACTGCAAGAACAAATCAAACCATATTTTTCGGCTTAGAGGGTCGTCTAACCACAGCGATCGAAACGTGGGGGGGAACGAGGGATTTGAGCAGCAAGTTTTTTTCTTTTGCCTTTTTTTCCCCTTTTCATAAAGAGAGGATTCTGTCGGTGGTTGGCTTGTTCTCACACTCTTCGTCGCAAAGATGATGGTCGGGGAGATTGAAGTGAAGGAGCGACCGAGGCCGAGTCCCGACTATTTGATGCAATTGTTAAACGAAAAGAAGCTCATGACGAGTCTACCGAACCTCTGCGGCATCTTCACACACCTCGAGCGGCTTCTGGATGAAGGTAAACGGCCCCGTTGGAGCGTTTTGGTGGCGGTGGTTTGGGGGGAGACAGGCAGGGGAAGCGTGACCACAGCGCAGTCCGGCGCGGGTTCGATGGGCATGCATGCTGCATTGGGGGGGACGCAGACACGCTCTAGCACGGGGCTAGATCTCTGTCTGGGCACGGAAGGCAATTGAGAACATACGGATACCCTCAACTTAAATAAAAGCAATAACTTCGCTGCGAACGCGTGGGTTTGTATCACCAGAGAGAGACCATAACAAGGGGGCTGGGGTTTTTAACTTCTCTAGTCGAAGAGGCGTTCAGGAGGAGCCTGACTTGTTTTGTACTCTCTCTACTTTGTGGCAACGAAAAGGGTCAACTTTACACATCGCCCATTTTAACGACGACACATCCAAAACGACTAGACGCAACCGCCGCGTTCGTTTACAAACTGTATAACAAGTTTCTCGGTGAAAATAGTTGGGCAGAGTTTTCGAGTCGTGGCCTGATTGCACGGGCTTCAGTTCAGGCACACAAGCCAAGAGTTAACTTGTGTGCTAAAATACCCGATCTACAAGCTCACGAGGCGTCCCCACAGCGGCGCGCTGTGAGCTTGTAGATCGGCTGTTTTTCGGGGCGCGACGTCGTCGTACGACGAAGCAAACCGGGCTCTTTTTTAGCTTTAGCTGCGTGGTAGCAGCGAGGCACGAGGAAGTAGTGGAGCCTCCGCGTTCCACCAAACCCTCATGGAACCAGACAACAATGTTACCAAACTTGTCCCCCAAATTCCTCCTGCCACCTCTCCTCTCCTCAGGAAAACAGTTGATACATTGTACTGGCGATAGCCCTCGCTCTCCGTGTTTTTGTTTATTTAGCACAAAGATGTTCTTTTTTCATCCGCAATAGCCGTGCTGGATACCAGCAGCAGCACATCGGAATGTGGCAGCTTGTTTGGTCAGACAATGGCCAGTGAGTTGTAGTGTGTGGGGGCTGCACTGATTATTTAAACCGCCCAACTTTTGCCTGGTTTGTTTTATTTAGTTGCCTTTTTTTTGTGAGAACAAAACGTCCTCTTCGGGATTTGGGTAGCTACACGATTTCCCCGACCACTGTAGTATTTTCTCCCCCCTCATTTGCTGCAGTCGTGGTGTGTGTATGTGTATTTTTTGCCAGTATGCCCCACCAAACTGCATCGCCTTTGTCAGCTCCATCACAGACACAATTGTGTTGTCCTTGGAATATGTCTCTCCCCTCTCTGTGGTTACGCATAACGGCGACCTATTCGCCATTGACGGTATCGATATCCTAAGCGGGTTTAGTGTACGGTTTGACTTGAGCTTTATGGAATTGAACTGGGGACACTAGAGAGCGCCACATCCCCCTGCCTGCCGTCCCCATAGCGCGCGTGTGTGTGTGTATTGGACGGCCAGGCACCATGTCATTTTTATTCAAATGCAGCCATTCACGCTTTATTGTGGTATAAATGATTTCTTATCGGATAGCCTTATAGGCAAAGGGCCACCATGAACTTGAGTTTCTGCTGAATATCTGAATGTGCATGCCATGTAGTAACTGTAGTTTGTACTTGCTAAACCGGTCTAGAAAGGGCTGTCTGCCTTCCTTGACATTTGGTAAACAAGCAAAAAAAAAAAAAGAAGACTCCAAGCACAACGTCGATCTCAAAAACGCATCTTGTCACCTCAAAAGATATACACTTATTTTGGCAGTTTTTGTAGAATGAAGCACCGTTATGTAAACACATTTTTATTCTCTGTAATTCGAGCGCTAGTGACATTCTGTCACATATCCTTCCTACTGTAGATGCATAGCGAGGTCATTGCAGTCCACATATGCAGGTGTAATAAAGAATTAAAGAGGAAAAAAAACAAGCTTATACAATGAAAACAAAAGCAAGTCTCAGTGGAAATGGTAATTAAAAAACGAGTTAAACCTGTAAACACCCAGTGTTGAAATGCTTCATAATTAATTTGACTTTATTTCGAGGGGGGGGGATTTGGTGGGTCCCAAGTTTTTATTGAGGTGCCGTGACCGAATATTGCTCTATTGTTTTCCCTACACCCAACCCGCACAACCTTAAAACTCTTAACAATTCTCTAGTGGACTGGACAATTAGGGGGAAAGAAATGACCATGCACACTCTGTGTGTGCCTCTTCTCATTTATTCAAATAACTAAACCTGCATAGTCTTACAGTGTATGACCCAACCCTGTGCGGTTCAGATATTTTGTCTGTCATTCCTAGCATTTTCGTGGATTGCCTTTGGAGTGCATGTTTCTCTGAAATGCACATACCTGTTTCTCTGTATCACACATACCTCTTGCAGACTTGTAGTTTTTCTGGACTATAAATATTTATTTTGTGCCACAACCCAGGCTTCCTGTTATTCGGTTTTGTTTTTTGTTTTTCTGCAAGAAAGGAACCAACTCCTACAATTCCCACAACTTCCCTCACCAGTCCCTCTGTCGTTCTCTCACCCTTTTCTCTCCCCCCAACCCGAAGCCACACAACTCCTCGGTTTACTGAGGTTTCCACAGCAGCAGCCCAAACTTTACATATCCGCCAAATGTTTCATGTGTGTGCGATGTAAGCCATCCAAGCGAAGGCAGCATAGGCTTGTCTGACTGTCTGGTTCCCGTTAGCGGGTATGTTTGGTTTGCTTGCTCTCTGGATTGGGCCAGAGCTCCGGTGTGGTATTTAGGCCATCCTCCCAGTCCCTGTCCCACCCTAGTGTAAACCAACCCCACCCAGGTTAAAATGTTTAATATAAATGATGGCAAAGTATTGTTACTTGCATGACTTTAGCTTTTCAGACTCTGGAGTTGTTCTCATGTGTAGTGTTAACCGTTAACACTACATTTGTTAGTTATAACTTATAAACTTGTGTTTAAATCTTAATACAGCCTGCTGTCTTTAGATAATGAAAGTGGCTCTATAAAGTACAGGGTTAAGCTACTACACATTTTATTTTGATTATTGCAGCACTTAAGTGCAGACACGGCAGTTCTCAATCAGTGTCTGTGAAGTAATCATTAATGCTATGTGGTTGAGATTTGCCAGGTAGGTTGTTGTGTGGTGTTCCAGTTAGGCAAATAGAGAGGCAAGGGCATCAGGCCAACACAGTTACAACAAACATCGCATCTCTCTGTGACAGGAAGGATTTCAGACGGTTTTCTTCCCCCCCCCCCCCTCAAACCCATAGTATTGCGGTGTGAATCATGGCTTGTCTATGAAGTTGTTTGTTCTGTGTAGCTTTCTCTCCAGAACATAGCGTTGCTGTTGAGCAGAAACCTTGTATCTCCACAGTGACACGTCAACTTTTTATGTTTCTCTATTAATGTGTCATGCTAAAATTAGTAGCAAATTGCAGATCTACAAGCTCAGATCGGATATATTTGAAACAGTGAAAAGTCTTTCTGTGGGTTGTATAAATATTTAACAATAAAGTGTAAAGAGCTTTTGACTAAAATAATTACTTAATTTTGATCCATTGGAAAACGGATAATATTTTCAATTTTCTAAAAAGTAACCTTTTTGTACAAACAAGGTTTCCACCCAACAGTTCACTGCCTTGTTCTGCCTTCTAGTCCCTGTCCTTCCACAAGTGTTAGTGTTGAAAGGGTGACAAGGAGAACAGGTGCTGCTTGAAAAAAACAAAAAGGTATTGAAGCTCATACAGTGGAGTAGAAATATTGTCACTTGTTGGGAGGGGGAAGATGTGATGCTGGAAAAAGGGAGGGGGGTGTGGGGGAACTGAAGGGCACTCCTTAGCTGTCAACGAGGTGTTGTTGCCACGTCTCCTTGGGGAGAACATTTCAGCGTGTTGATGAAAATTGTGCGGGCGAACGCCTCTCACAAAACAGAAAAGCGTAAATGGCAGGTGCCTGTTGTCTCTCACTGTAATTTAAATGGCTAAAATATTATTTGCTTTGTCAGACTAAAGAATATTGTGATAAAATTCAAAAATGTACATGGGTGGAAATTGTGCTTTTAGCTCTTGCCTTGTCTTCCTTGAAAGGAACCCCCTCCCTGCACCACAATCCCCCTGACAGCTGCACAGTGCACCACACATAGGTGACAAGCATTCCTCCCCACCCACCCTCAACTTTCTGCGTGCATGTTTGTGCTTCTTTTTCCACTGCGAAGGAAAACTGACACCCCCTTGTGCCCCTGTGTGTAGTGGCCGCTCATAGACAACCCCGCTTCACACCGTGCGTGCACGTCTCTATATCAACTATCAAGTGGAATATAGAGCCAGTCAAGGTCAGTCGGTCAGAGTTGACAGGCCCATCTCTGAAATCCCCTTATGTTGCAGTCTTCCAGAGGTGACACTCACCATGGTGTTTTTTATTTTTTGTAATTTCTTTTTATATATTTCACTTTGCGATCCTCACTTCACATTCCAGACGACAAGCTGCTTCAAATTGCTATATTTTCTCTTGGCAGGAAGAGACAGCCCATATCACATCCAGTGACTCTGTAGTAGTAGAAGTACAGGCACTGTTGTAAGTTACTGGAGCAGATGAGAGTCACCTTTCTCTCTCCCCCACCCCACCCCTCTTTCTTTCTTTTTTTTTTTACAGCATGTCCTCTGGCAAGTCTCTACTACACGGAACGCAATTGTCGGATTGATCGAGACCATTTGTTCCAAGTCCCCCCCCACCCCCCATTTTCCTTACAGGCTCAATTTTAGCCTTGTTTGTGTAATGGATTTAATAGTCCATTGTTGCAGAGCGTGCTGTGTCAGTAACCAGGTTGTGTACAGTCTACGGCTCTGGTCCCTGGCCACAGCATCTCCTGGCATAGAGTTTCACGTCTACCTGCTTGTTCCTGGGCTGTGATTTAATAGGATGCTCCCCTGTGAGTTGACAGTGCTCGGAGGACGGACGGACTGTCCACTACGAAGCTGATTTTGTGTTTGTCTGTGGGGACTGGAGTACAACCGTGTTAGATTAGCGCACTGATAAATGGGAGACAGGGAGTGGTATAAGCTTACTTCCTTATCCGTTTGTCCATATCTCTGTGTTCCTGTCTTTCTTCAGGTTTCAGACTGTCTCCCTGCCCGTTTCCTCCCTGTCAGTCCTCTCTTCGTCCCACTTTTGTCCCTGGTACCCCCCCCACCTCCCTTAGCTGGACTTTTGATAGCCTCCGACATGCAATCAATGTGGTGGCTAACAAGATTGAATGGCAAGTAAGACAGCTCAGGGCTGTGAGGAGGGAGCGCTGATGACAGCGATCGGTAGAAGGGCTTAGTGGCCATGGTGGTGGTTGTTGTTGTTGGTTAAGGGCTATGGTTGTTGTGCAAGCTAAAACCTGACCCCATCCTCTCAAGGCACTACTTATAAGCTGGAATTTAATTAAATTAGCTATTGTGTGTGTGCGCGCTACTTCGCTGAGCCACACCAGTCGCAGAGCTCGAGACGTGGGCTTTGTTTCTAACTCGTCTCTGTTTCTCCTTCTTTGTCTTGCTCACACTCTCTCGTCTCTGCTTCTCTTTTCACTCCTACTTACCTCTATGGTAATGAATTGGGAGGTGACGGGAGTCTGACAGGGTGAGGTGTAAAGGTGGTGGGAGGAAGAACCAGTTACAGGCTACAGCCTGCCTTCCCACCTACGTGGAAGGCTCTCTCTGATGTGTGTGAGCTCCAGTCACCCCCATCTGGTTCCCCTGGCTTAGCTCCATCCCCAGTCCCCCTCCGCCTCCTGCAGCCTGATAAAGTCATCTAACGACAGCCTCTGGCTCTTATCTCGGCCCTCAATCCCGCATGTGCTGGGGCCACCTTATCATTGCAGCCTCTGCCTTGCCCTGCTGTCGCCCTCCCCTGCCTAGCTGACTATCTGGCTGGCTGACTGTCACCAAAACTAAGCGTTTTCCTCCTCCCCTCCCTCCCGCTGCTGCTCAGTGTTCGACAGTGTAATATTTCTAGAGGCTATTTGAAAAAGTTTCCTCATATCTTTAACCGGGCCTGTACTATTTGAACAATAGTAAGCTGACCAGATGTGCAGTGAGAGTATTCAAGAGGCAAGGCCTACTGTGTGTTTCCTGTCAAGGAAAGAGTCACAGTTCTGTTGTTAGTTAGTCTGTCTATGACACAGCTCGTGTGTGTGAGCGTGCATGTCTATGACACAGCGCGTGTGTGCGTGAGCGTGCATGCTTTTCCAGATGATGACCAGTAGCGTGACACAGAAAGGCGGGTAGAGCTTGTCGGGGGATGTTGTAACAATTATGTCTCCTTCACTTCTCTTATGCACTTCTCTTCTGTGCCGACTGTCAGTTTACGTATTCTTGGGGTTATTTATTTGATGTCCTGAAATTGCAAACACCACTCTTTGACGCTGGCTGCACAACCCCTCTTTTTCTGTGTGTGTGTGTGTGTGTGTGTGTGTGTGTGTGTGTGTGTGTGTGTGTGTGTGTGTGTGTGTGTGTGTGTGTGTGTGTGTGTGTGTGTGTGTGTGTGTGTGTGTGTGTGTGTGTGTGTGTGTGTGTGTGTGTGTGTGTGTGTGTGTGTGTGTGTGTGTGTGTGTGTGTGTGTGTGTGTGTGTGTGTGTGTGTGTGTGTGTGTGTGTGTGTGTGTGTGTGTGTGTGTGTGTGTGTGACACACAAAAGTACACACAAAAAGTAACACCTGTTTTCGGACAGGAATGGTCAGTGGAAGGACCCAGATAGTGGTTTTGTTTTCCATTCCAGACAGATGGGGGGGGGGGGGGGGAAGAACAAGGGAGAGTCCAGAGAATGGAACGAGGCCTTCTCCTCACTCCCCCTGCCTCTTCTCTGCTGTTCCCACAGAGGTTGGTCTGTCTCCAGGCTTTTTTTCCTCAACACTCATTTACATTTTGGTTGTGAACGGGCTGTCTGGCACTCGGTGCTGTTTGATAATCTCTCCTCTCATTCCCCTTTACGTCATGCTCGCTGGCGTGCGTGGCGTGCAAACAAACCTTCGTATGTGCATTTGCTCGCGTGCTCTCACGCACGCACGCGCGCACACACACAGAGGAACAAGTATGTCTCAGTTGAGACGAGTATGGGCCCCACCCTGTTGCATTCTTTGACTGCTTGGAATAGCTTTACCACCCCCGTCTTTACTTTTACGCACACTTCGCCCCCTTTTTCACTCACAATATGTCCTCTCTCCCGTTCGCTCTGACAATGTATTTCACTGTCTTTTGATGGCGTGTTTCTTTTCTCCCCTTCTATTTACTGAGCTGCTGTTACAGATGTGGATTCTAACAATTATGCTCTGCATGAGGTGTTACACTGGCATTTGTCACCATTTCTCCCTGTTCCTTTCCCCATAGTTCAGTTTCTTCACAGAATAGGGAGGCGAAGAAAGAAAAAGCAGAGCTGAATTCTCTCTCTCTCTCTCTCTCTCTCTCTCTCTCGTTGCCCGCCCTTCTTGCGTTCTCTTCTGTCGTTTCGGGAGGAATGGCAAGCAAGCAAGTTGACAGCCAGTTCAGGAATTTCACCGGGAGTGCAGTCGAAGCACTTAACCTCCAATCTGCTGTTTGTTTGTTTCCCCCCACAATCCCTCATTTTGTGTGTTTTAAATCAATTTGATCTGTGCTGTGTTCAGAAGCTGATGCAAGACACACCATCAGTTAGAGGAATAACCAGAAAAGATTAATGTGTAGTTGTATTGCAATTTTGACAGAGCTGTTATTTCACCGCCTGGCAATTTCAATGTATTTTTCACCCGGGTAAAAATATCAAGGGCAGAAGGGCAAGGTTTTAAAAATCGTATTTATTTTCTTCTGCAGTTTAGAACATTGGGAGCACACATCTCTGTGTTAAAGTCTGTTTTCCTTTGCAACATTTGCCGTGGCTCCCTGTCAAAGGGGTTTTCATCTTTCTTTTTAAAACCCCTCTTCTGAAATCGTGTGCACCCTCCCGACCTCTTCTCCCATTGATGCCTCAATAGATCGGTCTGCAACATCTCTCAGCGTAGGCTTCTTGCCATGGTTGTGGGGGCTGGCCGATAAATCGAGGATGAATAATTCACCTGTCCCTTAGCAGTGTACGTTGTTTCTGTTTGACTTGCCACACAAGCAGGCAGCCCCACCGTAACCTTCCCCAAGGGCCTGCAGAGGGCGAGGGGAACGGAATCCTTCCATGCATTTTTGCCATTAAATATGTAGTGAAGACTCTGACCTAAACCAGGTCAACCCACTTCCTCTGTGCCAACAAATGCTTGGATGTTATGCTCAGCCTCTTTTTTTTTTTTTTACATGGTTATTAAGTTCTACGTGACACAACAATTGCGTATCGGCTCTCTGCCTATCTTGGAAAACGTGGTATGTATGTAAACACACACAGATTTGACCTCCTGCACGAGAGTGGCGCTGCACTCGGTCAAAGAGAGAGGCAGTGGTTTGTTTCAGAATCATTTTTAAATGCTGGTTTACGTGGGCAGCTTAGAGTGCATGCACTCTGACTGATGTCAACTGTATTTTCTTTTTGGAGTGAGACAGAACAGGATTGAGCACATGTCAAGTGAATGATTGTGTAACAGTGGTAAGGTTATGGAGGCAGGCAAGGCTCGAAGCGGCCATGCCGGGGGGGGGGGGGGGGGGTGGTGGTGGTGTGTGTGTGTGTGTGTGAGAGAGATAGACGGAAGGGCTCGGTCATTCTACACTGCAGTTGCATGAGTTCATGGCATTTTGAGCCCCCATCACCACCACCTAACCTCACACCACCCTCACCCCACCCCTGGCTGTTTTTCCAGTCTTGCAATTGGCCGCCCCTGTTTGTATCTGCGGATCATGTGATAGGAGCCACTTGGAGCCAAGGGGAGACGAGAGAGAGAGCGAGTACTGCTCAACTTGTTTTTCTTTTTCAGTCTGCGTGTGTGTGTGAGTTCTCTGCTCTACTTAAACTGTGATGAAACATTCATTACAGTATAGCAGGGAATGTTGCAGCAAGGAGCAGTTGCATGCATGACGCCACTGCACACAGAGACTTTGTGCACCTAGTCAGTGTTGTCAGATTTTGTGAGAGGAACCAGGTATATGAAAACAAGTCTAAAATACACAATCATTTGGGGATCCATGACATGAAAGTGGTTTAAAGTAAACAATAATAAAATAAAACGAGGGCAAGAAGCCCAAATAAGTAACTACACTATAGAAACAAGACCCAAAAACCTGCAACTACCAATATGTACTAGCAACCTTAGAGAAAAACAAGGCCAAAGTCGCTTCTAATAAAGCAGACCTGGCAACACTTCACCTAGCCCTTCTGTCTGCGTGTTCTCAAATGTTCCAGTTTGCCGAACGGCCCCTTCCTCCCCCGATATCTCGGACACAGTGTGCACAGCCTAACCAGACGACTGTTGTGGCTGTCTAACCTCTTGTCTCACACATTATGTAAAACGGGATTGTCTTCTCTGTGTGATTCATGCCCATGTGTTTAGTAACCCCAAAAGTGACATAACTGCTGCATGGATGAAGCCAGAGAGCCATTGCGGCTGCAAAGTGTTTTATGTCCATGTTATTTGTTTTTTAGTGTTGTGCCGCGGACTGTCTGTTTACACTACAGCTTGAAAATCTGCACGTCCGTTCTTATCAGTGCACTGGTCGTGACCAGATTACCGAGCAGAGACAATGGCTCAGATTTGTATGATTAGGCTTTAATGACTGAGAAACAAAGGGACCCTACAGCCCCCATTTGGAGCACAGGAAAGACATGTGTATAAAACACAGATAACTAGCAGGAAAGAATGTGGATGTATCGTATCGTGCTCTATATGAAAGGGGTTAGTGAGTGTGCTTTTGGGCCCACTCAATTGATTGGTTGTGTGCACTGAAAGGGGGGAGCGAGGGTGATAAAGAACAGGGGAAAAGAGTGGGAGAATTCCTATGTGCTGAGAATGAGGTCATCTGGTTGGCTAAGAGGAAGGTCACTGACCCCTCCCTCCCTCCCTCCATGATTTCTGATACACAAAAGGCCTTTTGTGTGGTAATGGGACAGACGTATGCACCCCGGGACATTTTTGAACCAGTTCACATTTCACAAGCTACACAGTGAAGTGCTGTGTTAATTTCTTACATTAATTTCAACATTATTAAAGTAATGTAACAAAATATATATATATTATTTTTTTACTCTGGTCAATTTGGCATTTTCAGAGTCAAAATGATTGCTGAGGATTTTACTTAGTGTGCGTGCCTCCATGCACTTGAATAGGATGTCCATTTTCGAGTTTGAAGTGTGGTTGCATTATCTTTGTGTCACCACTCACCAACCATGTTAACATTTTGTTGCAGTTCCAGCTATGACATGGCTCAAGGCAATGCTTGTGATTCCACCCGAGGCGTTTAATTCCGTCACAAATGATCAAACGTGTTTGATAGTTATGAGTACGGCCCCGATAGTCTGTGAGCAGATCGAGACGTTTAACGTTGGATCTTCAAACTCTTCACACAGATAATCTGGGCAGATAATTGGTACCGATCAGCCTCCCCGGTTGTTGACAGGGGCGCTCCATGCCCAAAATCTCTCCGATCATCCTCTCCTCTGAGCCCGGCTTTAGTTTCTCACAGCGGATGTACAGTACCAATCCTTATTTATCCATTTGTAACTCCCAAGAATCTACAGATGGAACCAAATGGACCATTTGGTTCCATTGGTACAGTCGTTGAGTTAAATTAACACAGGATTTTACAGTGTGGTTAAAAGCTACAGGATTTGACCGCGTGGTTAAAAGGCTATGCTTGAATTAGTGTGTGTCAGTTCAGGTAATGACCGTCGCTTAGGCAGCTGCTATATCACTGAGGTGTCATGTCAGTTGTCACCCTGATGCTTTGAAGTTCAGTCAAAGGAATTGATCGTCCTCCACATGCCATATGACCTAGTGAACAGCCATGGCTCCCGTCCGCTTTGACCCTCAACGTCCTCCAGTCCAGTTGTCTCAGTAAGAGCAACTGGATGCAGTGGAATTCCAGCCCATAACACGTTCTACAAGGTGTTGTTTTTGTTGCACAGGATGAGATTACAGCTGCCTCCGTCTGTCACATATCATTTACTGTGATGTTGGAGCATGTCCAGTATGGATACACACGCTTGGGTTTCATTTCTGTTCTTTCAGGAGAATCTTCCAGCTGTAAATTTGCTTCCATATACAGTAAACGGTACTGAAGAACACAGACAGAGTTTGGATGTATTTTTATCCCCTTATTTTTTTATGGTGATGGAGAATTACAGTGACTGTTGTGTAATGCAGTGTCCTGTGGAGAAAGGCTAAAGGCTGCCGGGGGGGGGGGGGTGGTTGTGTGTGTGTGTGTGTGTGTGTGTGTGTGTGTGTGTGTGTGTACACGCATGCATGAATACAGTGGGAAGGGAGACAGATGTGGGCATCAGCGAGGTGCCAAGGTGCCAGCTGTTGTGGCACATCCAGGTGAGGAATAGTCAGTCTGGAGATGGAGTCGTCTCTGTCAGACCCTTTTTAATACGCTCCCCTCCTCTCATTTCCTCGAGAGAATTTGTCTGACACGAGTTCAGGCTGTTTGTGACGGGAGATCTTCCTCCAGCCTTATTTTTATTGAACGTCTGACACTCTCGATGAACCAGACCCCCGGCTTTATCTCGGTTCCTCCTTTGACTCATCACCAACTACAAAATCTCTCTCTCTCTCTCTCTCTCTCTCTCTCTCTCTCTCTCTCTCTCCCCCCCCCCCGTCTGTCCCTCTCTATGTCTTATGTTTTGCTCTGTCTCTGTTTTTCCCTCTCCCCTTCCCTCAAAACCTGACACATGTTCTCCTGGTGTGTTTGTGCTACACTGCCATCCATTTTGCAGATGAAGCAGTACAACGCTCGGTGTGAAAGATGTTCCGTCGTTGGCCCTTGTGTTTTCCAAAGGAGGAAACCGCTATCTGTTCTCCCATGGGAATGACTCATTTTTCCTGGCTTTTGTCTTTTTATTGTAATATTTATTTTGGCATCATGACTCTGCAACTCCTGCTGCCAGTGGCCACCATTCCCCCCCACCCATGTGTATTTTTGTTCGTTCTCTCATCTCCAGCTTGCTTGCCTCAATCCATCTCTCTCTCTCTCTCTCTCTAGTCCTGGGGTGTCTCTCTTCATTTCCACCTGTGCTTTGTCTCCATCCATTTTCTCTCTCTATGGTTCTGTGTGTGTGTGTGTGTGTGTGTGTGTGTGTGTGTGTGTGTGTGTGTGTGTGTGTGTGTTGTACTGTGGCAGTAATCCAGCCTCGGGGCTACATCGCCTCTCTTTCATGTGAGGACCAGTAGTGTTGAACTTAAAGGCCTGTAACATAGCCTGTCGGTTTGCATCAGCCCAGTGACTGCGACTCTGCACACAGGACACTACTGAGACTCCCTTCGCCTGTGACAGCGAACACACACACACACACACACACACACACACACACGGTAGCAGAGTGCATGCCTGCACATGCTGGCAGTGATTATACAGACACATACTGTAGACTCAGTAAGTCCTCACAACCCAAGCGCTTTGAGGTAGATCAGAGGTTACAGGATTAAGAAGGGTTGGGTGGCTGCCTGGTTAATCATGGTGCGAGTCGTGTGGAAACCGGACTGTCTGTCTGTCTATGCCCCCCCCCCCACCCCCCCCCCCCCACACCCCCAGTTTCATCACCTTGACATAATGTCGTGTCAGCCCCCACCCCCCAAATGGTTGCTCATACCACCAGTGGATAAACAACGCTGTTCAACATGATCATGCAGACAGAGCAAAGGGTTTTCCATGTCTGGAAAGCCCTGTTATGTTTTTACCATTTTCTCTCTCCTCTTTTCATTGCCTCTTTTCATTGTCTTTCCCACAAGGCGAGTAAACCATTTAGAAGTGTCTCAGGGATGCAGCAGGGACTATTTCAGCATTGCCCTAACCGTCCAGGATTGTTTGTTTGGTTCTGCGCAGAGAGACTCCGAGACGTACAGTAGTTTTGACAGAAATCGTACAGATACACTTGTTCACATGCCCAGAACAATCCAGCTTTAAGTCCTCCTGCACCAAATCCATCCAGATACTTGACACTGTTCCTTATTTAATTTTTCCATATAAGTAAGTAAGAGGTATTGTGCGTGTGTGTGTCTGTCTGTCTATAGACATTCCACTGGGAGATAAAATTCTGATCCCAAACAAGATCTCTGAAAGTCTGGCCGTGATGAAAAGGAGACGTGGAGAGAGAGACACCATAACAAGATATGAGTGCCACTGTTTGTCACGTATTCGGGGACAGAGCAAGAAAAGGCTGGAACTTGTAGACAGCAGCTACAAGACCCAGCATGCCCTGTACTTGAGAAGTAAGGAAGGGAGATACCAGTTCTCTGATCTCTATCCACCGGCACGCACAAACTCAGTGTTCATCTAGAGTTAGAAATTCTAATTTGATAAATGAACACTGAATATTTTCCTCATGCTGTGTAGACTAAGGAAATTGATTTCTAGGCTGGTAATCGGAGGCTCTAGCAGCTTGTCGGACCCTGTTTCTCTTCAGAGCCACAAACACATTAATTGCCATTAGCACGTAACTGTGGGCAATTGTCCTGTCGTACAGATTCTCTGGCCTTCGTTGGTATAAATGGCTCCTCGTTGCCATCGTGTGACCTCATTTCCTGCTAATGAGAGAGAAAGGAATGTGGTTGTTCCTCATTTTCTCTCTCTCTCTCCCACCCTGTGTACTCGAAACTCAGACACATAAACATGCAGAGGTTATAAAGAGAAAGGGATACAATACATATCCAGTAAAATGTTACTGCTTCCAGCTCTACCGCTCCAAAAACAATGGCTCACTTATAGCATCGCTGTCAGCTGGAAACCTTGTCAACTCATGTCCAGGACAACCATTTTTTATTATTTTAAAAATAATATATAAAAAAAATAGTGAAAATGGTTGCTATTTTTGCTACTTTTGTTCAAAGGACATTCATTCACCAAAAAATATAAAATGTGGACTTGAAATATGGAGATGCAAGGTTTCTGCCCGACAGCTGATAACAGAGGCTGCTAACTGCTTGTCCTAATCTGTATGATAAAAACACAGCTGCTGTTTGCTAGCCGTCGCCATTTAGGTGTCTGTTTTGACAAAACTGCAATAGAAACGACAATCCCGCCATCTGCAGCCATTACAGTGGCTTTTTGTGAACGTCCTGCTTTAACATAAGGCTTCAAACAATTGTTGAAGCAACAGGGGAGTAGCAATTCAAAGGCCAGGGGGTAGATATTGAAAGATGGGGGGGGGGGGGGGGGGGGGGGGGGACGATATCTTCTGCCTCCTATTGGCTGTGGGTGGGGTGGATGTCTCCATGGTTACATAGGTGGGACAGGAAGCCGAAGCGGTACTTATCTCTTCGTCACATTGACAGTCGGAGCCCTTCCTTCTTTCCGCCCTTGCTTCCTCTTCTGACAGCTGGACATTTCCTGCGATTGTTGTGTGACGACGCAGAGGGAGAGTATGGAAGACTGCCTCTCTGTGGGAGAGTATGGAAGACAGCCTCTCTGTTTGTGTGCGTTTATGCCATGGATGTGAACCTCCTGGTTTTAATGTTTGTGCCATATGTTTGTTTATGCCATGGATGTGAACACCACACACACAGCCACATGTAAACACACAGTCACACACAGAGACCAACACCACACACACAGCCACATGTAAACACACAGTCACACACAGAGACCAACACCACACACACAGCCACATGTAAACACACAGTCACACACAGAGACCAACACCACACACACAGCCACATGTAAACACACAGTCACACACAGAGACCAACAGTCCCACAAAAGTGTAGTCTGTCTCTGTGATAAACAACAAGGTCTATGAACACAAGGCCAAAGTCTCTTATAATAAGCAGACATGGCAACACTGATGAAGCCTCTCAGTCACACCGTACTTACTTACTTCAAGAGCCAGTCTGCCTAGCGACAGGAAGTGTTAATTCTGCCCATGTCCCTGCTGGTGGTGCGCAGAGGAAAGGCTTCCCTTCTTTCCAATAGGTAAGAGGAGAAGGTTCCCGAACTGCAGTGTAAACAAAAATCGGAGGCCTCCCCAACCCATCTCTCTCACACACGCACATGCACAACCTTTCAGCTTGCATCCTGACTCTCCATCCTGTTATTCTCCTCCGTTCTTATCTCATATCCTCACATCTTGGTGTATTCACAACATGCATCCTGAGCTCCATTCTACATCGCATCCCCTACATTGTTTTGGAGTTTGTGTGTGTGTGTGTGTGTGTGTGTGTGAGAGAGAGAGAGAGAGAGAGTGTGTGTGTGTGTGGGAGTATGCCTGAAGCCATAGTGGGTAAAATGTTTCTGTGTGAGCGTCTCTACTGACACAGTGACTGTATAGTAAATGGGGTAAAGCAGAATAGCACAGCATAGCTCAGCACGGTATGGTTCAGGTCCCGCTTTTGTTTGGCTGCCTGATTCCTCTGGCAGGTGAAGTCTGTGAAATGAGTTCCCCCGAGATGGGAAGAAGAACCGACAATCTGTCTGTGCGCGCATGCATGTTTTCATGCTGCATGTGTGTCTGTGTGTGCGTGTGCACACCAAATAATCCACCAGTTTGGAGCAAGCCTGTCGGCAGCTCAGCATCTTTTTTTTATTTCTTTTTTATTACTTTTTTACTTATTTTTTTTTTACCCACACAGACACTAGCTTTATCTTTGGAGACTGAAATATGGGGTTCCTCCTGGTATCGTTGCCTAGTTGAGCAAGTCTCTCGCTCTCTCTCTCTCTCTCTCGTCTTCACCAAGTATTTCCTTTCAAATTTGTGGAACCGTTTTTCAGCTTATGAGGTTTCCCTTCTGAAAGCCAGTCTGTTAAATGACAATCGCTGTGCCTTCCAATTTAACGCTACATATCCCAGCCTCTTTAGATGGCAGGAAAGCAGCAGCAAGATGGCCTATCGTTGCGTGGTATTTTAGAGGGGTGTGGGCCTATGTGTGCATTTGTGTGTTACAAATGCACACTTTATAACACACAATGGCTGTTTCAGCGGAATGGGGGTATTATTGAGCGACTTCTAAAAGGTGAACTAAGGAAAAGCATTTTTCTTGAAGCTGTGTTTTTAGTTTTTAAATTGCTCTTTGAATCTGGTTTGAATTTGTGTGAATAATCAGGGAAACTACTGTGAAAAACTGCTTTATCAAGCTGCTAAACTGCTACTTTTAATGGATCCTATTAATAGATGCGCAGGTGTGTCCTTTTTTCTATTAGTGTGTGTGTGTGTGTGTGTGTGTGTGTGTGTGTGTGTGTGTGTGTGTGTGTGTGTGTGTGTGTGTGTGTGTGTGTGTGTGTGTGTGTGTGTGTGTGTGTGTGTGTGTGTGTGTGTGTGTGTGAGAGACAGTGTGTGTGTGACAGTGTGTGTGTGCGTGCGCGCGCACACCCCGAGAGCCTTCCTAAAGTCCCCGCACATGAAGAATAATGAACACTGACCCCCCGCGGCAACCATTAAGAGGAGGCCATTATGGCTCAGCATTGAGCCAGCACACCCTGCCAGTTTCACCTCACGCTATGGCAGACCCCACTGTGTGCGGGAAACTGGCACTCCCATGGCTCATTGAGCCGCTAGCGTGCCCCCCACTGGCGCACAGCCCCATAAAGCAGTTCCACATCATCAAATGTGATGATCCCGCTTTCTAATTTTAGTCTGAGGTCTTAATAGCTCTGCAGATACAATGTCGCAAACCCCTCACTGCTGGGCGTCGGGCAGGATCGTATAATGAGAGAGAGAGGGGGGGGGGGGGGGGGGTGTTACTGCAACTTTGCAGAAACGGCAATTTATCATGTCTGTTTTTAGTTTTTGGGTACTTTGCTTTTGCACTAGATGCAAATGTGAGTGATCCAATCTAGCCATCACTGCCGTTTTGATATTATCTATGAGGGGTGTTTCACTTCTTAGCTTTGCTTTGGTTTATACCGATCTAAACGGTTATTTGGTTTTCAGGGCCACTGTTGGTGCTGCAAAATTCTTGCTCAAATGTGAATCTCAATGTTCCTCCACAAGAATTAAGAATCATGATTCTCACCGGGTTCTAATTTTTTCTGTGGAAATAGTTGTCTTTAGTCTGTAGTTGCTGAACATTACTACATTAAAAATGTGGCACCTGGTGCCAACTACTGTGGCTTTAAACGGACAACATCATACTATGCATGACTTAAACCTCTCTTAATGTCTTGTAGCAAAAAAATAAGAGTAACTAAAATGAATTGGACAGCCAACTAGTGCTGCACAATTCTTGCTCAAATTTAGAAATGAGATCGCATACGTGTCTGAATCTATCAATCCTTTTTCGATTATTGTGGAGCACTAGCCACTGTGTTGTTTTCGGACAGGACAGTATGAGTTCTGTGTGCGCAGTAAAATGTCCCAGGGCAATGGAACATGCCCTAACAGAGCCATCTCACGAGAGAACACAGGCCACGGCTTTGTTCCTCACCAGCCATCATTCCCCAACATTCGGCCACATTGCTCTCCCATTCCTGTTTTTTCTGTTGTTGCCTTCTCTCTCATCCCTTGCTGTTCCTTTCTTACCCTGTCCACTATTTTCGGTTTGTGTTGCCTAATCACCACACTATCATGCTATGGCATATAATGAGAGCAGCAGCCCCATGAAGCCATGTCCAATTTAGCACGTGCACGCAGTCGCTCGATGTGACACAGAGCCTCGGAAAACGCTGCGTTCTGTGCTGTTGATGAGCGGCTCGTCTCGATGGCTGTCGATATCTGCACCTGCTTTGTAGTCGTGGCATTCATCTGCACAGCAGAGAGGTTGGCATGCACTGTTGATGTGCTTAATTGACTGCAGCCACTCATCATCTCCCTGCGAGTCAAAGAGGCAACACAAAAGTGGTGAAATGATTCAGAAAAGGCGAAGGCAGGAGATTGATGGTTTATTCAACATATTCGTACGTGGCTCCACACAGTTGATGGATGGATGGGTGGGTGGATGCTGCGTTGATGCTCACTCAGGTAATCTTTGTATACCCGATCAGCCTGTCATCCTAGGTCATCAGGTCAAAATGGTTGTGTTTAGGCATTATGTTCGAGCTGGTTGGGGATGCGGTGTCAATTCATTATAGATGGGAAGATGTATGTATTGATGGATGGATTGATAGGTGTTCAGGTAGTCTTTGTTCGCTCCTGTCATCTGTCTGAATGCAGAGGTGTTCTGAGAGGAGGAGGAGTAGTGCTATTTCCTGCTTGTTTCCTGACGTATGTTCAGTAGATTTTCTTTTTCTCTGAGGCGGTACTCTCTCCCTCCTCCTCCCTCCTGGAGTGTTATTTCTGTGGGTTCTCTCAGGAGAGCCTCGCCTGTGAACACACACAGGCTCATTAGCTGTGTGTGTGTGTGTGTGTGTGTGTGTGTGTGTGTGTGTGTGTGTGTGTGTGTGTGTGTGTGTGTGTGTGTGTGTGTGTGTGTGTGTGTGTGTGTGTGTGTGTGTGTGTGTGTGTGTGTGTGTGTGTGTGTGTGTGTGTGTGTGTGTGTGTGTGTGTGTGTGTGTGTGGAACTGTATGGACTTTAATTTGTGTCAGAGCAGAGGCCACACACATGTCAGTACAGTCTTTCAAGGTGATCTTTGCATATATATATATAGTGTGTGCGTGGGGGCAGTTTCATCTCCTATCACCGATCAGAGTGTGGAACGTGCTACGCACGCACACACACGGAACTGATATCCTCAGTCCCACATCAATTTGTGTGCTCTAGTGTTGGATCACTTCAAATGTGGTACTGTGTGTGTGTGTGTGTATATATATATATATATATATATATATATATATATATATATATATATATATATATATAAAATATATTCTTTTTTCATAGTGTGTGTGCGTCTTGTTACGGCAGTCGTTTATTGGGTGGCCTATCTGCTTAAAGACCTGAGGCTTTTTACCCAGACTACCTTGGGAGAATCCCACACACATGCAACTTAAATCTCTCCCCTCGGCTGGCAGCAAACTGCACCGTCATTTCTTTCTGCGACCGCTTCAGGACTCCCAACCGTGTGTCGGGGCCAGCAATTAATATGCTAGGGTTGGTGAACCTGTGTGTGTGGCCTGTCACAATTATTTTGAGAATGGAGTTTTGAGTACACACACACAATTATCAAGTAATTGTCGAGTAAAATTGTGTGTGTGGAAATATTAGGTTTTAAGATAAGTCGGTGGCTGAACTGACAGTAGGCCTATCGTACACTGCAGCCAGCTGAGTTCAGGTTATTGATGATTCATTTTCTGGTGGAGGGGGGCATTAAAGAAAATAATTATTTTCTTTAATGCTTTTTTTGCTTGCTTATCTTTGGCCTATAATAGTATGGACTGTAATGGCTTCTGTGATATTATTCTGGTTTGGTTGATGGGTTATATATTGTTGTTTATATGAAATTGGGTGTAGTGATACAGTATACTATATACAGCTTTCTTTGTTCAATAAAGCTATGTTACGTTTATTGCTATATTGTGTTTGTTCAGTAACGGCAGTCTCCCTGCCTCTGCAGCCCTTCAGTAAACAGAAAATGTAGTATTTACAGAGAGGTTTACCAATTTCATCCAATCGGAGCGAACTCATACAGGATAAACATACGTACAATTGGAAGTGATGAAACAGAAATCTAAATTGTGTACCAGTTGAGAGAGAGTTGCTGAAGCCACAACAGATAAAATATTTGATTTAATATGATGGCATTTCTATTTTTTATATTTGATATATTAAAGCTATCTGCGAACAAACATTAAAGAGCAGGGTCATGTTTTCCTACAATGGCGAACAGTCCAATAAGCCTCGTCAGCTTTAGGGATGCTGGTTCAGTATGGGGAAAAGGAATCTCCCCTTAGAGACCATTGCAATATTGAAAAGGAATTCCAGTCCGGGTGTGCAACATTGACAGTAAGAGGAACGATCTCTTGTGCAGGGTGTGTTAAACAATTTTCCGAAATGAACAGTTTTGATTTTATTGTTGCTTTGGTGTTTGCAGAACCAGAACATGTACCCCCATTCCGGGGAAGTCATTCGATGTGTCTGTGGATTGGAACTGCACAGCGCAGGGACATCACAGATTTTAAGTCTAGTTTCTGGCACTGGATATCTGTAGTGGATGTTCAGTTGCCGAGCTTCACTTGTCCCCAGGGTATAGAAATAACACATTTCAAGACGGAAGTACAGGCGATGTTCCTCCCCCCCCCCCCCCCACCCCCTCGTTTTTTTTTTTTAATAGTAGTGCAGAAACATACAATATCATCTTTTGGAGTACATGCTTTTTACAGCATGCTCATTAACCCATTTTGAGCGGGAACCCCTTTTGGTGGTTACATACATTATGTTATAATTTAGCTATTGAAAAATAGCAGATCTACAAGCTCATAGCGCGCCACCGAGTGGCGCGCTATGAACTTGTAGGTCTGCTATTTTTGAAAAATCGTTAAAATGTGACTCAAATCTTTCAGAAAATTGTCATGATTTAGAAAACATTTGTTTTAAATTTCGACGTCAGGCCTGAATGGGTTAACAGCCATGTAAAAAAAAATGTGCATATGAACATCAAAGGACCCTGCATATAGGCACTACTGTAGAGATGGACTGGGGTTGGTTGGGGTGGGGAAAAAATAAGACGCAGACATAAGGAAGACAACTTTTATCCCCACACCACCCCCTTGAAGAGCAAGAGAGACAGAAAAGAGGGATGGCTGTAAATTGTCGATAAGCCAGAGAAATGCATCCATTTTCATGGCTCACTCAACCCTAACGATACACACTGCACTTCCTGCCCCCTCCCTGCTTTAAAAGAAGTCTCTGCCTTTTCATATGCCGATGCTGCCAACCCCTCCCCACTGTTGAAGTGGAGTGTCGCTTTTGGATAAAGTCGTCTGTGGAATGAATAAAGGAGAGCCAGTGCATTAAAGCCCAAATCCTTTGCCCCCGCAATGGGTAGCTGGGCTTTGTGATAGGAGCTAAAGTGCATGCCATCAAAGTGGAAAAGCTTGTACCTCGCTGGAATCTTGCCTTGCTTGCCACTGGCACATGGGGTGGGGGGTTGGGTTAACGTATATGATGTGCTGCCCCCTCCCATCTGTTCCAAGTTCCAACCACAACCCCTTATGTGTATATGTAGTTTTGATTGCAGACCATTGTGAATTGGACATGGCTCTTCTTTTTTGAACCATTGAACATCATGTTGGCTGGAGGTTTAATTGGTGGTGTGCTCAGTGGTAGGTATTATGGGCCTAATACCAGGCATCGCCAGGCATCTAAAGCTGCTTTGCTGTGGCAAGCTGATCACACCGCTTACTCACTGCATGCTTACGCACACGCACACGCACACACGCACAAGTCTGCATATGAAATGGCCTGGAGGACATTTTACATTGAGCTACAGGGTGAGGACAGAGCAGTTAAAGTGCCCCTATGGTGCAGGTCTATTTTAGTCTTCTAAATGGGCTACTTTCCATCCTCCTCTGGTGGGACAGGTCTAGTTGGCTGATCTCCGGTCCTAAACCTGATTACATTAGCTCCTTCCGGACCTTCATCTCACTCTCTCTTTCTCTCTGTGTCTCTCTCTCGCTGTATCTGTGTCTCTCTCTCTCTTCCTCTCATTGCATTTCTCCTTTTTACCTCTCCTCCCCTGTCCTAGTGCTGCTGTGTTTACAGTCATCAGATTATGTCGGATCACAGAGGCCCAACTTTGTCTACTCTTGCATCCTTGTCCCCTGCCCTCCAGTCCCTGCCTCCATCCATGTCCCTGCCTCCATCCATGTCCCTGCCTCCATCCATGTCCCTGCCTCCTTCCATGTCCCTGCCTCCTTCCATGTCCCTGCCTCCTTCCATGTCCCTGCCTCCATCCATGTCCTCTGCCCTCCAGTCCCTGCCTCCATCCATGTCCCTGCCTCCATCCATGTCCCCTGCCCTCCAGTCCCTGCCTCCATCCATGTCCCTGCCTCCATCCATGTCCCCCGCCCTCCAGTCCCTGCCTCCATCCATGTCCCCCGCCCTCCAGTCCCTGCCTCCATCCATGTCCCCCGCCCTCCAGTCCCTGCCTCCATCCATGTCCCCCGCCCTCCAGTCCCTGCCTCCATCCATGTCCCCCGCCCTCCAGTCCCTGCCTCCATCCATGTCCCCCGCCCTCCAGTCCCTGCCTCCATCCATGTCCCCCGCCCTCCAGTCCCTGCCTCCATCCATGTCCCCCGCCCTCCAGTCCCTGCCTCCATCCATGTCCCCCGCCCTCCAGTCCCTGCCTCCATCCATGTCCCCCGCCCTCCAGCCCCTGCCTCCATCCATGTCCCCTGCCCTCCAGCCCCTGCCTCCATCCATGTCCATCCATGTCCCCTGCCCTCCAGTCCCTGCCTCCATCCATGTCCCCCGCCCTCCAGCCCCTGCCTCCATCCATGTCCCCTGCCCTCCAGCCCCTGCCTCCATCCATGTCCATCCATGTCCCCCGCCCTCCAGCCCCTGCCTCCATCCATGTCCATCCATGTCCCCTGCCCTCCAGTCCCTGCCTCCATCCATGTCCCCCGCCCTCCAGTCCCTGCCTCCATCCATGTCCCCCGCCCTCCAGTCCCTGCCTCCATCCATGTCCCCCGCCCTCCAGCCCCTGCCTCCATCCATGTCCCCTGCCCTCCAGCCCCTGCCTCCATCCATGTCCATCCATGTCCCCTGCCCTCCAGTCCCTGCCTCCATCCATGTCCCCCGCCCTCCAGCCCCTGCCTCCATCCATGTCCCCTGCCCTCCAGCCCCTGCCTCCATCCATGTCCATCCATGTCCCCCGCCCTCCAGCCCCTGCCTCCATCCATGTCCATCCATGTCCCCTGCCCTCCAGTCCCTGCCTCCATCCATGTCCCCCGCCCTCCAGTCCCTGCCTCCATCCATGTCCATCCATGTCCCCCGCCCTCCAGTCCCTGCCTCCCTCCATGTCCATCCATGTCCCCCGCCCTCCAGTCCTTGCCTGCGGGTCCTATGCTCAGGTCTGGCTGTTCAGCCTGAGCAAATCAGTGCAGGAGAAGAAGTGAACAGGGTTTGTCTGGGTATCATCAGATAATCCATAATTCATTAGGTGGCATGCAGTGAATAGAGGATTCTCACCCTATCTATCCAAGCATATTTACTAGAGAATATATAAAACTGATTCATACGTAGCTATTATCAATTTACCATATTTGCCCAGATATTTATCATAATGAGCCAATGTTCATATGTAATGACGTGCCTAAAATGGAGACGCCAGGGTAAATAAAAAGCTTTCCTCTAGCCCCCTGTGCTGTGTTCACACAGAGGTAGTCTGTCAAAGATCACTCGCATAAGAGTGGATACATGTAGCACAATTTATTTATTCTTTCTTTCCTTTTCCCTTGTACACCTGTTTCTCTCTCTCTCTCTATTTTTATTATCATTCCCTCCAGTCGAGGCCTAGTTTTCCTGCGGAGCACCCAGGGGCATTGGGGGAGGGGACAGGGGTCGTGCGTATAGGTGAAAGTCTGATCTCACACCACTGGGCTGCTGCCAAGCGGGCCGGCTTGAAGCCACCGGCAGGGGGTAGGAGACACATTCATATGAGTGTGGGGGAGAGAGAGAGAGAGAGAGAGAGAGAGGCGGATTCGAGTTCAAGGGTGTACCGGGGTGAATGCTTTCATGGCTTCTACTTGTTCATGGTAAAAAGGCATTGTACATTGATATGTAAATAAAGCTGGATAGTTTTGTAGTGTTTGCTGGAGTATTGCATAGAATAAGTCTGATACACTATTTGAAGTAGAGCATATGTGTAGTGGTTAATAATGTCAGGACATCAACACTTGTTTGTTTTTTTGTGTGGCCTCAGCCTGACCTGATAAGGCTCGTACAGACTCGTACACACATCCCAAGTTAACTCCTTTTGGCTTCCAGCCATGTGCTCTGCTTCTTTCCATTCTTGCTGCGATCCCTCGAACCTGCAAGTGAAAGAAAGGCCTTCCGCCCTCACTCACTCACATAGCGTTCACGTTTACTCATGCCGACAGCCGCCCCGCCCCGCTGTCTCTCCCGTATTCTTCTCGCCTCAAACCACTCTTCCCTCTGTCCTTATTCCCCTTGTTCCTCTCCCTCTCATCCCCTCCTCTTGGTGCGCACCCCGTAAACGTAGTTTCTTGCATTGAGGAGAAATCTTCCCTTTTATGGGAGCTTACACGGGGCAAATGGGGGCTCCATGGACATGGACTGTGACATTTTTCTCTCCGCTGCAGATTGGAGAAGAAAAGGGCAAAGCTAGAGAGAAAGAAAATAGAAAGCAATGGTGTATGGGTGTTGGAGAGAGAGGGCAATGTGAAGTAAAAAGTGCTTGACACTTTTCTTTTTAAAGCACCTTTACTTTCTTGTGCTCTTTTAGTTTTTGTCCGTTTCTTTTCTATCCCTTCCATTCTGTCCTCTGGTCACTTCTCAAGGTCAAGGTTTGTTTCTCCCTGCTTGTTGTCTGGATAAAGAGAGCTGAATAGAGACACTATCGTGCGTGTGTGTGTCTGTGTGTGGCGAGCTTCAGTTTGCAGAGTCAGGTCCTTGGTGACACTTTAGCGCTGAGCTGAGAGATGTCTGAGGGGGGAATGACAGGGGATCTGTTACAGCCCTCCCCACCCTCATATAACCTCATTACACACACACACAGCGAATGACAACGTTCTGCCATAATGTCCTATGTGCAGGCTAATGCCAGAGTTGAAGGACAGCTCTGCTTGCTTCAGTTCATTTCCTGCTCTTCGCTCCTCTCTCCTCTGAGACGGCAGTCCTCACACTCCCTCCCTCCCTTCCCTTTCATCCTTTCATTTCAAATCACAACATTCCTTCTTTTGTTTACTTTTTGTCCCCCCGTCCTCTTGTCGTTGCCAGGACTTGGACGTCTAGACAAATGCCTTTGTCGGCTGCGCGAGGCACACCCGCGTGTGGAATTCCAAAATTAGAGGTTGTCAAATGTCGCACGTCTCCGCTGATGGCCCAGCACGGCCCCCTTATGTTAATGTGGCATTTCGGCAGGAGGAAATAGAATTCCAAAAGGTTGGGTTTGGGGGGGGGAATGTGGTGCGGGAGGGAACCGTTGTCGATGGTTTGCACACATGTTTCCCTTTTTCATTCTGTCGTCATGAGTGATGAATGCTCCTGGTGGAGATGGTGGGCCGTCTCGTTAGCCAGGTACAGCCACTTGACTTTCATACCGCTGGCCGTTTAATTCCATTCTAGCCATCATCAACAATGGTCCCGGCCCCCACACGCACACACACACACACTTCTACAGGCACGCAGTAGCTTGTTTAATAAGGCTCTCACCGTTGTTTATTGATGTAGGCTGGAAGAGGCCCCGCCCCCTCTATCCAGTTAGTTGCTGAGATTAATCAACGTGGCTCACAGTTGATCACTTTTGTTAGCTTGTTTGATTTTCAGGGTTTTATGTTGCGAACACGACAAAGCCATTTAGCTTATTTAATTTAGTTCCCTTTTTTTTCTTTTCTTTTCTTGGTTGGTTCGTGTGTTGTCCAGATCAGTGGATCTACAAGCTCGCAACACGGGGCAAAGCGACGTGTTGTGAGGAGCTTGTAGATCGGCTATTTTCACTATTTAAACATTTGTTTTATCATTTATGAAATTACTTACAAAAAAAAACATTACATTTTGTTTTTAATTCACGAAAGTTTTTACTTTTTTGGGAATGTTTTTTGAAAAAGTTTTGAAATGGTAATAATTCAAAATAAAATGTAGGAAACAACCCATAAAAATTGGCCCGTGACCCAACCTTGGGTCCCGATCCAATGTCTGGGAACCAGTGGTCCAGATCACATTCCCGGCTCGTGTCTTTGCTGCTTCCCTCCTCAGACGTTGGTAAGCAGACGTGAGTAAGTGGAGGATGTGGTCTGTGTTGTCACGGTGTGGGGGGGGGGGGGACAGATGGACAGCGTCCTCCCACTGACCTTGGGCCTCTCCCGTTTCAGGGTGGAGGAGGAGGAGTGGATTGTGGTCTCTGTAGACTGAGCAGTGAGCTAATGCGTTGAGGGGTCATCAGAATGGGAGTTGGCTCAGGTTGGATCTCTCCCACCTTGTTTGTACGGTCAGATGTGTCCCAAAGGTGCTGCCCCCGCCACTGACCCACACAGCTGTTAGCCAGATGTGTGTGTGTGTGTGCTTTTGTTCATCAGTGTCAGAGACCCCATCGATCACGCCCCTGTCAATCCCATTATCAGGGGATTGTGAGCAAACATTTCTTCACTTCCAACGGGAAATTCCCCTCAACCCGTTTTTCCAAAGCTGTGGCTTGCTTCGGTATGGCTATTTCTTTTTTTTTAAAGGTAGCAACAATTAGTTTTCCTAATTGAACAATTGCCTATTTTATTTTTTGAATCCCTTTAAAACCGGGAAAGAAGATTTTAGCATTGGCTATTGCACATCTGCTATTTTTGAAATCCTTTGAAAAAATCTTGAAGGTGTGAGAACCACTGTTTAGAAGGCATTTGTAGAATCGGCCTCAGGTGGTCTTAATGGGTTTTTCCGTCTCCTCCGCCATCCACCATCTTTCCTTATTTAGAGGGTCCGGGGGGGGGTCCAAGTCGGGGTCATACTGTGAGGTCAGGCCCAATATTTCTTCGGAAGAGTGTATGGTTGGTTTAAAAATGGAGTCACAGGGTTTCTGCGAGGCCCTACTGGTTTACCCCACACAGCGTATTGTCCCTGCTCCAGGCGGGCCATAGTCGGTCAGTTATTTCACCGTCAACACGTCTAAATGATCCTTGCTTCACTCTGTGCATTCTTAAGGCCCTTTCAGACGGGGAGCGACGGACGCACCTGGTAATTCATTTTCAATGAGAGGCTGAGTGCGTTTATTTTGGACGCACAGAGAAGTTGAGGGGCGATTATGTAAGCGTGAAATTGTCGCATGAGTGCTTGCCCCTCATGAGCATCCCTGGAAAACACCTGTCGCTGATCTCGGCGACAACGCCTGCGTCATTTGCTCCCTGTCTGAAAGGAGCTTTATTCTTCCCATTGTTTTCTTCCCTATTGCATGCCTCCTGTCTGCCCATGTACAGTATCTCCCGCTCAGCTCTAGAGATATTGTGTGTGCGACTGTGCGGTGTGTTGGGTTTGTTGAACGTGGGAAGTGAGTCTGTGTGACCAATGTGTGTGTGTCCTGTGTTAAAGGGTGTCAAGGCTGCAGCCGTCGACCCTCATCACACCGCTACACACTCAAACTGTGCAGCATGAATGAGCGCTTTGTCTTGCCAACCCCGCTGGACCACATTCCTCAGCTGTATGTGTGTGTGTGGGAAAGAGGCGGAGTGAAAAAGAGGGTGAAATTTGGATGCGCACGACTCGGGAGGTTTTTTTTTTTTATGACTTTAACGGAAGTCTCCATTTCCAGAGACTGTATGAGAGAGAACCAATCCCTTTTAGGTCCATTAGTTTTATCTGACAGGGGGATCAGATCTGAAGGCATATACCTCAGCATGAGCGATTCTCCTGCTCCCTCTCCTGTCCTGTCCTGCCCTAGCCACTCAAACAGACTGCTATATTAGTGAAGTCACTGGGGAAAAGAGCCCAGGCGTCTGGAGGTGGCCATAACCCCATGCCATATACACTAGAGTCTACTGAGTAGACAAACGGCGAAACAAAAAAGAAGCTACAAGTCATGTTTATCCCACTCGGCACATTAAGCCCTTCCTGTTTTTCAAATGGTTTCAAATATCGCCTTTATTGCAGTGAATAAAAAAAAATCTCGATGAATTGCGAGGCAATTGTCAGCGTTTCCTCAATGTCCACCTTTGCGAGTCGAACCCTGTTAGCTTTCGCACAAATGGCAAATTTCTGAGAGGAATTCAATTTACACGTGCGGTCATGCACATGGACATAGACGCTGCGCTCGTCATTATATATGCTGTTAAGTGTTAACCTGTACTGACCGTTGGCCCTTGGGTTTTGTGTTCCAGAGATCAACAGAGTACGTAAGGACATGTACAGTGACTCAGTAAACGGCCTGCAGGACAGACACCCCCTGGAACTGCCTGATGCCCATGGACCCATCATCCACCTGCAGGAGAAACTCTTTGTGCCTGTCAAAGAATACCCCGACGTAAGCACACACACACACACACACACACACACACACACACACACACACACAAGCATGTTTGTATTACTATACTTTGGCTATGTTGTAACGCAAAACCACCGCACAACTATGTGTAAATGGGGCATGAATTCAATTCCAAGGTATTGGCATAGTAACACACACACGCGTCGAGTCGATGAGTCGGGTCCACCAGCATCATTGGCAAGCATTTACTTCAAAATGTCCCTTCTGACATATCAATGGCAGTTTAAGATACAAAGGTTTTGTTCTCCATACAATCTGTATTGGAGAGAGCAATGAGTAAGGCACATTTCATAATCTGTCTGCATCGACAAATCAATAGCGATGCTCTTCAAGTATTGGGCCATGGAACCCGAACACGCCCGTGGCTGCCGAGGCCCTCCTGGCAGTGGATCTGGGTGACGTATCATCAATGTAATGATGGCTGCTGATGGTTCAGCAAACGTGTCGTTACTGAGCTCAGACACACTCGCACTTCTCCCGGCTCCCTGTCTTTTGCCCTACACCCTTTTACCTGCTGTGTAGACACTATAGACTCGCAGGTCTGTCTCAAAATGCTTTGCTCTAACCCATTTTGACCTGAGATCAGATTCTAAAAATGTCTTCTACATCATGACAGTTTTCTGAAAAAGCTATGTTTCTATGTCAGTCGTTCTTCGATTTTTCAAAAATAGCAGACCTACAAGCTCGTAGCGCGCCACTCGGTGGCGCGCTATGAGCTTGTAGATCTACTATTTTTCAATAGCTAAAGCATAACATAATGCTAACACCAAAAGGGGTTCCCGCCCAAAATGGGTTAAACTATTACAGTCCAAAGTCTTCAGGGCGGTGCTTGTCCTTCATATTGAGTCGGTGACATTATTGGTTTCCAATGCAGCAGTTTGTTTGCGACTGTACTCTTCGATGGCATCAACCTTGCATTTAGAGAAATCCCCAGGGCCCAACAGTTAAACACTGTTTTAATCCCTATCCAAGTGGACCACATTTGGATTTTGGATAGTTCAAAACCAGCGAAAGCAATAAGGTACACCCGCACACTGTGTATCTGCTCGGCACAAGAGTATTGTCTTATTTAATGAAGCAACGTTTCGGTCACTAGGGACCTTCCTCAGGCAGGATAGTTCAAAACCAAAAAAATAATTGGGATCACTTTGATATCCGATCTGTGATCTATCTCAGCAAACATTGTCAATAAGATATTGACATTTTCGGGTGGAAACCTAGTATGTCCCAAACCGTGCCTTTTACATAAACATTTAAAAAAAAAATAACTGATCTACAAGTTCACTCACATTAATTGGCGTAAAAGTTAAAATATGGAGATAAGAAGTTACTATTTCCGGCGATGGCAACGATATACAAGTTTGATTAATGAAATCTTCCAAAATCCAAATCCGATTCACTCGGGTGGGGATTAAAAGTTTTGAACTCTTTTCAGATTCAGAGGAAAGAAGGATTTAAAAACCCATCTCAGATACACTGGTACATGCTTTCTTTCACATTGTTCTTTACCTCAGCCTTGCTTTAACATGACGCTCGCGTTCTCTTCTGTGCCGTTATTTACCAGGGGAGCAATTGATAGACGCCACCAGGGACTCATTGTTTAGAGTTTCCCATTTCATATGCAATCTTTCTGATGCACTCAACACAGTGCAACCTGCTGTGACTGAGCACTGAGGGCTTTAACATCATGCTCAAGGACACTCAGACATGTATTTGTGTTTAAAAGATGAGCTTCAGCTGTCCTTTCAGTTGCTGGGGAATCAACATTAAGTGGATATGCTCCACAGTAATTTGAGAGACACTCCTAAAGCCTGGTGAACATCTCGTACAAGAACCCTTTGAAGTAGTGAAGCACGACATAACGGACTTAAAGCCATGACCTTCCAGTTAGTCTCTCTCTCTCTCTCTCTCTCTCTCTCCCCCCCCTCCCTCCCTCCTTCTCCTTGCCATAAATGTCCGCTATGTTGTTTTTCTATTGATAGACTGTTTACTCAGGCCAGTGGACTCGTAGGATGTGTACCTAGTCGATAATATACGACCGCCGCATGGCTGTATCAGCAGTCCGGTCTAAATCTGGCCTGACCAGAGGAGAAAACCCATGACCAGCTCAGCTGTTCACCGAAGGAGAGCGGGGCAGTGAAAACTACCTCCTCAATAAATATGTTATTATTATATATATTCCTAGTGTAGAAAATAGAAAGCTGGTTGGTGGAATGCCTACCGGCAAAGTCTAGAGGGACCAGACGGATGACGCTGATTAAACAGATAGAGGCACGCGTGTGTGTGTGCGTGCGTGCGTGCGTGCGTGCGTGCGTGCGCGCACACACACACACACACACACACACACACACATACACACAGGGTTTAGAAAGCGTGGCCAGGGTAGAGCTGTCAGCCAGACTGTAGAGATGAAGAAGGATGAGACACGAGGAGATACGAGGTAGGAAGGCTTATCCGGAGGGTGATGGTGAGATGTGTGCGTGCGTGTTTGTGAGTGAGAAACGGGTACACCGTCTTTGCCTTTGGTGAGGTATTGTGTGTCCGGCGCCTAGTCGCCTACTCGATGTTCGCCGGTGTTTTTCGTCTGTGGTTTGTGTAAGGTTGTGCCCGGGGTCACTCGACCTCCTTCGGTCCTTCCTGTCCTCGCACTAATCCTAGGTGGTCAGACACACGCGCACGGTCGCTCGCGCACACTCATGCATCTGGATGTGTCACCTCTCTAGCAGCAACATTTCTCTTCCTAATCCCAGCAGCCAGCAGAGAGGAGGATAGAGGGACAGGGGGCAGGGCAGAGCCCAGCCAGGCGTGAATTGCATTTTCCCCCTGACAGGGCTGATAAAGGGCACCCAGGCCCGGCCCTGCCCCAGGCCCGGCCAGACCCCCACACACACACACACACACACACACACACACACACACACACACACACACACACACACACACACAGCCCAAACCAATACTTCTTCTTATAACCTCCCAGCTACAACTCCAAGGCAGTAATTGCCTAGTCTACTTTGGGCTTGTATTTCTGTAAAGTTGCTTGTCGTTGCTTATTTCTTTGGCAAGATCTGGCAACACTGCTGCAAGGCTTCCCAGATTGTGAGACCAATATGCTATTGATGAGAGCTAGCTCTTTGCAGTTTCTCTAAAGGCAGATGCCAGATTTATTCCAACTGCAGTTGCATTTTATTTATTTTTTTATTCTGTCATTTTGACATTTTAACCTTTTTAACATGGAAAAGGCCTACCTTTATCTGTCTCAAAATACAGTTTGGCTTTTCGAAGGACATTTATTTATTTTTACAACATTGGCTGCTGGCGGTATAATCTCATCTCCAGGCTCCAGTCTGTTCAGTCCCTAACCTTAAGCAGATCCTCTGGTAAAATATGAGTTCACCATTCCTGGAAGCTCATAAAAGAATCGGATCATATTATACTCGGTCACATGCACTGTGTAGGCTAGCTAGCATGTGTGTGTTTGTGGACCCATTAAAACCTGAGGTCGATTCTACAAATGCCGCTGTCTAAATCCTAACCGTTTTATGATAAGACTTATGTTGCTATATCAGTGGGTCTCAAACTTCTTCATGTCAAGGACCCCCAAAATTATATGTATTTGGCCACTGACCCTTTTGATCCAGGGAGTTAAAATGATTTATATTAAAAGATTTGCACACACACAAAAAAAGTACATCGCAACAGACGCTCCCTGCCTGTGGAGCGATGCGATCGGTTTTGATATCAATAAATCTCCGTCCTTTTATTAATCTCCGTTCTGAGCGCTGGGCGTTACTATTTGATAGGACAGAGAACTCTGTTCATGCCGCTCGGGGTGTTTAGTGTTGTGTCATCCTGGGCTGACCCCGTGCTGTTGTGCTGCTCTGTGCTGAGCGGAGCACGTTCTCCAACACTGTAATGTCTTTATGAGCTGCCGGGCAAGCCACTAAATTAATTAGGCTACCCCCTGGTGGCCAAGATGAGTCAGTGACCGTCTGAAAACACACTCAATGCAGGCATTGCACGCACACGCCATACACAATTTGCACGCACACACAATTGTGCCAATGTACACTAATGGTATAAATCACATGGTTTCTCGCTCTATATTACACGCAGACGCACTCAGTGTGGTCATTAAGTCCGTAACAGGAAAAAAGGGAAAGGCCAAATAGCATGGTTATATTTAGCCTTGTTGATTGAAAGCAGGGGAAATCTGAAGCAGGTCTTCATGGAATTACTGTGAGATGGAGTGGCTGTGTTGGCCATTATGTCGCAGGACACAGTCATGCTCCTGTGTGTGTGTGTGTGTGTGTGTGTGTGTGTGTGTGAGAGCAACTCAGGGATTGTATTTGCACTGCCTGCTGGTAGTGTGCATGTAGATCAGTGGTTTTCAACGCTTGAGTGTAAAATGAAACTTTACACTCTCAAGAGTTAAAGATCGATGAGGGTCCATTTGGTTACCAACGTTCCATTATTTAGCTGGGGACCACCTGGAACTCCTTCAAGGACCACTGGTTGAGAACCACTGTCTGATGTAGATGATGTATTTGTATGTGGATGCTGGTAGCATCAATCATGCACATAGTCCTAGATGTATTTGTATCTGGATGCTGGTAGCATCAAGCATGCACATAGTCCTAGATGATGTATTTGTATCTGGATGCTGGTAGCATCAAGCATGCACATAGTCCTAGATGATGTATTTGTATCTGGATGCTGGTAGCATCAAGCATGCACATAGTCCTAGATGATGTATTTGTATCTGGATGCTGGTAGCATCAAGCATGCACATAGTCCTAGATGATGTATTTGTATCTGGATGCTGGTAGCATCAAGCATGCACATAGTCCTAGATGATGTATTTGTATCTGGATGCTGGTAGCATCAAGCATGCACATAGTCCTAGATGATGTATTTGTATCTGGATGCTGGTAGCATCAAGCATGCACATAGTCCTAGATGTATTTGTATGTGGATGCTGGTAGCATCAAGCATGCACATAGTCCTAGATGATGTATTTGTATGTGGATGCTGGTAGCATCAAGCATGCACATAGTCCTAGATGATGTATTTGTATCTGGATGCTGGTAGCATCAAGCATGCACATAGTCCTAGATGATGTATTTGTATCTGGATGCTGGTAGCATCAAGCATGCACATAGTCCTAGATGATGTATTTGTATCTGGATGCTGGTAGCATCAATCATGCACATAGTCCTAGATGATGGCAGCTAATACATTATTTTGTCGAGTCTCGAATAAGTCGTCTCATCTCAGGATTTATCAGAAAGAGAGGAAGGGATGGATGAGATGATGAGAGAAAAGCGTCTGCATCTCCCCAACCATTAACGGCAGAGGAGACTGTAATGATCATTATTAGTGATCCCCTTTAACATGTGTCAAGTGAACATGCTGGTGGGCTGTTGTTGTGCATGCACAATGCACATGCATCATGGCTGCATGCTTATGGCTAAAGTGATCACCCACATATTTTGTCTTAGTACTGTAATCACAGACATTAATTGTTGGTAATGTGTTTATTGGCATCCTATGCCTAAATAATGGCCTCTGTGATTTTTCTTGAAGCTGATGGATGGGGCAATGGGCATGTTCTGGTTATTAACCCCTTTTGTAACGGTGAAGAGAACAAATTAAATCAAGATTGTCCATGATGTCTGGGAATCTGAAAGTCCCCCAGCGGTCCTAGTTTTGTGTTCTTGGCATTGTTGACGTTGCCAATGGAAATATGTCTATTCATTTTGTTGTTTTCACCTAGTAATGAATCTGTCTGTCTCTCTCCGTCTCGCTCTCTGTCTCGCTCTCATTCTCTCCCCCTCTTCTCTCCCCCTCTCCCTCTCAGATAATTAGATTGTCTTGGTGCCTGGCTGCAGTGCAGCATGTCAATTCCACCAAAATAACTTGTCTTGCCAGCACGCTCCTGCTCTAATTCCCTTAACTGTGTCTGTATGTGTGTGTGTGTGTGTGTGTGTGTGTGTGTGTGTGTGTGTGTGTGTGTGTGTGTCTGTAAGTACGTATGTACATACGTACATACGTGTGTGTGGGGCTCCATCCTTTCCCTGTCTATGGCTGCATGCGTGTCTGAGACGAATACTCATTCTGTGCATGGCGGGGTGTGTGCAACTGTGCACTTGTCTGCATATGCGCCTCTATAGTGTGTGTGTCTGTGTGCTGTGCACCCTTTTCTGCGTGCATAAAAGTGTGTGTGTGTGTGTGTGTGTGTGTGTGTGTGTGTGTGTGTGTGTGTGTGTGTGTGTGTGTGTGTGTGTGTGTGTGTGTGTGTGTGTGTGTGTGTGTGTGTGTGTGTGTGTGTGTGTGTGTGTGTGTGTGTGTGTGTGTGTGTGTGTGTGTGTGTGTGTGTGTGTGTGTGTGTGTGTGTGTGTGTGTGTGTGTGTGTGTGTGTGTGTGTGTGTGTGTGTGTGTGTGTGTGTGTGTGTGTGTGTGTGTGTGTGTGTGTGTGTGTGTGTGTGTGTGTTTGTATGTGTGCATACAGCCATGTCACCAATGTGCAGAGCACCATGACGCGTCACCGTGGTGACTGCGTCCTGACTGACAGCAGAGTGGCGGGCCATCTGATAACTTCCATCTTCAATTAAACCCTATCTGTAGCTAGCTCTCTCTCTCTGTGTCTCTCTCACACACACACACACACACACACACACGCTCTGATAGGCTGCTTTGCCGTTGACCTTCAGGTGTCGTCTGCTAAGGCATTTTGATATGTGCGTCGCCGTCTATTTACAATTTAGCCAGTTAGCAGATGCTCTTATCCAGAGTGAATTACAAAGTGCAGGATCAGAACTGCATGAATTCTAGTCAGCCAACAATGGGTAAACAAACGTAACGCATTTGGAGGAAACGACGCGTCTGTATACAGAGTGCATAGCATATGGGTGAACAAGTTAACAACATAGGCCTCTGACGACCTTATGTCTAGCGTCTATGTAAATTAGCAACAAGTATAGGCCTACCGATGCAAGGAAATAAGGAATGCTAGGGGTTGAGCCTGAATAGACTGTGACAGAAATGACTCGTGTATATATGAGATATTAGGAACTTTGTTTGTTCTCCGTTTCCCATGTGCACAGTAGGGCTGGCTAATATCAATTCAATGAAATCAATATCACCATCTCAAACCACCTCTTACAATGAATGAAAAATATGGTAAAAATACCCGTCATGCATCTGTAATTATGTGTTTTGAATGATGTTTGCATTATCATTAAATACATCTAAAAAAAAGCCGATCATTATGTCATTGTTGGCTTGTAGAACGGTTATTTTTACTGTTTTTGTATGCCATCATTAAGTGCTTAATCTGGCTAATTCCTGTCAATTCATAGATCTATATTATATAAGAAGGAATAAAAACATAAATCCTGGCCTGGGCCGTGGCTCAGCGGTCCAGGCACCTTGGCCGGTAGTCAGTCTGGCAGTGTGCCGCGGGTTCGACTCCCGATCCCGACGGCCTTTGCTGCCACTAAACTGTCACTCCCCCATCTCTCTCCCCCATTTCCTGTCCGCATACTGTCTGTCCCTCTATCAAAAATAAAGGCGAAAGCCGCAAAAAAAACATAAAACCTACTTCTCGATTATGTACAAGATTAAGTCTGTTATTGGTTTCAATATGTTTTCCAGTTAATCGCCCAGACCTAGCTCACACACCCCTTGCTGTGCTGCTGACTCTGTGAAATGGGACACCGAGTTCTAGACGTAAGGTGTTGAGCTACTGATAAACAGCTTTGAAAGAGCCACCGAGAAGAGAAGGTCTTTTATTTTGGAGACGTTTGCAGACGGCACAGGCCTCTCCGACGTCAGCCTCCGTTAGCATGGTTAGCATGTACAGGAGCACCCCCCCCCCCCCCCCCCAGTTTGTACATGAAGCTTGATCGGTGCTATGCTAATCCACTCTAATAAGAGCTCTGTATTACACACTGTGACGCTTTGCCTAAAATGTCATGGTGGGCTTGCATTGTAACTTATAATAGACAGCACTTTAGCCTGTATTATGAGAAGTCAGGCAGTCTGTAGTGCTGTTGAACGTGGTAGTATTAAGTCCGCATCTCACAATGCGTTGTGACGCATTGTAGATCTGCTATGTTTGGCGACCGTTTCTCCGAGAATAGGAACGCTAGGGCTCAAGTGGTTCAGTTGCCTGTTAAAACAACCTACCTCCCCCTCCTTTCCGGTCTCCTTGGTGCCCAAGCTGCTGGGTCGTCACAGGAACAGCTGTTTGATCCCAGTCAAGTCTTCATTTGCTGGTTATTAGCCTGCCCTTTGATGCCAAATGACTCCAATTGAGCATCACAAATGACTTCTCTGCAGAGGGATTGGGGGGCACAGGGATTGATCACAAAAATGGCCTCATGCTCTCAGTTGCTGGAGGCGGCATTTTGAAAGCTGCCGCCGCCGCTGTTGTTTATGATTCTTTAAGTGCATGAAAACCAGTCGAAGGATGCCGGCCTGTCGGTCTTTGCTTAGTGCTTCATGTTCGTCTTTTCTCAGTCAGTCTCCATCAGCCATCATTCAGGTGACACTAATTCAAGGCAAATCGACCATTCAATGCAGTTGTTTTTCAATGGCAGCCACATAATGAGTGTTTAATATTTTTCTTCGCTGTTTGAATATGGGTGTGAGCCACTTTAATTCTCTCTCTCTCTCTCTCTCTCTCTCTCTCTCTGTCCCCCCCATCTCACACACACACACAGAGCAGTGTGACCTTGTAGAAGGTACAAAATAGGCCTTAATTGGTTAAAAGTTCCTTGTCTGAATGTATGCACATCAATAAGAAGAGCAGTCTTTCTGTGTGTGTGTGTGTGTGTGTGTGTGTGTGTGTGTGTGTGTGTGTGTGTGTGTGTGTGTGTGTGTGTGTGTGTGTGTGTGTGTGTGTGTGTGTGTGTGTGTGTGTGTGTGTGTGTGTGTGTGTGTGTGTGTGTGTGTGTGTGTGTGTGTGTGTGTGTGTGTGTGTGTGTGTGTGTGTGTGTGTGTGTGTGTGTGTGTGTGTGTGTGTGTGTGTGTGTGTGTGTGTGTGTGTGTGTGTGTGTGTGTGTGTGTGTGTGGGTGGCTTGGGGAGGTCAAAATAACAAATGTGCGACAGTGAAACGTGAGCAACGTATTGCCGCTGCAGCGCATCACTGCCACGGGAAGCGGTACAGATTTTTGGATATAAGACGTATAAAAGCAAGGCCGTGGTGGTGCACTGAGCAGACAGTATTTTGGACCCCGGTACGTCTTTGCTGGTTTGCTCTTGCGTGAAAGTCATTAGGCTGGTTCCCGTGAGGGTGTCATCACATCATCATCATGCCAGAGCTTGATCTCCTCCTTCACCCCCTTAACCCATTAAGACCTGAGGCCCAAATAATCCTCTTCCAAATCCTACACAAGTTTTCTGAAAAACTCGATTGGTGGTTCTCGAATTTTTCCACGTCAACTACCACCGCAAACCATATGTATATTTGGCCGCCGACCCCTATCTCAAAATATTTCGTTCCAGCGACCGCCAGAAGCAAAGTTCCGAGTTGAAAATGTCCACTTTACAAGAATATATATTCAAAGATTTGTGCACATTTTCACGATTTTGTAAAAAAAAAAATTCAATAGCAAATGTAAAATCATATCTAAAATGTAAACTGACACGGATGCTTTCCCGGTGTTAACGGGTTAAGTCATTAGCAGCCCCAGGACCGTACCACACCTCATCTCACCTTGCCTCACCTTGCTCCGAGAGAAAGAGATCGGGGGATATTTAGAGCTCACTGGTTAGCCAGCCATGCGTGATTATTATGGTAATTCCCCCACACCCCCCCTCCACCCCCCTCTTATCCTCAGTTAGTGGGTAGAGAGGGTAATTAAACTGATGTCTTAGGTTGATAAAGGAATGCATTTGTTGTATTTTGGTATTTATAATTATTTTTGTATTCACCTATGCGGTCATATCTATGCCTTGAAAGCCGGAGTTGTAAATTGGCCACAAACCTGCAGGTGAATTATATCTAGACTGGCTCTCCGGCTTTGTTTTGCTGTGCTCACGCTGCGGTTCCGTGTCCGGCCCGTGTGTCTCTACAGTCGTTAGGCAGAGGGAGGGAGATAGATGAAGGACAGAAGAGGCAGGCTGCTCACAGAGGGATCAAAGGAGAGACACACATGTACCCAACGCAGCGCATGGAGATGTGGATGACCACACACACACACGCGCACTGCTGCTGGACCACACAGCGTACACACAGTCTCTCTGTCTCTTTTATCCATCCTACAGTAGCATTTCCAAACGCGCTCTCACACATACACGAGCAACATCAGTGGCTCCGAATGCTGTCATGCACTGAACCGGACATTATTTTGATTTGATTTGGCACAATATAAAAACGATACAAAAGAATACACAATATATGAAAGGGAAAGTGCCAGGAGGAGGCAAGAAGCCCAGATATGAGGCCTCTACCTATGTATAACACAATAACAAATATTTAGATTTGTAAACGACAAAATCATTATCACGTTTAATCAGACTATTGATTGGTAGGTGAGATACTGACCTACCAGTAGGTGTTTTGTCTTCTTCTGTGGGTCGAGGATGGCTACTGTTTTGACCACGACGGAGGCGTAGCGTTCTGGCCAGTAGCAGTTGGGGCAAACCCTCTCGCCCAAAACACGAGTTACTATTCTGTGCCTATCGGGTCGCAACTCGGACAGCGCTGAGACGTGGCGCCGCCGGTGTCGCGGTCAAAACAGTAGCCATCATCAACCCACACAAAACACCTAACTGAGCTTGTCAGTATCTCACCTGCTTGGACCATTCAATAGACTGATTTAATGTGATGTCCCATTCAGAATGGGGTGGCAACATGCACTCAGCATGCACGTCGCATGGGTGTACACGCCAATACAATTAGTGTCACATTTAATTGTTTGCTCCGTTGTTGCAAAAATAGACTGCATGAAAAATATTCTGTATAGCTTTCCACGCAGAGCCGAGCCATGCACTCATCACAGCCTCAGTATTCACTTGAGCTATTTAGTTCATGTTTAGTTCACCCAAGACTCATAGCCTGTGGATTTTATATATTAACCAAAATAGGGGATCTGGCAAATCTTCTTTATGTCTGATCCATCTCTCTCTCTCTCCATCCCCTATCTTCCCTCTTTCTCTATCTCCCTCTCTTCTCCCTGTGGGATAAGGCTGCAGCTACGTAGTGTAGCGTGGCTAGCATAATTCTACGGTGCTCTCGGCCTTGTCAGAGGGCAGTCTCCTATTGACTTATGCTGATTAACTAACGCTCGGATGAACACTGAGGCAGAGGCTGGGTGCTATTTAACTTATCTCTCTCCCTTTTCTACGCTTCCCTTTTCTTTTTCGCATTTGCTTATTTAAGAGTTCGCGAACCTTGCTCTCCGCTCACCCCTTGCTGCCGTTTCATCCGGCATCAATCTCTGCTCTTCCATCATTTTCTCTCTCTCTCCCCGTCTCTCTCTCTCTCTCCCCGTCTCTCTCTCCCCGTCTCTCTCTCTCTCTCCCCGTCTCTCTCTCTCTCTCTCTCTCTCTCTCTCTCTCTCTCCCCGTCTCTCTCTCTCTCTCTCTCTCTCTCTCTCTCTCTCTCTCTCTCTCCCCCTGTCTCTCTCTCTCTCTCTCTCTCTCTCTCTCTCTCTCTCTCTCTCTCTCTCTCTCCCCCCGTCTCTCTCTCTCCCCGTCTCTCTCTCTCTCTCCCCGTCTCTCTCTCTCACTTCTGCCTTCAAGTCCATTTCCTTGCCGCCCGCAACCCCAAAATAAACCCAAACAGAATTATCAAAGGAGCCTTGGATTAGGCGCTAAATGCTGGATGTGCTGAATGGAGTGCTTTGAAGTCTATAGGGCTTTGAGGCGAAAATGTCACCCGTCAGAATCAAAGTCTAAACGTCCACTCGTGCGCTCCTCAAATGCCCTGGCATGGCATTGCCTCGCATCTCCTGGTTCGTCTGTCCTTCCCCGCAGGCCGTGGATGCAATCTTCCATAAGTTCATCTCCGTTGAACCTCAACCCTCCGGCCCCTGTCCACCCCAGTCCTCTCTATCTCAAGCCTTTCCTTGTCTCCTGCGCTGCCTCTTGATGACCTACCGGTATGTGGAAATGTATGTGCGTGTAGTGGGCGCTTGTGTGTGGGTCACACAGGGGAGGTGCACAAGATGGATTTAATTGAACGCATGAACATTTCAGCCCGCAGATGAATGAGCGATAAACGGGCAGGCAGCCAGCCCGCGGTTGGGGAGGTTGCGTGTAGTCGAGAGGGAAACATTGATTTATTTATTCTGCAAGAGATCTGCGCAGTGAGGGAGGGAGGAAGGTTGGGGAGCTGACAGATATGCAAAAGAGGGATGACTGGATGCAGCGTACATCGACAGACTCAGACAGGGAGAAGAAAAGGATGTGTGCTGAAGGAGCATCCTGAGACAGCCGTGAATGGCTGAGGATAGACAGCTTTTATTAGACACGTGGAGAGAGCAGGGGTTGGTGCAGACAACAAAACACCACTGTTCGTCTCTGTGCCCTTGATCGGATCTCTCCCTTGTAATTTGGGGTGAAGTAAAAAACAAAATATTGGAGGAGGGAGAGGTATCTTTGACATGAGAAACAGTACTGGCCTAGCGGGCCAGCCATTACTTTTGTGTGAGTTGTTGCCCAATAAAACTGTTGAGGTCAGGACAGCAACGGGGGAAGAGTGAGGCGAGTGAAGGGGGAGCAAAGATAGGAGAGAAAGAGAGGGATGGCGGTGCGCGATTTAGCAACAGTTTCTCGATGCACAGCACCGAATGAACTGCTGATCGTTTCCCTGAACCCTACGAGCATGTTGATTGGTATTCTCCTCGCACCTTGGCCAGCCACTCCTCGCTCTAAAGCCCCGCACGCACGGATGCGTGATCTCATTTCCTGTCTCCTTCTCACCATCGCCACAAACCAACACCACTGTCACATGAAACGATTGTTCTGCTTCCCTCGAGCGATGTTGCTGGAACCGTCGTTTCCACTCATTCACACCACAGCGGCACAAATCATAATACACGGACGCGCGCGTGCGCTCACAGCTCTTGTATTGCGCGTGCACTCAAATGCCCCCACACACATACGCACACTTTCACGGCAGCCGGCTTCTGAGTGTAGCCGAGGGTGTCTGCAAGAACTCTGTATAGTTCTGCAGTCGGCCACTCAAACATGGAGATGCATACATATTTACACACACACACGCACGCCATAACCCGCCTGTGGAGTAGCGATAACAGGGCGGGTAAACAAAGACCCTTTAATGTCAGGGTAAGCCCTCGTCCTGAAGGGGGGCGGGGGGTGTGTGTGTGTGTGTGTGTGTGTGTGTGTGTGTGTGTGTGTGTGTGTGTGTGTGGGTGTGTGTTGCTCTCTGTATGTGTGTTGCTCTGTGTGTGTGTGTGTTTGTGTGTGTGTTGCTCTCTCTGTGTGTGTTGGCTTTCAGAGCTTCGAGGAGGAATGAGATAAAAGAGAGATGGGGTGGGAGAAGGGAGAGAGTCCATCCACCAAAGGTCCCAGTGTCTCTAATCTCCTAATGCTGTAAATGAGGGGAGGGAATAGGAGAAGAGGCTGCTGAGAGTTGCGGAGTTGGCAAAATAAATAGTTTATGCATGTATTCTGTTCACCAGATGGCGATGGCAAGAGTGCATTTGTAAATAGAACGTATAAATGAATTTTTGCAGGGTTATTTATTTATGTATTTCCTCCCTCTTTTGTTAGCGGGAGCTGATTTAGCCCAGGATGGCTAAATCAGAGTCTTTAATGACTAGTTGTGGGAATAGCGGCTAACAGTGAACGAGTACAGCTTTTGGAATTGAATATATTCCATACATAAACTTGTTTACTAGTAGGGATAAATGGGGCTTCATTTCCACTTCACTAGAGATTACTGCAAGCATCCCCCTGAGTGGTGACCCCATCGTCAGCTTCCCCACGGGGGTCCCTATAGGCCGCACTTTCCAGACCACAGTCGGGGAAGAAACGAGAGTACCTGTGTGCCCGCTTGAGGGCGGAACAGAGAACCATGCTTTCTTTGTAGTTGCTGCGTAGGTGGTGTTGTATTTCTGGTGAGTTGTGTAGAAGAGAAATTGAAGTGGTGTCTATGCGAGGAAAGGTGCTGTAGCCATCCTACACTTCCTGGCTAGGCTTTGTGGAGTGGAGTTACTGGTGGGTCGAAGCATCCCCTGATGACTCCAACACACGAGTTCTCCATTGTTTCCATATTCCAACAGCTTAAAATGGCATTCGCCCTTTTCAAAGCGGCCTCTGCGAGAAGCGAGTCAAGACTTCAAACTGCAGAGCTGAAAGGCACTAAAGGCCAACCAAATATACCGTAGGTACCTGTAGAGGTCATAAAAATTCTAACCTGCAGTCAATTTGGGCTCCGTTTGTATTTCGAGTAGACGTCTAGTTGGACCTGGGAGGTTTTAATTGGACAAGGCAGTGTGTTTTGTCTCTACCATACATGGGTGATGAACACAGACGGCAGTAGAAATCCAGACATTTGATGTGGCCGCATCTCTGAACTTTCCTGCACTGAGACCAGGCAGTGCATGCACACGTGCACAGCATTTGTGGCTGCTTGCTTGCACGACATTTTGCCCAGACGTGCTCCCTGGTCGTTGCCGCACGCCTGTGTGCCCTCATCATCATTAGAAGCAGGCGTCCCCAACGTCAACAAGACGCACACGCACATGCGCCCACATGCCTATGCATACACTTGCTTGAGCACCAAGGAAAGAACACATGACAAATTATTATTCCAGTGTGGAAAAACCATCACGTTTTGTTTTTTTCCCCTCCCCTTTTTTCTTTTTATGGGTGATGGCGGGACACAAGAGTCTTTCTTTGCCTCTAACCTTCCACCAGAGACTAGTGGTGGCTAACTGGTTTTGTTCATAATTACATTTCCAGTTACTGAAAGCATGAAATTCCCTCGTGTGTGTGTGTGTGTGTGTGTGTGTCTCTCTCTCTCTCTCTCTCTCTCTCGCTCTCTCTCTCTCTCTCCCCCTGCCCTGCTCCATCCCTACCCACTTCCTTCCATCAGTCCGCTGCTCACTGCCATGTCCAATCATCATCAACATATTCATGTCCAGGGAGAGACTGAGAAAGCTGGTAGAAAGAAAGATGGTATAAGCAACACGGAGAAGGCAGAAGGAGTGAGATGTTAAAATGCTATTTTCAGTTAGTCAGTTTGGGGATTTCTAACTAGTGAAACTTTGACTTTTTGGATCAGACACCTGCATGGATTTATTTTAATTTGTACGCCCGCAGGCCAAGCTGTCTGAAACAGGTGTTATCTGTATGGACTATGTATGTATCCCCACAAAAGTCCACCAATCACAGCTCATGCTGCTTTGTACGTGACTAAAAGGGTAATTTCACCGCTGGAAGAATCTGCAGTCACTCAATGTTAACAGTATTTGTAGTAGATAACGGTAGCACAATTTGAGATTTGCAGTTTTGCACCCTATCGCCAGAAAAACAAGAAATGCACTCTGTCTAGCTGCCAACTTGCGCCTTGCACACAAGTACAATGACCATCCATAATGTGTGCATGCCTACACAATGGAGCTGGGCAATATATCAACATTTTAATGGACTATATGAGAAAATCTGTAGACAAATCTGGAAAATCTCACATTCAACATCAACAAATATATTGTTTTGAATGTAGAGAAGAAACTGAGGGCAGAGGGCGGGTACATGCAAGACACGATAGGAATCTGAGTTATGAGTACCCCGAGTACGAATCAGCTAGTTGAACCACCAGGCACCCTGCCAAAGAATAACGAGTCTTGCAGTTTGCTTCCTTTTTTAATTTGTGCTTTTCGGGAATCTGATATCCGTTAAAGACGATGACGATTAGACAGAATGGGAGGATGGAGACTCATTGAATGTTGATCCGTAAAGCTTGTGATATCACTTTGAATGTCCTAGCGCCAAGCTCTACTGTGTGTGTGTGTGTGTGTGTGTGTGTGTGTGTGTGTGTGTGTGTGTGTGTGTGTGTGTGTGTGTGTGTGTGTGTGTGTGTGTGTGTGTGTGTGTGTGTGTGTGTGTGTGTGTGTGTGTGTGTGTGTGTGTGTGTGTGTGTGTGTGTGTGTGTGTGTGTGTGTGTGTGTGTGTGTGTGTGTGTGTGTGTGTCACAGTGCTTAGAGCTCTGTGTTGCCCCTCATCTGCAGCTGGTACTGTAATGCAGAAAGACAGCTCTCTCCTTCATTCCTTGAGGTTATGTCTGTTTGTGTGTTTGTGTGTGCACACGGCCGCGTGCAAGCATGTATTAAAAGGCTGCCATTGTGCATAGCTGGTCAGTGATCTCAGAGAGCGGATAGGCGACGTACCACCAAAGAATTACACAAAACATACCGTGCATTTATTTTGGATTTGTGATGATTTAATCAAAGTGGTAATAAAATTGATGCATCTGCAACACACACACACACACACACACACACACACACACACACCACTTCGGAACACTGTTGTCATCCACAGGAATTCTTGTCTTTCCATCCACAATGTGTGTGTTAGTAATACTAGCCCCAGACAGATCAGATTCAGACAGGGACCTCTGTGACAGTCGGTGACACGAGTTTTAACTCGGGTCCTCCTGTTTGTTTTATAGGAACCACCTTAGATTTGTAATGCATCTGAAATTACATGCATCTGTTCTCCAATGGCCCTTTTTTTTCTCTCTTTTGGATTTGTTAATATATTTTATTTATTTGCAGAGGCATTGAAGTGTGTAAGCAGATGTGACTGCAGTTAAGAAGTTAGCGCCGCGGTGTCACTGTTCATTGTTATGACCAGAGAAACGGGAACGGTTACGCCTGGGATCGCCATAGCAAAAGCCTTCCACTGTGACATTACACTTGTGGTTACTTCAGCTTTTGGAAAATAATGTGCATGACGACAGTATAAATATCCCATTTTCAATAACAGTAGATTTATTTTCCCCATCACGCTGTCTCTCTCTCTGAATGCCAGCGACTACACTCGTGCCACGTATAAACGCGACCGTTTTGTTTCATCTGTCACCCCCCCCCCCCCTCCTCCTGAGCCCCCACCTCCCTTCTGCTCTCTCCTCCTTACCTTCTGTTTTTATTTTGGCTGAAAATGTGTTGGATTATTTCAACACAATTCCCCTTTATCCTGGCAGAAGCCTGCTTCAAGTGCTGAGGATTACGTTGGTAAATACATTTCCTTTTGGTACAAAGCCGCAAAGCCACTCACCAGTGAAGGGGGGAGGGGGAGGGGGACCTCGATAAGAAAATTGCGCCAAGCGGGGTGCCTCACCTCACTGCAACCCCCCCCCCCCCCCCCCGCCTCCCTCTTAACACCCTCTCTCCGCCTTTTCTACACCTCCACCCCCCTGTTCCTTGCGCGCCTCTAATTCCCCGTAGTTTCATTTTCCATTTCCCTCGACCCTCAAGAAAGATTTCATTTTCCTGTGGCCTGGCAGGCTGCTCCCAGCGTGATGCGGTAATAAAGGATGTCTGGCTCAGCCGGGTAGGGGGTTCAGTACCGCAAAGTAGAGGGGTGGCCTGTCGCTGCCTGGGCTTTGTTATTAACCAAGTTCAACCTGCCATCCATATGTTGGGCATGTCATTTATAATTTTAGAAATAACATTTATTTTTCTTAAATGCCAAAATAATGTAAAAATAAATGAGTCTTAGTGTACTTATAGAAAAGCTATTTTCGTTGTTTGTCGTTAGGTCGTATGACAAAGTATACTAGTGTATAGCCACATACTACACAGTATTCTGGGTTGCAAACACCCCTGAATCCGGCAGGAGTCTCCTGCCCAAAATGTAATTACTGGAAACACCACTGCCTCTAAGAGAAACTTTAGGGGGGGTTTGAACTTCACTGTATTTTCTAAAAACAATCGGAGTTGGACTGGCAATGAGCTGACATGCAGCCGAGCGGTCTTGAGTCCTTTTATTTTAATTGTTTTATCCCAGACATAACTTAATTCACAGGCAGAGTTAATTGAAGATTATTGTGTGAACCATGAGTAACAGTTGGGTGGGGGTTGTAGTGAACCATGAGTAACAGTTAGGTGGGGGTTGTAGTGAACCATGAGTAACAGTTGGGTGGGGGTTGTAGTGAACCATGAGTAACAGTTGGGTGGGGGTTGTAGTGAACCATGAGTAACAGTTGGGTGGGGGTTGTAGTGAACCATGAGTAACAGTTGGGTGGGGGTTGTAGTGAACCATGAGTAACAGTTGGGTGGGGGTTGTAGTGAACCATGAGTAACAGTTGGGTGGGGGTTGTAGTGAACCATGAGTAACAGTTGGGTGGGGGTTGTAGTGAACCATGAGTAACAGTTGGGTGGGGGTTGTAGTGAACCATGAGTAACAGTTGGGTGGGGGTTGTAGTGAACCATGAGTAACAGTTGGGTGGGGGTTGTAGTGAACCATGAGTAACAGTTGGGTGGGGGTTGTAGTGAACCATGAGTAACAGTTGGGTGGAGGTTATAGTGAACCATGAGTAACAGTTGGGTGGGGGTTGTAGTGAACCATGAGTAACAGTTGGGTGGGGGTTATAGTGAACCATGAGTAACAGTTGGGTGGGGGTTGTAGTGAACCATGAGTAACAGTTGGGTGGGGGTTGTAGTGAACCATGAGTAACAGTTGGGTGGGGGTTGTAGTGAACCATGAGTAACAGTTGGGTGGGGGTTGTAGTGAACCATGAGTAACAGTTGGGTGGGGGTTGAAGTGCTTCTCTCCAATGTGGTCCGATTCCAATCACTGAGGTCCCTGTGTGAAATAAAACTCTGTGCTGTACTTTGGCCTAAACGTTTTAATCTTTCAATACTCTATATTCAGTGGTACTCTGTAGACTTGTCTAATCTCTTGCCTTCTTTCTCATTCTCTCTCTCTCTCTCGTCCTGCAGTATAACTTTGTGGGGAGGATTCTTGGTCCTCGCGGACTCACAGCCAAGCAGCTGGAAGCAGAGACTGCATGCAAAATCATGGTGAGGGGCAAGAGCTCCATGAGGGACAAAAAGAAGGTAAGCAGCACCATTAAACCATCCAAAAAAAAAGCTTTTAACCCCCCCCTTAAGACCTGATGTCGGTCTACAAATGCCTTCTAAATCAGTAGTTCTCAAACTTTTGCCTCAAAATCAAGATTTTTCAGATATGCTCAAGAATAGCAGATATAAGAATAGAATAGCAGAATAAGCTTACTGTGAGCTTGTATATCTGCACTTTTTTTTTTACTTTAAACTTTTCAAGACGACTACACGACTAGTGTGGTTTTCAATACATTTCCGTTAATAATGTTAAACCAGCAACGCTTCATAGACCATCAGACTAGCTGTGCACATCCCTACTGACAGTTGACACACACCGTGGCTACAATATCTATACTGTAGTATACCGTCGCGATACGTTTTGAGCTAGTACATGATGGGATATTTTTATTACATTTGTTTAACACTGTAGTATGACGAAGTATAGGGCATTAATTTATGGTAAAATGTAGCGCAACATACAGTACAGTTGGAGGCCATCGATATTGTCCTTTTCTTTTTGCTGAGGTTTGCGTGATCTGCGCAAAAGGACCGTTAACCCATTTTGGGCGGGAACCCTTTTGGTGTTTTAAACATTATGTTATAGTTTAGCTATTGAAAAATAGCAGATCTACAAGCTCATAGCGCGCCACCGAGTGGCGCGCTACGAGCTTGTAGGTCTGCTATTTTTGAAAAATCGTGAAAATATTTATTTCAGAAAACTGGAGGATTTAGAAGGATTTTTTTAAATTTTGAGGTCAGGCCTAAATGGGTCAAATGATAAGGGTGATATCGGTGGCACCCAACTGTACAGTATGTCACCTCTAAAAGTGTCAATCCTTTCATAAAGGTATTAACGATTTGAAACTACCCAACACTGTGACCACACGCACGCACGCACACACACACTCACACACAGGGAGAGAGTTGACGCCTGTCTGATGTCTGCATCCAGATATCTGATAGCACTGGGCTGTCCAAGGCTGTACAGTGGTGTGTGTGCAGAAGGCAGGAGCGTACCAGACGGTGCAGGCCAGGAGCCGACTCTATTCCTGGACGTTTAAGAGCTGAGCAGCTGAGGCCTTTTATGCCCGTTGGGGTGCCAGAGTTTAGATAAAAGGTCTGATGGGTTTAGATCAAAGCTCAAATGGTTTGGTTACAATGGAATTTAGTTCGTCTTTTTAGGGTTATTCTTTTTACGAGGCAAATGCAGGCGAGGAAACGGTTGCATTAATTGTTTTTTGCACCTAATTCTAAATGTTATTCCACGTGCAGTAGCTGATTCTCAGCAACACTTGTTTACTTACCTGTGGCACTTTAACTTTGGATTTGTGTGTTTTCCTTAGCAGTTATTGCGTTCTCCCTTTAATTTGCCAGGCACTAGTGCTGCTTTACAATTCATTTGCATAAGTCAGGAGAGAAGTGTATTTTATCTTGCACACATGGGAACCCCCCCCCCCCCCCCCCTACACACACACACGCAGTTTATGGGCTGCATCAATGGTACAAAGATTCCCAGCGGTACGCTACACTCCTAGAAGCTCTGTTTGCTGCTCTAGGGCCTCTTCATATTTTCTCTTTGTTTTGATTTTCTATTCTTGGCTTAATTCCTTTCCCACCTCTTCTACCTCAGTACCTCTTTAGTGCTTTTCATTACCATGGCTCAAGATGGAGATGTTCATTTAAGGGTCTTTTTGGAATTGGATTTAGCAAGTATTAGTGGTGGGTGGGTGAACACACTGCGCACGCTCATTCCACGAGAGCTCACTTTTCTCACACCTCATTTGGAAGTTGCTCTCAGCCCGTTACATTAATCTATGATTATCTCCTATAATCTTAAATCTTAATGACCTAACGTCCAGCTTGTTTTTCGTCTGTGTGTGTGTGTGTGTGTGTGTGTGCGTCTGCGGGACCTGTCCAAAGCCCTTCACAATGACCTGACCAACGTTAAAGGCTCTGCTTGCACATTCAGACGTTAATGAGAGACAGACTAGCATGCGATGGCCAATGTTTTGACATAATTGAGTCATGGATTTCAAATGTTTGAAAAGTGTTCCATATGTGTGTCACTTCCATGGATATTCAGGTGTGTAAATACGAGGTGTGAAAAGAAAAGATTATTTAATTTTTAAAGGTAGAGGAGGCATAGCGTGTGTCTTTTCACACACCCCCCCTCACCCCTCCTCCCCCTGCTTAGCCTCCGTGTTGAGTCTCTCTCATCCCTGTGGCATACTGAGCAGCAGTAGCAGCTAAGCTAAGCTAAGCCTGTGTGTTTATTCAGGATCCATTAGCGGCAGCGTTTTTATGCTCTCAATAATTCAGATGGCTGCTCTCTCTTGGGCGGCGCTGCCTGACGGGTAGCTGGCCCACTGGAGCTAGAGAGGGGGAGAGAAGAAGAGAGATCCTGCAGTGGCTTCAGGGTGAGAGAGACTGAGAGGGGTAGAAAAGCAGGGTGGTGGGGGGGGAGGAACAATGGCAGAGTGGAGACAAACGAGGGGGGATAAAAGATGACAGGAGAGAGAGCAGCAAGCCGCGTAGATGGCAGTATAGAGGCAGGTAGAGGGAGAAATATTTGAATGTGGC
>NC_136799.1:28665314-28855314 GCF_951216825.1 Electrona antarctica
GCCATAAAATCTCCTGTGTTTGAATTCTGTTTTCCGTTTGTGTTAAGGACGGTCCCTTTAATGCACGTTATTAGAATTACATAGACATTGGCCTAGTTTTTGGCCTATATTATTGTCAAGTGCATGCCAAGTAATTTGTCAGTGACTGGGCGGTTAATTCTGCTGAAGTCTTAACTCCACCAGTCCTCTGAAAGTTGTGGTACCGTTTTACCGAATGAGCGCCAAGGGCATTGTGTTCTCTTCTAGTGGTGTCTTCACCATTAAGTGTGTGTTTATGTATGCATGTGTGCGAGCACGTGCCTACGTGCACGTGCGTTTTATACTGTATTGTGTGACAGTGTGTGTGGGTGGGCATCGGGGCTGGCTGGCAGTAATGCCCTTTATCATGCTAAAATAAATTGGATTAAGCTATGAACGTGAGCCACGGCAATCTCCAGTCTTGGTATATGCCGTACTAATGAAGGGCATCTTCTCCACGTTTGGCAGCATGAAATTGCCTTTATTGAATCGCATAGGAAACAAAATGGGGTCACGCTTTTTTTTTCTTTCCTTCTCCAAATTCTTTTTCAAGAAACCGGCTTAACTTGTTACTGAAGCGGGGACGGCTACCCTGAAATACAGAAACCATGAGTGATGATAATGCAGAGATGCTTTCTTATATTCTTATATTGCTCTGCCATTTAAAACTGCTAGTAAAGCATTTATGATTATCTTTTTAGATTAAGAAATTAATTAAATATTAATCAAATGTGTGATCTCGTAATGTGATTTTAGATGCTTTGGTCCCTTGTGTAACTGTCATCCACTCTATTTATGAATGTATGTACCGTACCGTATGTTGGCGCGATGAACATTGACTCTGGTGTCTTGGCCTCTTATTGGCAGCTCCCCAACCCCTATGTGGGCCTGAGATTGATTGGCAGGCTGGGAGAGGGTGCTGATGGGATGTGGCGAGGGTTCAGCAGTTCCCCTTCACCCCTGGTAGCACTCGCTTGCTCCCCAGTCCCGTGAACTCTTAAACCCTCTGTAAACCAGGAGCAGGGGAACAATCTGCGAGATGAGAGCGAGAGAGGGATGGGAGAGCGAGAGCGAGGGATGGGAGAGAGAGAGATGGGTGGGAGAGCTTGATTGAGCTGCTCTTTCAAGTGTGGATTTATTCCACTGATCCAGCACTTGCACACACAGTTAGCACATTCGCATCCACGCCACAACGTGTGCGCATGCATGAATGCCACGTGCACACGCACAGACTGTGACCCTTCGCCCATCCCTCCCGTTGTCTCCATGGTTAATAAGACAGAGCCTGCAGCACAGCCCACTGCACTCCATGTAACCTCTAACCGGAATCCTGCAGAGATGTGCCCAAACGCGTACTCCTGACTCTGATAGGCTGCCCAAACCCCTAGTGCACTCTGATAGGCCTGCTTCACTTCCCTTTCCTGTCCTTAGAAGGCCTGGACAAGAATAGCAATTGGCCTGAAGTTTCATCTCGGTTGACTCAGCTGTGACGTGTACTGCATGTACTGCATCTTCAGAATGAAGTTGAAATTATAAACGCGATCAGGCTCTCAATGGACTTTGTGTGATAATTAGATGAAGGCTTAAATCAGAATCCATCTGAATCATCCGTTATTCTCCATAGAATTATTTCTCCCCTCGTCAAACAAAGCTTGGCCAGGGTACAGCGAGAGATTCTGTTGCGTTTTATGGAGATGTGGCCCTGCCAAACGACAACATTACGCACGCCCGGGCGCCATGCAACCACACGGCCTCAGATCAGCACGGCCTCTCCCTGGCTTTGGATTGCACATGCGAGACGCATTGAAATGCCAAACCAGAGTGTAGGATTATGGTGGCGGCACACGACACTGACAACACGTGTGAATGAACGACGACACATGGTTCACCACAGCCCGGGGAGATGCATCTGAACGCTGTCGCTAATTTGTGTGCGTGCGTGCGTGCATGCGCCGAGAGAGGAGTTGGGGTGCGTGTGAGAGATGGGGAGGGTGGAGTTGGGGTGCGCGTGAGAGATGGGGAGGGTGGAGTTGGGGTGCGCGTGAGAGATGGGGAGGGTGGAGTTGGGGTCAGGATTGAATCCAGCTCATTAATTGGCTTTTAACATTTGCGCCACTGCACGTAAATCTAACGAGCCCTTATGAGTCCATTTGGTTACATTTGTGCTCTCGTCGCAGTTGAATTTACACTAAGTATTTGAATGTGTTGCCGACAGAGGATGGCTCTTTTGGTCTGCATTAAATGGTAGCTCGGGTGTGACGGGTAGGTGACGCATAGTGGTGTGATGGCTCGGTGGGACAGCTTATTTAGATCTGTGACTGATCCTCTCTCTCTGCAGGGAAGGCTTTGGCAGATGTGACAGCACGACCCAAGGTGACACCATGCGCATGCTTGTCAGCGCGTGCAAAATGTGCATCTGTGTGTAAGCGCACATGTGGGTGTGGATGGATTTGTGTGTATGCACACACATCACTTCCTGTGTGTGTGTGTATGTGTTTGATTGGCAGGTGTGTGTGTGTGCTCATGCTGGACGTTGTTATGGATATAATAAATCCTCATTTGTCCCCTCAGGTCACTGCTGTGCTATTTAATTGGCTTCCAGGAAAATGGCAGGAGATGCAGTCGGACACAGAGACCTGCTATAGACATAAATCCTGTCCTCGAGCAGCCTGTAGTGTCAACTTCTTTTCTCCGTTGCAGATTAGAACACACCTTACCTTTCATTTGAAGCCCTTTGTGTTTTAAACCATTTACTTTCTTGGCTATTGAACAAAGAGCCCCTGCCGCGCTGGCTGGTGAAGGCTAGCTCTTACACTGGTGTGTAATAAGCAAACTGGCCTGCTTGCGATCAACTGATTTGTGGAGTTGATGAGGACTTAGTTGGAAGTGACAGAATGTATGCAGGCACGGAGTGAGAGGAGCAGTAGCCTGAAAGAGACCTGTCCTTTTTTTGGCATAGGCATCTCCTGGCCGGAGCCGCCGGGAGAAACTAGACGCAGCTGCAGCAGATGAGCCTAATTAATTAGTGTGTGTGTGTGTGTGTGTGTGTGTGTGTGTGTGTGTGTGTGTGTGTGTGTGTGTGTGTGTGTGTGTGTGTGTGTGTGTGTGTGTGTGTGTGTGTGTGTGTGTGTGTGTGTGTGTGTGTGTGTGTGTGTGTGTGTGTGTGTGTGTGTGTGTGTGTGTGTGTGTGTGTGTGTGTGTGTGTGTGTGTGTGTGTGTGTGTGTGTGTGTGTGTGTGTGTGTGTGTGTGTGTGTGTGTGTGTCAGTCAATTGAATAAAGCTGCGACCATCAGTAATCGGCAGAGAGAGAGAGATGTGTTAGCGCTCCTGTATGCCACAATTGAAGGGGTTCTCGCCCAGGCGTTTCCTTTTCTTTTGAAAGGAAAATGTGGTCTCCGAGGCTAGAGGAGCAGTGATGACAAAAGATTGTCTGGCGGTTTTGAATATTTGTTTGAATATCGCAGTGCTGTACAATTAATCTTTAATTTCAAGAGGAAGTTTGCGGGATTGACTCGTTGTCTGCCCATGTTTATGTGCTTTGGTTCTTCTGCTTAATTATCATTTTGCTTACAGAGACCGGGGTCCTTGGTCAGTGTAGCTAATACCCAAGCCTCATTGAAGTCGTATGCGACTTTTTATCGTAATGTTTTGTCTTAACGGTGCTGGCGCTCACTTTGAGGTACCAGCACAATAGTTACCGTAGTCGGCTGGCCTAGACATGCTGCTCTGTTGCATTCTCTCTCTGTCTTCGGTCTGTCTCTATCCAAAAACCCTGAAAACCCATCATGAGAATGACACCAGCTCTCAGAGAAAAAGACAGGACGAGCACTCTGGCCCCGCAGAACTGGGAGCATCATGTCTCCCTGAATTGGCCTGTCCTTGCCGGGAACAAAGTGAGCTGAGGTAGCAGCTTGAACAGACCAGCAGCCTCCAGCTACTCTCCATTTACTGCATGGCATGGATCTTGTTCTCTCTCTCTGTGTCTGTCTCTCTTTTTTATCTGTTGCTACTCTTTCTGTCTCAAGCAAGTTGGATTTTGTTTTGTTGTTGCGATTATTATATTCATTGTTTACATGTGATGAGAATAGAAGGTATTTGTAGTTCTATTTCAGTCATTTCATATTGGGTAGGATGTTAGCAATGTTCCTGCATCGGCATCCCAGTAGAGGTGGGTGATTATGTATTACACACCCACAGCCAGTCTGCATGGGCTACTCTGTCGGTTGCCATGTTCTGTTCAATCCCCACCTGCATCCTTGTTTTTAAGGCCAGTTCCCATTTCCCTCTCCCTCGCTCCCCCTCCTGCTGCTGCTGACCGCTGTGGTGGTAGGGCATAGATGGCGTGCATTCGGCAGACAGATGGGCCATAATGGTTGCCAGGTTTGATGATCTGTGGGGTGTTGTGTCGGCCCACGCCAGCTCACACCCAGTTTGGCAGAGTAGCAGTGCAGTCAAAAAACATGCACAAACAGGAAGGAACAGACTCACAGGGACACTTTTATATATTTATATACACACATGCACACAGAGGATGCAGAACAAGGAAAACTAGATTTAGTCTGTTTTTGGTAGCAGTGTTCTGTAGACTCTGCAATCAATAAACACACACACACACACACACACACACACACACACACACACACACACACACACACACACCTCTCTCTCTCCCCATTCCTCTTTTCTCTTCCCTCCCTGTCAGCAGTGTATGACAAATGAGTACAAAACGCCATCTGGCCGCATCCATCCATGTGTGCTTCTCCAATTAATGATGTTTACTCTCTGTTAGTCCTACCTAGCGCTACCATTCTCCTCTTATTTACTCTTGATCCACTCCCTCCTCTCATCCTCCTCTCATCCACTGCTTGGGATTCAGCCAATTCTGGAAGGACAGGAACTGGCTTTTCTTATAGAAGTCTGATTGATTCTACTAAAGTTTAATGGATATTTGTAATACTACCACTGCAGGTGTTGCCCATATGCAAGGCAGTTGTAATACTCCAACTGCAGGTGTTGCCCATATGCAAGGCAGTTGTAATACTACGACTGCAGGTGTTGCCCATATGCAAGGCAGTTGTAATACTACCTACTGCAGGTGTTGCCCATATGCAAGGCAGTTGTAATACTACCTACTGCAGGTGTTGCCCATATGCAAGGCAGTTGTAATACTACCACAGCAGTTGTTGCCCATATGCAAGGCAGTTGTAATACTACCACATGCAGGTGTTGCCCATATGCAAGGCAGTTGTAATACTACCACATGCAGGTGTTGCCCATATGCAAGGCAGTTGTAATACTACCACATGCAGGTGTTGCCCATATGCAAGGCAGTTGTAATACTACCACATGCAGATGTTGCCCATATGCAAGGCAGTTGGAAAACGGCCCTATAGTCGAGGAGCAAGCACTGCTCTTTGGTAGAGCATAAACTCTGCCGCTGCCGTGTTCGCTACAGTGCATGCATTTCACAAATGACCCCCTAAATGATCAACTTTCCCAATTTAACCGCTCCCAGCTTCCAGTTTAACGGGCTAAATGTTATTGTTTCCTGCAGCAGTGCTGCTGCCTTGAAGCCGATTTGATGTCGGTGGAATGCATTCGTGCGTAATTTGATGAAATCCAACAAATTGGAATTGCGGAAGCATTCAACTAGTATCATCACCAGGTAACTCAGCCATGCAACTCGGAAGCTGGTAGATGTTGGGTAGATGTTTGTAGTCCACCTGGTGGTTTGTAGTCCACCTGGTGGTCTCTTCCTGCCACGTCCCGGTCTCTCCCCCCTCTGGGCTGTTAGTACCTTCATCAGGCTAATGAAGCGGCCGTATTGGATCATATTAACCTGCTGATCTCCCACCTCCCTGGACGCCGCAGTTAGAACGGTCCAGATCGGGGGGGGGGGGGGGGGGGGGGGGGGCGCGCGCGTGTGTGTGTGTGTGTGTGTGCCTGCCTTACAAGCCCATCCCACCTTCACGTAGACACCCCGTCTCCCGCATGAATGTTAATCATCTTTTTAATTGGGTTCCTTGACTTTGTGACCTATGCTTGAGTCGCCACGGCTGCATCTCTCCGCACTCTATGGTGTGTTTGGGCGTGCGTGCATGTGCGCGCGTGTACTCGTCTCGTCGGCAAGAGGCTGTTCTAGTGGCGGGGGGGGCCTGGGGAGAGACTAACCTTTGACCCCGTCTCTCCCTTCCACTCTCCTTCATGTTCTCCACTCATGTCTTCATCGTATCACTCTCTCTCCACTTATTGGTCCAGCCCGTGTGCTCCATTACTTGCCACACCCATGTGCCCCAGACACATACTCTGCAGTTCTCTGACACAACAGTCCCGTGAGAGGAGAGCAGGGCAGAGACAACCTCTTGATTCCTTGTGAAGTATGAACCCCACCCCCTCTGATTAATGAATGAAGTGATACGAAGAATTGAAATTGACCGGTTTCCGTTTTCACCTGCAGGAAACGGACGTCGCGTTTCCGACGCGTCTGCCAATAGCGATCACGGACATGCATCAGGGTGACTGGTTAGCGTGCAATAAGGGACTGTTGGTTGCTCATGTCGGGTGGTTTCCACACATGGAAAACCGACGCACACACATTCTCCATTAAATTGGCCTGTTCCCCTCTCAGGCAGATGTGCGTGCGCTCACAATCACTGTTATCCATTGTCTCCATTTTATCATTTATCTTAACCGCACAAGCACAAACCAAAATAACAATAAAGGAGCCCCTTTCTCCTCAGACTCAGACATCATCTGTAGCACAGTGGCAGTAGCTTCAAATAGCAGCCTGGCTGGAAGCAGGCTCAGGCACGGCCCTGTCTGGCATCTCATCATGCCAGCACAGAATGCTGGTGAAAAAAAACCAAAACATGAACACTGACACACACACACACACACACACACACACACACACTTCAATGTCTTTATTTGAGTCCACATTTATAAAATACATTATCAACGGCACAAATATTTTTCAGTTGCTTTTGATATCCCACACACAACATCATGTGTCTCAGTGCTGACACACACACAGTGACTCACACACATACAGTGATTGGCAAGGTATTGATGGAACTCATTTTTCCCTGTGTGAGCTTTCCATCTGGGAGGGAGAAGGTTGAAGGTAGGGATGCACGATATCGATATATATATATTTTTTTGCAACCGATACCGATATCGATAACTAATTACTTCCGATAATACAAATATATAGACACAGACATAAAAAAGACATGCTATAGTGATTAACGTAATGTAACACAGCTTTGACCTAAGCCAGGGTTGTCCAAAATGTGGCCCGGGGAAGGATTTTATGCGGCCCACGGCTTCATACCTGAATTGTATTATGAGCGGCTCACCCAACAGTATGGGACATTTTACATTGAACTTTTTTATTCACCTTGCATGTGACGTATGGTTATATGGGAAATGTAGTTGGTACTTGGGTGTTTTTAATATTTTCTAATATGGCCCCCTTTGAAAAAAGACACCCCTAACCTAAGCAAATACTGTATATCATACCTGACATGCAGGGTGCTTTGTCAGCAGATACAATCAGCAGATGAAACAAATAATCCTTTAGCAGAACTGCAAGCATATGAAAATAAATAATATATTATGGGGCCGATAATATAATGTTATCTGGCCGATAATGATGTCATAATTCCTGATATCGGGCCGATAATTATCAGTCCGATAATTATCGTGCATCCCTAGTTGAAGGAGTTGAAGGCAGAGAGAGATTAACACCCCGAACGCCGGGGTTATTTAATCCATTAAATCATAGCGCCCAGCGATTTATAGTAGCGGAGCACATTTAGCGACGGACCGGATGTTATCCCGGATGTGGCTGAAATAGCTTGATGTAGCCAAAACACTCTTGATGCGATCGACAACAACACGACTAGCGACGGGACCGCGGTGGGCGTCCAATTCTTGGAATTGGACGGAATTATTTAGATCAAGAGTTATTCACGTTTTAAGATTTTCGATCTTGTCGGCTAAAATGGGGGGGTGACATTTTCGATGACGTCCCACCAGAAAATAAATAAATTGAGTGTTGCGCAACAGATGCTCCCAGCCTGTGGAGCAATGCGATCAGTTTTGATCTCAGAACTCCGTCCTGTGCGCTCAAGGTGTTAATTTCTGCTAGAAGGAGAGGGTGATTATTGTTTCAGTGATCGTCATGGCGGGGAAAGCTTCTTAGATCACTTCTGTGATGTACGTTAGGACACCAGGTTGTCTTATGTTTTTATGCATGCATTGTTTACTTCCTCCTTTCTCTTCTCGCCCACCCAAAAATCCCATTCTTTCTTTCTCACTCCTTAATTAGGGCTACTCTCTCAGACTGTGAATCATAAAGACAGAGGAGAAAGAAACATATATTTTCCGATGCTATGCTGCCATTTGTCATGTTCACAGTGGTGCCAGTATACGGTTTCTACAATGCAGATGCATAATTTATAACAACAGAAGTCCCTTTGTTGTTTGTGTTTGCCGTGCCTCATTTTAATGGCATTTATCTCACTAGGCGAACGGGAACATTCGGGGCGTTTGCTCCCTCGCGGTCTGTCAAACGTCCAATTTCTCTGCCTGATTTCTTTCTCTCTCTCTCCTTCTTCTTGTGTTTTCTCTCTCTGCCTCACTCCTGGTTTGCCTCGTTATTCTTGTGGTTGTTGGTTGTTTTCTGGCTCTCTCCTTCATTCAAATGTATACGCGGTGGACTTTCAGCTCCTGTGGATTAGAAAACCCATCACTTGAGCTGTCTGCTGCGACCGTGCCAGTCACGCAAGACGAAAGTGTTTGTGGTGATGCTACTGACGGCTTCGTGGAAAAAAATAAACCATGTCTTCATAAATCATGTTGACATGCAAAAAATAGCATTCTGTCTCTTCTTCTAAGAAAGTGTTAATGCAGCACACTTTTTATGTTTTTAGTTGCGGAACACATAATGGCAGTACATATCTTACCGTGAGCCAGGCCCTGCCTCTGAGCTTTTGGTTTCGATGTCTGTTCCATTTGGTCTCCGCTCCGAGAGTCCTTCCCCTGCCGTCACCCTCCTCCCAGTCTCCATCTGTCCATCCCTCTTTTTATCTTCCGGCTCCCGTGCTCTCCCAGGGGGCAGACAGGTGGCTCTGACCTCAAGAGGAGGTACTCCCGGTGGGAAGCAGTCTGCCCAAGGCCTGCCCACCCTCTCCTCCCTGGTATCCCCCCTCTCGCTCCTCCTCTCTCTCTCTCTCTCTCACACACACACACACACACACACACACACACTAATCCATGCTTCCACACACTGTGCAAGAGTTCTTTGGAAAGACATTTCTGGACCCAGAGGCACCGCCAAACCCCTCCTGAGGTACACATGCCAGGATAAAACCTGGAGATGCTCTTCCCTGATGGGCATGTGGGTAAAAACAAACACATGTAAGGTCACGATCTCACCGTCTCCGCTGTCCCACCTGATGTCTTGTGTGCCGTTTTTAAAGAAAGGGGTAGTGGTCGTGCCAACACATAATTGGCATAGTGATTTAACCTAACCCCTTGTCTTACCAGGGTCCACTAGGGCTCTATACTAGGGCCGCTCCCCTACACATGGTCTCGTGACATTGTGAACCCCCCGATCACTTAACCAAACCTCTGCTTTTTAATCGGCCGTGCATTTGGTTCCCTCCTCTCTATTTCTAGCTAGCACGGTTGCTAATCCATCTTATTCTAACCCTTGTGCCAAGGGGCCTCGGTTCTGTTTCTTGTCCTTCCTCCCCTCATTTAGGTTCTAAACTTGGTACCCAAGTGACATGGCCTTTTTTCCGCAATGTGTCCCGGTGTCGCCCCTCCAACCGCTTAGAAAATACCCCCACTAGTGCTGTCCTGTTAATTTAGGGGTGTGTGTGTGTGTGTGTGTGTGTGTGTGTGTGTGTGTGTGTGTGTGTGTGTGTGTGTGTGTGTGTGTGTGTGTGTGTGTGTGTGTGTGTGTGTGTGTGTGTGTGTGTGTGTGTGTGTGTGTGTGTGTGTGTGTGTGTGTGTGTGTGTGTGTGTGTGTGTGTGTGTGTGTGTGTGTGTGTGTGTGTGTGTGTGTGTGTGTGTGTGTGTGTGTGTGTGTGTGTGTGTGTGTGTGTGTGTGTGTGTGTGTGTGTGTGTGTGTGTGTGTGTGTGTGTGTGTGTGTGTGTGTGTGTGTGTGTGTGTGTGTGAGAGACCTGGGTCTCTACTCACCCAGGTCCCTCCCCCCATTATAAAATAACCTCTATCCTAATCCACCTGGTTGTGTTGGGTTTCTCCAGGGGGGGTCTCTGGGCATCCTGGCCCAGTCTGGGGTAGGCAGAGGCAAGCTGAGAGGCCTAGGCAGCTTTAATCTGCCCTGGTCCTCCAGAGGAGGGGAGAGGGGCCCTGCAGGCTCCTAGCCAATCAGAGGAGGGGAGAGGGGCCCTGCAGGCTCCTAGCCAATCTCTCTGCCTCTTTGAAGGTCCCCTTAATCCCTTTATAGTGGGGGCAAGGAAATGTAGTATTGTGTGTACTGTGCAGTGTGCATGCATGCGTGTGTGTGGGTGAAGTGGGGAGTGCACTTAGGGCGCTGCTCCCCTCCAAGTCCACTGCCAATATAGTCGCATGCACATTTTGTCTCTCTTTCCCTCTCACACACACACACACACCAACGCACAAGCATCCATACAGTGCACATTATCCATCGTCCACCCACAGAAGGTTCTGGGCATCCCCAAGGGTCCAACTTTGGCCAGGGTCTGACATCTGGGGAGTGCCCTTGGGATATGCACGCGCACGCACACACACGCACACGCAGCTTTCATCTCTGCCACTGTGTGTCGCAGCGCTCTGGGAGGAAAATAGGATTGCGAGGAGCTCTGCATTCAGAGAGCCCAAAGGCAGCCCGTCACATTCATCTGCTACAGGCTGTGCTGCTGATGCTTCACTCTGCCAAGTATGACTTCAGTCACTTCACAAACCAACTGCACTCTCTCGCTCCAACTAGTCCACTCTGCCCACTTCCTTTCTTGAGTTATTTCTTTCTTTCTCCTCCTACGGTCCTTACACAGTGAAATCCTCAGTGTTTACTTGACTTTTGAGAGCGTACAAACGGAGTTGACCCTTCCGGGTCCATTTGGTTACATTTGTACAGAGTTTGGTCTTTGTTTCGCCTTCTTTCACTCACTTGTCTTTTACACACACTCCCTGTTGCAATTCTCGCTCATTGTCAATAGTGATAGTTGTATCTAAGTACAACACAGCTCACCAGCAAAAAAAACGAAACTATTCATTTTAGCAACTATTCAAAGCTTTCTACTTTCTCTGAAGTGTTGTTATAATACCAAAAAGGCCACTTTAGCAACATTAACACCTCCCTCAACAAGCTGCCAGTATGGGCTTCTTTTTGATTTTGTCTTCATTTTTGTCTTTTTTTTTTATTTATTTTTTACTCCTGTTCACGACTTCCTAACTTTTCTTAGCCCAGTCCATGACTAATGACCGTCTGTGTATAAGTCCATCCTTGTGTCAGAGCCCTGTGGTGTCCTGACCCTAATAGCTAAGCACCTGTTTGCCAGCAGGATCACGATGAAAGCACCGATCTGTCTCTGCCCTGTGAAGAACCACACACAGATTGTTCCATATATAGTCTTCTGTGATCACATTTGATCCATGCGCACAGAGAGAGTTGTAGTTGAGGCCTCCCTGACAGAATTGCAAGTCTGGCTCTTACCATAGCAGAGAGTTCAGCAGCGCTTTGTGGCTGGAAGATGGGGTTGCACCCTGAATCATACAGCTTTTCACCAATATCTCATCTAAACGGCTCCCCAGACCTGGGTTAGCTGGGCTGTCAGGGCTCAGGTCTGGGGTTATATCCCAGTGGGCTCTAGGTATGAATTACAGGTCCAGGCTCGTCCGAGTTCTCCAGATCCACGGGTTTAAGAGAAGGCCTCCGACCATCGGCTCAGAGTTGGGATCTCTGAATCTGATGCAAATCCCATGGCAGTATTTAAAGCTCCCAAATCATCCGAGGCCAAATCCCCTCAAGATATTCCCCCGCTCGATTGGATGGCATTAAAGGATCACAGCGACAGAACAATACCTCGTCTGGCGGGCCTGTTGGAGGAAGGACTAAAGGGGAGGAGGGAGAGGAAGAGGAGAGGGATGAAGAGGAGATTGATGTGGGGGCAGGGAGTGTTGTGGGGTTGAGGCAGGCGACTGTTTCATATGGGAGTTGGGGAATGAGGTTAGGATGACAGAGATAAAAGTCAGACAGCTGTCTGTCAGAGCTTACCGTGTTTGGGGCTGTTGTACACAACATCCCGTTCATCTCTCAACATCTCGTGTTCAGGTTTCAAGTTCTGTCTCCCCTGCTGTTGGTCCATAATATCATCTGTTTGTCAAAGCCCGACACAGGCCAACCAGCTTTCATTATGTATCCATCCGAATCATGTCGCTAAATCTGTATATATTTTCTAGGTTATTTATACAACGTTTAATCCCCTCCTAAAGCTGTTGCGTTAACATGGAATCCAATCCGGTTTCAGAGGATAAACAAGAATGGCTCAGAATCCCCCTGTCCTATTGTTCTAAATGTTTCTGAGTGGTGCAGCCACTCCAAGGAACAGCAATGTGTGTCCCTGTATCTGTTTAGGGTACCAACAGGTGACAAAGTGGTGCTGTTGACCTTCCCACTGTGCATAGGTGCATGATGATGGGAAGCTGAGTTTTTTTTGTGTACAGGGTACAGTGCTGTACACCGTACAGACAGGTGGCAAAGTGGCACTACAATACAACAATCAGCCTTTTACTTTAAAAGGAACAATGGGATTTCCGGGTTGATATCAGTTATATTTTATATAGAAGCCACAAAATGCAATTAACCAAACAGAATGGTAAACAATTCAACACATTTTTTGATCATGGTTCTAAATTTATTTTTATTTTTTGGAGGGTGAGCTAGAGGGGTGGAACAAAACTGGCAAATAGAAACTTTTTTTCCCTTGATGTTTTCCACCACATTGCCTTTGTCCATATTGTGCATCAGTTGATATTGATGGGGCTGCCACCGAGCACCAAGGCTGCTCCCCTCCTGTCTGGCCCAATAAACGGCTGTAATAAGCCCCATAGATCCAGTGGCTGCAGTGCCAATGCCAACCATCAGTGACTTTTACAGGCTCTGACTACAGACTCCACTAGTTATGGGGTGTAACTCTGCGGAACTTTATTTAAACACATGTAGCCACATTATGGATGTCCTCGTGTCTCCCATCTGCTGCTGTGACAGCATGACTCTCATAGGCTTAGCTGTGATGTAACAAGTGAAGAAGATGAAAGAGGGGAGTAGTATTGCATGGCTCTGGTATGAGCTGTGATTGACAGTAATGGGGCGGAGCAGCCGTGCTGTGTTTGTAATAATCTGACTGGAGCCAGGTTCACTTCTATGCTAATGAGCTAGCATGTCGACGGTTTAGCATGACTAATAGTGCCTGCCGCTAACTTGACACTGTCTGGGAGTGAGAAGGAGAGAGCGAGGGAGAGAGAGTTGAGTAAAGGGGGAAATAAAGAGGCTTTGTGGGAGTGTTGTGAAGGTTTGAGACATTCAGAGAGGAGAGTTGCAGGAGATTGCATTGTTAGTCTTCAGGGAAAAGGAAAAATACAGTTGAGGCCCGATTCTCTGGTAGATGCACGAGCCAAGTGAAGACGGGGAGGGCAAGGAAATAGCCTTTGAAAGAGCAGGGGCAGATTTGAGAAGGAACAAACATCACACTTAGTCCAGCTCTTTCTCAAAGGCTGCTGTTTATCAGACCGAAAATCTTAAACTTTTTCATCTTGCGTCTTGCCTTGTGGTAGCCAATTGATTCACAACCTTGCCTGTGAGAACATGGGAGTTGTTTGTTTTCAAATCGTTTGGGATTCAGTTGAGACTTCTTTTTTCTCATTTTGTTTTCTCTCAATCCTCTTTACAGGTTTGCTGTGGTGGACTTAAATCGCTTAAACTTTCAGTTTGTCAGTTAGTCATTTAGTTGGGAGGTGTTTTATGGCTCGCTACAACTATTCATTCCTGCCTCCATCACTGTCTCCCCTCCTTCCTCCCCTCTCTTTTCTGGAAGAGTGTGGAATTGTTGATAAGTCGTCTTGGCAGAGCGGACAGAGTAATCATTTTCCTCCAGATGTTAGAGTTTGGGAGGGAACCAAAGGAGGGAGAGGGAGACGGTGGTGGGGGACTGCAGCAGCGAGAAAAGCCAGCTGCCGTACATGCCAGTCGCCTCCCCCTCGACATGAAGTCATCCACTCCTCCGCGCCTTCTCTCTGCTCTCCCTCACGTACCTCCTCTCCTCAATGCTCAAGTTCTTTACTTTTAATCCAGTGGTTCTCACAAGGACACACATTGATATGTATTTGGCCATCGATCCTCTTCTGAAAATGTTTTGTGCCGGGGACCCCCCCATACAAGATTTGTGTTGAAATGCTTAAAAGATATTACATTTCTTAACTAAAAAACAACTTATGAATAAAAAAATCACACCCGTGTGAACTGAGTGTGATGTTTACACCACTCAAATATCACAAGAAGTGAAGTGAGGGGCGCCGACACAGGACCGATTTGCTCAGACAGACACATACGACATAAATTCTCATAAATTCTCCAGAACACACTTTTAGAACAACTACCTTATTCAGACCACTGCACTTTGCCCCCCTCCCCCTACTCTCTCCCTTTCTCCTCTCTCATATTCCCCAGTTCTCTACATTTCTCTCGCGTCTCTGGAGACGTGCAGGGCTAGCGGTGTTTACTGCTGAGGTAATTGGAGTAGTTTGGAGAGTACCTGACCCGACGTGTGTGTGTGTGTGTGTGTGTGTGTGTGTGTGTGTGTGTGTGTGTGTGTGTGTGTGTGTGTGTGTGTGTGTGTGTGTGTGTGTGTGTGTGTGTGTGTGTGTGTGTGTGTGTGTGTGTGTGTGTGTGTGTGTGTGTGTGTGTGTGTGTGTGTGTGTGTGTGTGTGTGTGTGTGTGTGTGTGTGTGTGTGTGTGTGTGTGTGTGTGTGTGTGTGACCTTGTATCTCCATATTTATACTTTACTAGCAATGTGTTGCATCGTGACAATGGCGTAAAGAAATGTTGATTACGCTATTTTCTGATGAACATGCTCAAAATATGGATAAAGTGGCAAAACATTTAACCAATGAAGTACTACCAAGAGTTGGTGTCTAAATCACTACATAATCAATTTGAACACGGTTTCTTGTTTCCATTTCCTAAGTAAGTAAAGTTTTGGACATACGTTTTCCATCTGACAGCGTGCGTGTGTGTGATGACTGGCAGAGAGGCTAGTGAAGAAAGTAGCCCTCCAGCCACAGTGTCAGCCCACTTGGGAACGTACAAATTGGTTTTCACCACTCCCTCTGTCTTGTATTTTCTTTCTTCTTTTCATATTTCCTCACAATTCCTCTCGTCTTCCCATCTCTCTCTCTCTCGCACGCCATCTCTACCAACTCAAAAGAAAATCACAAGTGATCTATCTTGAACTTGCCCCTCCACACATACGCACTCTCTCCCTCCTACTCTCTTTAATTCAGCTTTTTCCCTCCCTCTGTCTGTCTCTCTCATCGTCATTCTATCTCTGCAAGCCACGAGTCTCAAAGGCGCTCTGTCTCTTCTTGCCAGATATGAACGAAGGCTCCATGACTCGTGTTGCAGACGTGAGCAAAACGTATCCGCCCTAATCCAGGCGCCTGTTTGTTTATCTGTGGGTGATGTAGGGGTTTTTCGGGGGGATTAAAGGGTCAGAATGAGGGTGTGTATCTATAAACGCTGTCAGACAGCCTAACATCTGTTTTTCATCGTATGGGACACAATCACGCTAGATGTTTTTTGTTTTTTCCTTCATAGCTGTTTAAGTTGTATTGATTCCATTACAGATGTTGGTGGGGGGGGGGGGGGGGGGGGGGGGGGGTGGTGGTGTGTGTGTGTGTGTGTGTGCGCGCGCGCGCGCGTACGTGCACGTGCACCTATGCCTGCCGTGTCTGAACGAGGAGAGAGAGCAAGAAGCATGACTGTGATTTAGCATCCACAGAGTTGTCAGGTAGGCAGTGGAACACAGCTCCCTCCTCCCTCCCTCCTGATAGCTTTTACCGCTCTGCTGATTTCACAAATAGGCCTCATTGATTGAATCTGATTCCTGTGGATAGAGCAGCATTATTGAGTGGCTTTTCGCTGATAGACAGACAGTGTGTGTGAGTGTGTGTGTGTGTGTGTGGGGGGGTGGCGGATGGGGACTGTAAAGGAAAACTTCCTTTTCTCATCCCTGTATCTGTAACCCGGTAAGCATTTCTCCACCGGGAATCCTAGCAACTCATTGCCTCACCCTGCCTACACACAACACCCATTATTTATCCTCTGGATTCACGCATGGACACACACACGCACACAGTACCACTTCCGTGTGTGCGTGTACTGGCTGTGGAGGAGTAGGTTAATTGTGATGACATCTTGAGTAAAGCCATGTTAAAGTATCCAACTGCTCATCCTTCCTCCTCTTCATAAAACATTCATACAGTATGTGCGCTACCTCTGACCTGGCGGCTGTCTCTTTACTTGGTTAACCCAGTCCTCGCCGGCTACGACACTTGCATGCCCCTGATTTACCACTTGAATTGATGTGACGTCAGTCGTTGCACCGTCCGCCTTGTGTTCTGTGTGGCTCAGCAGGTGAAGCTTGATGATGGTCTGCCTGTTCAGGACTTCCGTTTCCACTGGAGGTTGAGTTGGGTCCATTTGGGTTCCTATCTATCATTTAGCTGGGGACCCCTGATCCCACTGTCCACTGCACACTGTCTGTCCGTGTTCCACATTGTAACCAATACCACTATAGCATTTGTTGTAGCACTTTAGCAGGCATATTAGCATGTAGTCTGTAGTATTGACAAACATTGCTCAACTAACTATCTTTGTCAACCAAAACTGTTGGGGAGATTATTTTTTAAGAAGATGAGCATTTCGGCATGCTCAGCTGTCAGCCTGTCCTTGGAGAACTTTGCTGCTGTTGCTGCCTGCCAGGATGGGGATTGGGAAATCAAGCTCTTTATTTTTGCAAGTTTTTCACTCGGCTGTTGGATCTTTTTCATTTTCTAACATATAATACTCCCATACGGCTGACATTGCTGCTTGCTCTGCTCTGCGCTCGAGCTCGTACTGCCACTCAAGCGAGCTGCGTGCCACTGCTGCCTGCCTGCTGGCTAGCTAGCTAGCTGTCTGCTAGCATAGCCTGCTAGTAGAACTAGCAGTAACACTGTTATGATCATTGCATGTTACTGCTGCATGCTGGATGGAATGAAGTACTGAAACGGAGTCGCTGTAGTCGGATCAGATCCCGATCATGTTTTTTGGCTGATATCGTCCCCATAACCAATCGGATCGTGGCATCTCTAGTGTGTGTGTGTGTGTGTGTGTGTGTGTGTGTGTGTGTGTGTGTGCCTCTTCAATATGCCAACATATGGAGAAGACTGATGTCACATTACAAACCAGTCATAGACTGGCCTGAGTTCAGACAATGAGCACTGCACTAGTTTAAGAAATGACACATTTACGACGGCCAAAGAACATGTTCGGATAGTCATCGTCATTCAGCACAACCCGACCACTTCCTATCCACCAAATGAAGGGACTAACGCAGGTACAGTACATGCAGCAATGGTGGAATCTGTAACTTACTGGACGGAGAAATGGTTGCACACAGTATGGTTGTAAAAGAGCAATGATCTCCCTGGCTGTGTGGGATCTGCCTAACAAACTGCGTGTACTGATGGGATGGCGCTGTATCAGCGGGAACGGAGAGAGAACACACACACGCACGCACGCACACACACACACATGCACGCACACACACACAAGTACACAGCTCATCCTAGCTGCAGCAGCATCTGTGCTCTTCCCCTCTCGCTGCCCTCTATTTTGCCTCGTTCTCGTCTCAACAGGCGCTGTGCCACCTATGCAGAGGTGGATGGATGATGGCACGCTCTTCCCCAGCGCCCATTTAACCCCCCCACCCCTCTAGATCCATCATCATACATCACACGCGCGCACACACTCTCACACACGGAAACATACACAAGAACACAGTGACACCAGGCAGCGCTCATACTCTCATTCCAGCATAATACTGCTTCTGAACAATGGACAGCTAGACCCCCCCCCCCCACACACACACACACACACACACACACACACAGCCTGGGCTTGTCAAGGACATCCCCATCTCCTCTTCCTCCCCCACAAATCGCTTACTTCCACAACTTGAATCCACTGTTCTCTGTGTATTTTTAAAAGCTCTGCGTCCACACGTCGCTACTTGGCAAACCTAGTGGCAGTTATTCAGTTTCAGTCCAACATAGCCCAGCTTCTATGGACACTGTCCAGTTTGCAGTTTTGCACTGAGACTGGCAGAGCTCACTGCTCCTGACTACCTACTCATACAGTGTCTATTCTATACTATGAAAAGCTTGATTTATATGAAAATAGCCAATCTACAGGCTCAACACATCCCAACTCATTGTGAGAACTGCTGTATTTTCTATTACTGTTATCTTAATAGTGGATGCTGGGTTAGAATTTCATTAAGAATACATTGCAAGGTTATTTCACTTTCAAACATGTTTGACAGTGAAATATCCCTTTACGTAATTGAAGGGGTTTGTGTGCACTTAAAAAAAGAGGAATGGATTAGCACTAAATTGGAACCTGGTGCGGACATTACTATTGGCAAGCGTTAGGTATCCCACTGGAGTTCTGGACAGAGCTGCTAGATATTATGAATTTATGATCTGTGTTAAACCACCCAATGGGTATAATAACTGCTATGGTTTCTATAGCTCTGCATACAGGATAGAAGGGCATCATTTGACATGTTGTCAGCCACCTCCCCACGATGTATAGCTAGTGGATTCATGTTTATTTTGTGAATTTTCTCCTCCCTTCAGTCATTTCTCAGATTTGGCTGACTTCCAAAGAACCACTGACACAGTTTTGGGAGAGTGAGAGACCAAGGGAGGGATGGTAGAGGGAGGGATAGAAGAGCCATGTACTGTAAACAGACGGGGGCAGGAATAGAAACAAAATCTGTCTCTGCCCTTGATGTCAAGTCATCTGCTGTATTTGTTTGTTTGTCTGTTTAGTCTTTTTGTTTTCTTTAGCATTATGTAGCTCTGTAGTGCATGGTTGTGGGTTTGATTTAACTCTGCAATGCCAACAAACATGCAATAGAGGCTTGTAACGGGTACGTTGTGGTTTTGTGTTCTAAATTATGTATACAGTGTATATATATTTTGTTTTGTGTGTGCACTGTTGTGTGTGCACTGTTGTGGTTTTGTGTTCTAAATTATGTATACAGTATATATATATTTTGTTGTGCACTCAGTACCACAACCCTAATTTACTGTGATTTCTGATTATTATTTTTTTACCTGTCCTTTGGGATGGGTTAGCTTGCTAGCATTGTAGCCTTGTTAGCCAGGGACTCGGGTCGTGTTTAATTAGCCTTGTGTGCTCGTCACAGCTCAGCAGGGCAAGTGGTGCTTATTGTCTCCACCAGGCCGACGGCATGGGGGGGGGGGGGGGGGGGGGGTGTGTGTGTGTGTGTGTGTGTGTGTGATCGATCACTTTTGGGTTGATATTTTGGAAACCACAATGAGTAATAAATCCACTGACTGGTGCATTGACTAATAGCAGTGACAAATGCTGTAACTTTGGAAATACTGTATTTGTTTGCCACTTCAATGCTTTAACACTGTCCTTAGTAGAAGAAAGGGAAGAGCGAGAGAGATTCCTCACCTTAAGTGGGAGCTGTGAAGTGCACTAACCTGACACACATGTACGCACTTATACACACACCGGTCTACTGTGGAGCTCCAGCCTTCCTCTTTATCAGACTCTCACTTTTTCTTGTGCTCAACGGACCCCTCTCTCTCGCTCTCACTCACACACACACACACACACACACACACACACACACACACACACACCACAGACGGTCTATACCTTGAAGAGGAATCTCAGGGGAGGGCTTAACTCTGAACATCTTTCTTGCGTTGCCTCCTGAATAGGAAGGCACACTGCTGCTGAACTGTGAATTACTCCAACACACACACATCAAAGTGTGCGTGCGTGTGCACAACCTGTGCTGGTGGGATATTGCAATTAATTTACAAAACACTAACATTTTATCGAACGATAAATGATACCGATAAACAGTGACTACGTAAGTCAGAGTGGCTTATTGTCGGTATCAGCCAGGGTGCGGGAGTCGATCCTCGTTTCAATGCGCTAGACCTCTGACAGATGGATTGCGGAGGTGGAGCGCAACACCTACCATCAGCTCCCAGTACTTACCCCACAACATCAAAATAGTAACTACTGTACAGTAATGTTAGTTTCATTGATCCAAGGTGCAACACAAACGCAATCGATTGATTGGTCATTAAAATAAACGTGCTCTGAAAAATGCATGTGGCGTCAGAGTGGTGGGGCCCTAGTGGGCCATGATACAGAAAAAGCTGGGAACCACTGCTTTAGTGTGTACATAATGTGCATGTGCGTAACTGCATATGAACAAGTCTCCTAAACATTTTCTCACCTTGTAGCAAACCAAAGCCCCTGCCAAGCTCACTGTAATAACTTAGCATTTAAGTAAAAAAGGCCTTGTCTGTCTGTCTATCCATCTTTTCGTCTCTGCCCTTCAGATTGCAGAGTGGCTAACACACAAGGACCTGCTTAAATTATGATGTATTACCTGGAAAATCACTGGGGCTTTAGCGTTGTCATGGTTATTGAGTGCCCGCCAGCTTCAGGGGAAATGGAGCGGGTGGGGAGAGGAAGTGAGGGGGGGTTGTGTAGATGGTTGGATGAATGGGATGTGAGTGGGAGGAGGGGTACTTAATTGCTTTCCGTGAATAATTTCGGTCCCCTAATTTGGTGATAATGATGGTGGCTGCTGCTTTTGTATTTATTTATCCAAACATTAATTGACGGGACTTTCATTAGCCGGGGTGGTTATTGCGCATTTGATTGCGCGCAAGGGAACAAAGGAAAATTACAGCAATTATCGTCTTGATATGGATTATGAATATGCATTCTCGCTTCTTAACGTCTGTCAGCGGTTTAGCAATAACGGAAAGCACTCTGCCATGGAGGCACTGCTTCTGCTTATCGCCATCTCTTGTTTTGGCCCGAGGCCCCAACCACCAACATCTCACCCCTGTGCAACTGGTGTTTGTAGAGAACAGACCAAAGGGTTTAGCCACATCTCTGTCCCCTTTTCCACAACGCTCAACACTGATTGTCTCCAATGGGCTGTGAAGGGGGGGGGGGGGGGGGGGGTGATGTCTTAACTGGTATGTAATTAGCATGTGGTTTGTTAATACGTGCATCTTCATAGTTTGTTTTGTTTTTGTTTTTTTTGTCTTCCAGGCGGAGGGAGAGGATAATTTGAAGAAGATGCAGCTGATGGAGCTGGCGATTCTCAACGGGACATACAGAGACACCAACATCAAGACACGTAAGCACGCACACATGCATATTGCACACACGTATCTAAGCAGGACCGTACAAATGTAGATTACACACCACACGTCTAATCTGTTAACCTCACTGACCAAATTGAAGACAAAATGCCAAATAAGAGACATTCGATCACTAACTGTGCTAGCACAAGCTTTACTGATATTACTGCATACACACAACATCATAAAGCTATTCTCGGAAACCATACAAACGCTTCCTGTGTCCACTCACCATCAAAGAACACACACAGCACAGCCTCAATCTCGTCCTTTGCTATCTCTCTATCTCTATCTCTCTCTTCATACGTCCCTCCATCCATCCATCCCCTTCCCCTGCCATCCAAATGCAATTGCTCTGCGTCACTCTTAAGATGGGTACCCTCTAAGCATTCAGTGCACTGCAGAATGATGAATCCCACGCGCTTGTCTCTGCATGACCGTAGCTGTACACTGTAGCTCACGCATCCACACTGGTCTAGTCTCTGGATCACGCAGATATGTTGGTCCCTCTGTGTAAATGCATAGCCCATGGGGCATAGCAGTGGCTGCCATTTTCTGGTTCCATCAATCCAGACCCCATTCACTTTTTGTCTGCCTTGGTCATGATTCACTAGGATCATGGATGGCTTTATTGATTCTAAGCTTATAATAATTGCTATAAATATTTTTGGAAATCTATGGGGAAAGATGAATGGGGTCTGGAACGACAGAACCAGAAAATGGCTTCCACTGCTATGCCCAATGCTAGGCCCATAGCCTCTGTCTCTGGTGGCTGCTTGGTGGTGTTATTGGGACCCTTGCTCTGTGTTGTTTACTTTAATGATAATACATTTTATTTTAGTTTGTTTTAGAGATGCCATGGTTCAAGTTTATGAATATGAAATAATGCTGCAAAACTCAATTGGCTGTCTAATTGAATAAGTATAGACCTGAGCAATTTAGGATGAATTATTTAGCCCATGTCTTGACCATTGTAATTACATTGTATTATCTACTGTGTGAACCATTCGTTCTGGCAACCTTTTGGGTATGCACATGTGTCGTAAATCATTCCTGTTGGGCAAAATAACCTTGTATGTCCACAATTATAACTTTTTATGGAAATAATTATCCTGTGTTGCAATAGATCCAATGTACTAAGTATTTAGTCACAATTTCTTGGTAATATCTTTCATTGCTTGAAATGTATAAATCCCAAATACAGACGTAACCACTTTGAACCTGGCGCCTGTATTTATGGCATGTAAATTGGGAATTAATTTATGGAAGACAAATAAATGTTGAAATATGGAGATCCAAGGTTTCTGCCCGACAGCGACGAAATGCAACACCATTTGGAAATGCATTTTATTTGTGTTTCCCGAACAGAAATGGACTGCTGGCCATCGAGAGGAGTAACGTTTACTGACATGGCTAACAACTTAAGAATGACACATCCGCATTATGACCACATATCAAATTCCAATTCCCTGATGTGTGATCCCAGCTCTCCTCTTTATGGTGAATTGATCCATTTCTGTTTGTCCTCCTCTTGTGTTGTGAAACCTGTTTGATCACATACTGCTATTACTGCAATACATTTATGTGTAGTCTTAGTTGCCATGGTGATTGGTATGCTTGAATTTTAGCCTTGCATTGGGATGATTGCAGTTGCTGCATTGTATGCTTTTTTGTGTTTTTGGGTGTAAGGGCTTTTATGTTTTTTTGTTATGTCATTTTGCAGCAGATTGTGGCTTCTGTGGGTCAACACTGTGATCATTTGCATGGATTAATTTCCCTTTTTGCTCCTCTTCCCCTGTTCTCCCTGCCACCCCTCCTCCTTCCTGCTTTTGTATTTTCCCTCTCGCTATTTTCCTCCTCACCTGTAATTATAATCAACTGCACCACCACCACACTTTGTCTTTTGTCTCTCGCTCTCTCTCTCTCGCCCTCTCCCTCTCCGCTGTCCTTCACTCTCTGGCTTATGGCAGCCCCCCTTGCGTTTTCTCTTGCAGCGGCGGCAGCGGCTGCCCAGGGCCAGCGCCTCATAGCGGGCCCCCCGGGCCAAGTCTTGCCTCCACAGGCGCACATGCGGCCCCCGACACCCGGCGGCGGCCCCATCATGAACATCATCCGGCCCGCGCAGATGGCAGCAATGATGCCCAATGGCACGCCCGCCCTGATGCCTCCTGGACCGGAGGGTGGGCTCATCTACACCTCCCCCTACGACTACCCCTATGCCCTGGCACCCACCTCTCTGCTGGAGTACCCCATCGAGCACAGTGGGGTTCTAGGTAAGAGACCCTGGGGCAGCATGGGTGCAGCAGCCGCAGGCTTCCCCCAGCCAGGACAGGAGGGCTTGTTTTACGCCGGGGCTGGGATGCTGGACGCGGCTTCCATGAGCCACAGTCAGGACTTTATGAAAGGTAAATATGTCGTGTCCACCTGAAGACTGAAAACACAAAACAGACACTCACAAGGGTGGAGGTGATGGTGGTGGTTGGTGGTCACGGACAAAGGCAAAGGGAGGGGGCGAAGGATATTATTATTTTTTTGTTCATTCAAGGTCTTAAAACTAGGCTGTTTGTAAGCGTTTCACTTCCCCAGTTAACAGTCAACACTCTCAGGATGGTTCTGCTCTGCAAGGTTCACATCGAGAGGAAGCGCCTCGATTCGCAGCGTGCACACTGATACGAGACGCGCTCACACGCACGCATGTGTGCACGCGCACACCACTGCCTGCACTCTAACCCTTTCATGCACTGGCCTGGAGGCATATCCAGTCTGCTGGTAGATCCCCTCGGATTTCTGAAGCTTTTGAAATCATTCCTTTGTGCTGTCCTCTGCAGGCAGGCCTTGATGCCTGCAGAAGTCCTCTCTCTCTCTCTCTCTCTCTCTCTCTCTCTCTCTCTCTCTCTCTCTCTCTCTCTCTCTCTCTCTCTCTCTCTCTCTCTCTCTCTCTCTCTCTCTCCCCCCTCCTGTTGTGGATGTTCATTAAATTCCTTTTCTTTTTTTCCCCTGCCAGCCTCTATGCCTCACTGTCTTAGTTTCACCCCTATTGAACTCTAGCCCCAGCGCGCTAATACCTGACATTCCCCCTTAGTTTGTATGTCAAGCGTACGCTTAATGTCAAACGAACGCTCCACAGTGCTTTAAACTTAACACATACCAAAGAGAGATATATAGCTGACCACATATACAGTATATATTTGTGTGTGTACTGTGTGTGTGTGTGTGTGTGTATATATATATATATATAGATATATTGATATATAGATATAGACAGATCAACAATTGTCATGTCGGCATGATAATCCTGTTAAATTGTACCAGATGTACATGCAACGCAAACAAGATGCCTTTATCGGCGGGTGTTCCCCTCCCTTTAACATCGGACACACAAAGTGCTATTCCCACTGACCTGTGTGTGTGTGTGTGTGTGTGTGTGTGTGTGTGTGTGTGTGTGTGTGTGTGTGTGTGTGTGTGTGTGTGTGTGTGTGTGTGTGTGTGTGTGTGTGTGTGTGTGTGTGTGTGTGTGTGTGTGTGTGTGTGTGTGTGTGTGTGTGTGTGTGTGTGTGTGTGTGTGTGTGTGTGTGTGTGTGTGTGTGTGTGTGTGTGTGTGTGTGTGTGTGTGTGTGTGTGTGTGTGTGTGTGTGTGTGTGCGCGCAGAGAAGAGCAGCTGACTGGCTTTTCTCTCTTTAACTCGCAGGGTTACACCAGCTTAGTGCATTTTATTTACTCACGCCATCGATTGGTGCCTTGAGCAACAGAAGGCCCCAGTGGAACACACACACAACTGGCTCCCTTGCCTTTGCCAGATATTTTGAGAGAAATAAGCAACCAGGTCTATGAAAACAAGCCTAAATTAAGTGACTAGGCTACAAAAATTTGGAAGGAAGCCCAAATAAGCACTCCAGAATAAAACCTTTTCAAACTAACTCACTCATTCAACTTCTTTCAAAAGGGGCTCAACTTTTTATTTCTCTTTTCTTTTCCCCTTTCCCGTACTGCGTCAAGTACCGAGTGTAGTTTTTATTCTGCTGCATCGGGGCGTCGTCACAGTGACCCGTGTTACGGCTCCAATGGCCCTGCCCACCATTTAGCCAATGAAGGCTCCGCACACAAATCTCTCTAAAGGCTTTCACTGTAATGAAGAGAGGAGAAATATGGCAGTAGTTACATCGTTCTTCAATCCTTGGCCCCGTCCCAGAGCCGACAAGGGCCATCCTTCCTGGCAGCAAAACCAAATCTAAAATATTGACGGCGTTGCATAAAAGCTGGAGAGAGATGACCTCCAGAGTGCTAGAATGGCAACCTGCTGTGCAGAGTTCCTTTGCTAGCTTTTTGCAACACTTAGTTTTTGTTTTTTATTTTTCATAGTGAGCCATCGCATTAGAGCTTTGCCTTCTCCATATTTCATATCTCTGCTATCTCAGCCTTTAAGATCTAAATGTTATGCGACGGCAGGCACACTCGCCTCCCTCCACCCATTACAGGAACCTATAACCTACAGAAGTGTTGACACATTATAGTTTTGTTTTGCCACAGAAAGATGCCACACAAGTAATTTGTAACAAATTACATTTGCTAAATGACTTCCTCGGCCATCAGCAAGCAACCGGTCATTTTAGGAATTTAAGAACTGGTGAAATGGCAGATTAGGATTTGTAAATTAGACCCGAGTTGGCTCTGTACTTTTTTCCCTCTACACCAATTCTCTTCGGCAAAGATACTTTTGGCTTTTACATATTGGAGTACGTATCCAAGTGTCCAGCATCCACATTGCCACCAGAATATGGCTGCTGGGGTTCAAGTGGTTTTTATTAGTTAAAATAAGTGGACTTCACCTAAATGTTCCTCAGCCCCCCCTCTGGATCCACACAACGGGAAGCATCACACTATTTTTGCCGATCACCTGAGAGCCTTTTACCTACCCCACCCACTCACCCGCCCGCCCCAATCTCTGAACAACCCTGAGCACTGTGGAATTGTTGTTACCTTAAGTTATACATTTCTAAATACCAAGTTAAAAAAGTGTTATATTTCTTTTCTACCACATTTTTAGTCGTAAAAAAAGATGTCTGTATCGTGTCTATGTATTATATTCTGTATAATGTTATTGTTATTGTCCTGTGTATTATTGTATAAGCCGAGCAGTATAAATGACGTGGTTAAAAAAAAATGTGAATGTGATTACTGTAAAAGATGACTGTTTTGCTTAATTTATATGACGTCGTATATCGGTGTCACGTGCCAGAAAATGGCAGATCTGACAAAATTGCAATTTTCAGCATGTGACACCACCGTGCGATGAAGTATAAGTCAGGCTTTTCTCTCCCTCAAAGTGAATGGTTTCTAACCTTGTGGACCTGTTGCGATCTAGGTGCAATGGCTACTAAAGTGAGACGGCATGACACGCGGGTCCATCCTTACCAAAGGATTGTGACCGCTGACAGAGGTCAGTTTAGTCTCTTTAAGACACACTCTGCTATTGACTTGTATTGCAATGCTCTGTTTAATGCCTCGATGATGCCTTAGTCAGGAATTTATATTGTCTGTTGTGTTTTATTATTATTATTATTATTATTATTATTATTATTATTATTATTTCTTCCTACCACCACCTTTCCTACCCCATACATCCGCACACCACCTAATGGTTGACTGTGGTATGCACATGTTGTTTACATTACATAGTGTTTCGTCTAGATAGATTAGAAGTGTATACATTTTGAAGCTCAGCAAAAGTGATCTTAAAAAGCATTGGTTGTGCATGGTAGTGGGCCCAGGACAGGTAGCACCTACACAGGTAGTGTTTAAGCTATTTTATGACATTCCTCTGATGTGAGATTAGAGCCTAAAAGAGGGCAGACTCTGTTTCCATACATGATTTATCTCCTCTGCTCATAAGGAGCGCTGGAGTGAAGCAGCTGAATATTGTACAGCTTAGAGAGGAAACCCAGAGTAGGGCAAGAACACCAGTACACGGTGAAATCCTCAGTGTTCATTTAACTCTAAGAGGGCACAAATGTACCCACATCGACACGTAAGGGTCCATTTGGGTCCAAGGGGATGCGTAAGGGTCCATTTGGCTACATTAGTACTACTCTCTGTAACTCGGGGAGGAGTACAAATGGATAAATTAATACAGAGGATTTTACTAGCCTATCTGCTGCCTTGTGTTCATTTTTTTCTTGCCTCTGAGTTTGCATTTTCCATTTTATGGATTTTAATTTTGCTATGGAAGACAAACACACGCACAGACATACGCTGAAGTAGCTTGCAATTCTCTCCAGTGTATTAAAAAAAATTATATTAAATAGGAATCCAGACAAAATATTTTTTATGCTTTTTCAGTTGTACACGAGGTACTGTCATTTTATAGCAAATGTATTTATGCTCCTGTATATACATTATAAAATATATAAATATACTTACTTATATATAAATAAAGAGAGAATCGAAAACAGCGATTCATCTATTCATTGCACATATTCATAACACCTAGTCACTGTTACCCATTGCATAACATTAGTTACCTCCAAGTCCTCCTTACCACTAATCACACTGTGCGTAACTTGCATTCCAACTCGAAAGAAACTAAAACACTAGATTTATGTACTATTTTATTTGTCTGTCCGTCCGTTTTGTGACACCTCTTTGCTTCTGTTTGTTGGTACTTGGGGGCAATAATGTAGCGCTTGAATGAAACCCACCTTAGCAAACTGATGAGGGTGGGGCTTAGTAGTTGTGGGGTCATGATAATAGCCTACGGCGTCATGATTAAAACCAGACGTAGGCGGGGTTTGTCTCTTTTAGGCGGGAGACAATAGCTAATAGAAGGGGGAGCCACATTAAGAGATTGCATTCATTTTATTGTTAAAATGATGTCATTCCAGTCTCTTCTTGCTGACACTAATATCCTTTCTATCTTTTTTTTCTGTTTGTTTTTGTTTTTTGTTTCTAACCACCTAGCCGCCACCGGCAACTAACACATGACCTTCTGACCTCTGACCTCTTCACCCAATGACGAGCTGCCCCAAGCCTGCCTGCTGATCAGTTAACTGGTAATTGCCTTTTGCTAGCCTCTCGGACGCAAGTGTGAAAGAAAGGGAGAAAGAGAGAGAGGCGCCTGCCCCGTACAGTTACCCTAACCTGTTTTGACGAAAAAACGACGACAAAAAAAAGAAATGAACACAGAACCTTCATAGAAACACAACGAAAAAACCTGACAAGTTGTGATCTTCATTTGTTTTATTTTTCTCTCTGTTTGTTGAGTTTAATTCCCATTCTTTCTCTTTCTTTTTCTTCATGAATCATATCCTGGGTGGATGTTTGTTTTTGACTCATGAATCTGCACTGAATTATATAGCAATAAAGACCCCCGCCCAAACCCACCCTCTAACCTCACCCTCCTCCCAAAATCCCCTACTTCTAGAATGTTGTGATTTGGTGACCTCATCCATATAAATTAATGCTATAAATGGGAGCCGAACCCCAAAAACCATGCTGTCTCATAATGATGACATAACTCCCCGCTAATGTGTAACCCTGTCTCCTCAAAAACAAACAAGAAATAACAACAAAAAAAAACTCCTCAGCGCCCTTCCCACCTTCCACTCTGGTCCAACACCTGCTTATTAAGAAAAAGAAATGGAAGGAAAGAGAACACTCACACCAACTTTGTTTAATATTTGTCTTTTGTCATTTTAATGTACAGTAGTGATGTTATTGAGCTCTGAAACATAATTATGAGCCGACACATTCTGGGTGTGCTGCTGAAAACAGCTGTCTGTTTTTTTTAAAATGCATGGCTAAATTGATGCAAATTGAACTTTTTATGATTTCTGTGTTTGTTTCTCTCCCTCTTTTGAGCCATTTTTCTTCACTTTAATTTCAATGCCTCTGTTATTCACATCTCACTAATTAGCGTTGTTTTGAAGAACTAGCGAAGGAAAGAAAACACGGGTTATTAGATCTGAGAAAAGGCAAGCTTATGTGAGAGAATTTCGTCAGGCCAGGTAGATAAAACTAGGAAGTGGCTAGGAAAGGCCAGGATGGGCAGGGAAAGATTTGGGATGAGGAGTCCATATTTTTATTAATACTATTTTGAACGTAGGACGTGTTGCTGTTTTGGGGACATTGGAACAGTACATATAACCTGCTAGCTACTGACCATGACTATGCCCCCCACCCCACACTGCATCCATTATACAGTGCCTGATGTATTTAGTCAAAAATATCTCAATGCATTATGAGCTGTGATCTAAAAGACAAAAAAAAAAAGTATTTAGTGTGCATATTTAGCCAAAGGGTTACCTATTGAATTATATCTATAACTTGCAGAGGGCTCTCTTGGTAATTTTAGAGTTTGGAAAGGGTGTGAAGTTGTGCCTGCATTGAGCTGGAAAAAGACAGCCGATCATTTTAGATGCAGATTGTTCTCTCGTCAGTGCTCTAGCTTTAGATGCAGATTGTTCTCTCGTCAGTGCTCTAGCTTTAGATGCAGATTGTTCTCTCGTCAGTGCTCTAGCTTTAGATGCAGATTGTTCTCTCGTCAGTGCTCTAGCTTTCCCAAGAAGTGACACACCGACAATTAACACTAACGCTTAATTTATGCTCCGTACAGCGGTGTCACAAAGCCAGAAATAGTCGATCTACAACGTGTCGCAGCCTTGATGCATGGTGAGCTTGCAGATCGGCAATTTTTGGCCGTACAACAGAATATATATTGGGCTTAACTCAAGATGCTATACAGTACATTACTGGGCAGGGAGGTTTTGCACATTCATGCTTTCCTCTCTTTAATTTCTGCCTTTTTGTTGTTTGGACTTTTTGTTTTGATTTTCTCTCTTTTGTTGTTTTTGCATCTCAGCATTTGGCCAATTGGTGTTTTGTGTGTTTGACTTAATTTTTAACCTTTTCACAATAATCAGGTTGGCATGATAACAAGTTGACCTGCAAATGAGAGAAATACATTTTAGTCACTTTTATTAATCAGTTAACTTTGTTTTTTGTCACACTTGACAAATCATTTCAAAGTAAAAGCGCATCCACAATGTGTCACTCCCTACGCGTGATGCTATTCCAGCTCCTGAGCCTGTGGGCTTTTATTTTTAAGTATTTTCTCAAGAAAAAAAAATAGGATGTGAAAGCCATGCCTGCCTGTTCAAATTGCTTTATACATACCTGATATATATATATATATATATATATATATATATATATATATATATATATATATATATATATAATGTAGATACCTGTCATTGCATATATAAATACAAAAGAGAACAAAATTAGACAATTTTACAGGGTGCTGGAGAAGACAAAAGAAAATATATTTTTGGCAATTTTAGCTTTTTATACTCAAACTTGCAGTTACAAAATATGAAAAAGAGAAAAAAAAAAGTGGGGGGAGTTTAAAACAGTATTTTGGGGGAGGGAGGGTGTTAGGAAGAACGCTGTGTTACCATGGCTATTATTGGCTAGGAAAATGAAGACCAAAACAGTGATAACTCTATAGGGATGTTATGAGAGCCAGGTTGTGCTGAGAGAGTTGGACAAACATCCAGAGAAGTTAAAAAAAAAAAAAAAAAAAAGAGTCTAGAAATCAAAGTGCCTTATCGACGGTCGTTTATGTTTTCCAAGTATTAAGATTATGTTCAATAATATCCAGCACCAACCGGGATGGCGCAGTTAGGAATGGCTAAGTGGGTACGCACTCCTAAGATTTGAGCAGGGTAGCTCTTGCCATGTTGCAGGGCTACCATAGTTATTCTATGCAAAAAGAATAGCAGTCGTTTGACCAGCTAAACATGTGCCATGGTTTTGTCTTCCTGAAATTTATTTTGATTTTTGAAAAAGAAATAATTTCTTTCCTTATCTGCCCTTTACTCAGCCATTTGAGCAACCGTTGTTCACTTTTTATTTCCTGTGTTTTTGGTTTGTAACGATTTTATTATACTTTAGATTTTTGTGTGTGTGTGTGTGTGTGTGTGTGTGTGTGTGTGTGTGTGTGTGTGTGTGTGTGTGTGTGTGTGTGTGTGTGTGTGTGTGTGCGCGCGCGTGTTTGTGTGTGTGTGTGTGTGTGTGTGTGTGGTGTGACTGTGACTTACTCTTCCAAGAACAAATTGAACTGCCAATAGCAACGCAGTAGTCTGCCAGAACGTGCTTTGATCGTAAGCTGAAAGTAAAAAGAATCAGTTCAAGGAAATTGATTTTAATGGGGTGGGTTCGTCCAACTGGGGGAATGCCTCTTGTTTGTTTCAAAAGCTGGAAACTGAAAGCAATCCAATCAGTGCCAATGTTTCTCTATAATACCATTGACAATACAATTCCCAAATCTTTAACATAATCGTATGATTTTAATCATTGGCAACCAAGCTGCTGGCTATTGAATCAAGCCTGTAACCAGCTCCATCTCACAACCAAAGAGTTTTCAGTTGTTGAAACTACTGATTTCTTTTCCTCCTTAAAAGCGAACAACAAGAAAAAAAGAAAAAAGCAGTTAAGATCAATTTAAGGAATTCCTAGGTCCTGACAACCACCCCTGGCAGTCTGTTCTGTTAAGATTTCCTCCATCTTGCTGTTACACCAAGAGGTCAAATGAATTTGTTTTTTCAGTGTTATCTATTTTGAAAAGAAAAGAAGAGAGAGAAATGCAATATTAAAAAGTGGAGCAAGAGATGACAATTCAGCATTTGACAGTATTAAGAAAATTCCCTCTGCAATGTTACAACGTGCTGTGTCATTGTAAAAGGCTGGATTAACGTCCCATCAGGTGAATGGTGAACTCTATACCTACCGTACTCTCTCTGGCCTGCCTACTACATGTATGATAATGTAATTAACAGCCATTGTTACAGGTTTATAATGTATTTTTCTAATCTCATTTTATATGTATATTATAAATCATTTTTCTGACTCCTTTATTCTTTAGTTTTTGATGAAATCCACTGCAACTTTTTTTTTCCTTTTTCCCCCTTTTTTCTAAATGCCCCCTCCTCCCTCCTCTCTCCCCTACACTACCCCTCTCTCTTACATCTTCAAAACTGTCTCTCTTGTGGGGAGTGTTGCCTTTCCTAGTTATATTTTGTTTTTCTTGCCAAAAACCTAGCTTGTTTAACTCATTAGCGACTTTATTAGTTTCCTTGTCATAAGTATTTTTACATGCTTGCATTTAGTTTTCATGGTGTATGCTGTTATTTTTTATTTTATTTTTTTTTTCTTATTAACCTCTTGGCATTTATTTTAATAAAACATTCTTAGTAAGAAATTTTACTAACTTGCTGATATTTTTGTCTTGTGTTTTTAACCAGTTTCATGAATGTACTACTTTGGTCTGGTTCACGGACTAACACAATTAAAACTGGTGTCTGGCCGCCATCACTTACACTGACTGACAAAAGACACACACACACACACACACACACACACACACACACACCAGTTCCATGTACACTTGCTAAAGCTCTCTTTCAACATGCTGTTTTACGTATAGAACATGTGCAACACATTGATTAAGGAACACTTTCGCAACACAAACAATATAGACATATTCACTCACAGCACAAAAAATGCACTCACACAGCCTAACTGGAAACTGTGCACGAGCCGATATCCGTCCCTCACTCCTGCTCACACGCTCTCACCTTTGTTGCTGGAAATAAACAGAAATGTGCTGACACTCTCCCTTCAGTTCCAACACCACTACTCGCTCTCGTTCATCTCTGTGGGGGACAGTTCTCACTGGTTATCCCTGTCTTTCAATGTCAGTGAAACCTGATTTATGTGCCGTCGTATGATTGTGTCACTCGCCAAAAATAGCCGATCTGCAAGCTCACATCGTGTTGCCTTTGCGACCTTGTAAAGGGGCTATTTTCAGTGAGCCACGTTATATGACTGTGTGTAAATTAAGCATGCGTCTGGGAGACAGAGCTGTCCGTCTGTCCCCTCCTCCACAACATGGGAAGTGTTGTATTGGTAAACAAATGGGTTGTACTGCAACAGTGGCTTAAGCCAAATTTCTGCTTTGTCGCAGGACTGCGTCGCTTGCCGAAAATGCAAGTACAAGCTCGCAGCGGGTCATGTACTGTATGTGACACATTTTGAGCTTGTAGGTCTCCAATCTTTTGCAATTGACACTGCCGTGCGATAAAGTAAGATTCGGGCTTTCACGAGCGACTGCCATTCTCAGGGTCAGTCAGTTGTCTTCTACCAAACACTAAATAGATTTGTTTCATAATTTTCTCAAAAACGTTTTACCTCCATACATTGATATGTCAGACCATATGGATTTACTTACTAAAGTTAACCTCTGCTTAGCCCTTTATTTAGTTTGGTGTGCTATGCAAAATGCTGCCCGTTAATATACAGTGTTATGCATAATATGCCTAGTCATCTGAAAGGGATTTATTGTACTTGTAACTGTCTAGCCGATGTTCTTGACTGATCAACAGGTGGTTGAGGTTAGGAAGCTTTTCATGCTGATCCACATCTAGATTTGGAACAAATCTAAATGAGTGGGCTGGTCTGAAGTGGGCAAGATTTCACTATTTTATATGTTACTGGCACTGCAAGTCCTATGGGTTTTATTGACATACTGGGTAATAACTGGCACATCAGACAGTGTTGTGGGACACAACGCATAGTGCTTCTGCTGTACATATCTATAACCATCATCAAAGTCATCCCACATTGTGAAGGGTAGCCAATGTGAAACTTTGGGATCAATTTCTGACAGTTCTTTCCATGGGACATGATAATGTGGCATTTAGCTAGATAGTATTTATTGTGAGCTTTATTTAAACAAATTGCTTCCTTGTGGGAGCCCCGTCTGAATCCCAGCCACTGTGTGTGTGTGTGTTATGCATTCTACTAATGTGTCAGTGTAGCCGTCCCGGGGTTCATTCAGCTCTTCACTGTTCTACTCTTTTGCTTCTCTCCCTCGTCCTTCACTAATTTGAGTTGTTGACACTGACACACAAGCAAAGAAATTAACTTCATTAATCCCCTTTATTACTTTAATAACGCACTGAGTGATGCCTCCAGTTTTTCTGTTTTTTAATTTACATTTTTGTTTCTTTTATCACTGCACAACAAGAGCAAACCTTGACCTTAACCATTCTAATTCCCTTTCACGCCTCGGCAAGAAAAAACACCAATTAAAGTGTCTAACACCCGACTCATTCTTTCCTGTCTGAAATTAACATTTCATTTTGTTTTCTTTGATTTGAAAACGGGTGTTTTCACCCTACAGTATTCTACAACAACCTTCTTGTACACCAGCAAGCCAGAGACAGATATTGAATGACCAGCTGCCAATCAAACCCATTTCCTTTCGTCTGAATTTAGAGCCATGTTTTATAAATGAGTTCTGAAAGCGTACGCTTTCTGCATCTATGCACAATTTAATTGGCTTCCCATGTTTTTTATTGGCTGTTCTGTATCGAATAACCGTGGCTAAGATCCATCCATTAGCAGTGGGTGTATTTATGCTGTCACCAGCACAAGTGTTGCTTTTTTATGTCGGCGAGGTTTTTAAAGGCTCGCCTCGTAGAATTGAGCTGATGAAAAGAACATCAAGTGGAACGTTAATTTTTTTCCTGTGCACATTGCATTTCACTTGACTAACAAGTGCCTTTTGTGACTAAAAAAAAAAGATATATATTTTTGTATCATTCAAGGGCCAATTTTCTGTCTCCCCTTTCTCACCCAAAAGCTTTAGGTTCATCATTAAACTAAAAGCCCATGTGCTTTCAGCACACTACATAAGTTATTATATATACATATATATTACTATTGAACTGGAACAGATTTGACCAAAGTGAGAAATTTGGTCGTAATGGCTTTCTTTCATTAAGCTTCAGTTTAATGGTAAAGTTGGCTCTATATTTCATTAGCTGATTAACTTTGTTCCTTCGATCTACCCTGACGTTTCCGGCCCGGTCTCTGATTGGACCACACACTGTGCTGTCTGTGGCCCGGTCTCTGATTGGACCACACACTGTGCTGTCTGTGGCCCGGTCTCTGATTGGACCACACACTGTGCTGTCTGTGGCCCGGTCTCTGTGCCTTTCCAAGTCTGATGAATACTTAACCATATAACTTAAGTCGCGCACCGAAAACAGTTGATCTACAAGCTCTGTTGTTTTTGCCACGCTGCTCTTGTCGTATGACGTATACAGGGCATTCATTGTATTTATCTACTAACTACCTTTCCACCTGTTAATGTCAAGTCGTATCTCTTTTTCTTCTTTGAAGAAACATTCCTCAAACGATCCAAACGACAGCAGGTTTTACCCATCAGTATTGGTCTCTCGTGACCTAGCACTCAGGTGGTTAAAGGGTAAACGCTACCAAAATAAACTGACACATTTTTGGCCCCACTGGAATTATTATTTTTTTGTTTCATGTGTTGTGTGTTTTGTCTGTGAATTTATGCATTGGAAGCATAATTTAAAAAGAGTGAAATAAAAAGCTATTTTTTTTCTCCTGAAGTTATGACATACTGTAAGTTCCTCATTCATAGTGGTGCACTAAAGTCTGTGAGATTCTTTTTTTGTGGAGTTGTTTCTGTGTGAAGTAGTTTTATTTTGTTTGTTTTACCTTGTTTATATAGAGGTGTAGACTAGAAATCTTGAATAGGGTGTCAAACATGTTATGACAGTTATTGTTGCTCACGCCAAAAAAGGAAAAAGCAAAATGTTTCATGTGTGCAATAAAGAACCATATTTACAAGCTTCTTTCTGACCGCTATACCTGGTCTGGTCCTTGCCTCTGCCCTATACCTTCTTTACCGATAATATCATTTCTCGGGAATCCAGTGACCTTCGGGCGTTTCAAGGTAGGTGCACGCCGGCCTCCGCAGGAAATAAAATGTGAAAGTTCAGCGCTGGGGGAAATTACTGCATAAGCTCTCTAAGTGAGATCAAGCTCTTTTAATGTGGAGTCTGTAAAATGTTGGAAACGCTGCCCTTGTCTGTGGGTCGACACTAAAGCTTTCTCTCTGGAGATGGTGTTTGGCGGTCAAATCCTTCTCCAACTGAGGTCAGTCTGTTGTTTAAGCTGACTTTTAACGAGGCTGTGCCAAGTAACAACTGGGGCAGACCTGTTACATCGCATTGGAGAACGGGAGAGGGAATGTCACAAGTTTCCTCCACACATCAACCCAGTTCAAGTTTTTTGTGTTGCCAACCTTGGCATATAAAGGTCATGCAATGCTAACATCTTTGGTAGCTGGTTACACATTAACGGCTGACTGTTGTCATATTTACACTTCACAAACTTTTTTTTAAAAAAATCTGTGTGTGTGTGTGTGTGTGTGTGTGTGTGTGTGTGTGTGTGTGTGTGTGTGTGTGTGTGTGTGTGTGTGTGTGTGTGTGTGTGTGTGTGTGTGTGTGTGTGTGTGTGTGTGTGTGTGTGTGTGTGTGTGTGTGTGTGTGTGTGTGTGTGTGTGTGTGTGTGTGTGTGTGTGTGTGTGTGTGTGTGTGTGTGTGTGTGTGTGTGTGTGTGTGTGTGTGCGCGCGCTACATAGTTCACATCAATGAGGTTAACTAGTTGCTTAAAGAACACTGCCATGGGGATTCATATATTTGGATAAATGAGTGAAACTGCAGTGTTACACCAAAAAATGTAATGGATAACCGATGCTTATGCTTCTTTGCCAATTTAATTACCGCACAAAATGGCAACATGAGTAGTGTGTGACACGTTTGATGTCGGTTGGACACGGCCACCCAGTTGTGACATTTCACACATTCTTCTCTGTTGCCAACTGATTCACATGGTTTGGGAAATTAATTAATCATCCGTAGCACTATAGGCCCAGTCACCCGCTCCTAATTACCCATTTCTTGTATACAGCAGTAGTAAAGACTGAATTATAAGTGGGCATTTAATTTGGGGTTGTAAATCTTTTTTCTTTTAGGCTTTTTTTTATTTTTGCCTTTTAAAGATTTCATTTCAGTGTAGAAAGACAGGAAACCAAGGGCAGAGGTGTAGAGACTAGACAGGAGCTGGGTCAAACAGGTCCTACACTATAACTGGCTGAGGCATTCCCAGGGTGGTAAATATGAATGTACACTGATACTAGCGCCCCAAAAAGTCGGTGGTGATTAAGACAAATCTCTTTCTGTACCATTCTCTCTGTTGCTGTTGGAAATGACTTTAATGTTATGCAGGAAGTGGTAGAAGAACAAGTGGAGGGCGGCTGGGGTGAGGCGGTGGCATCCAATGCATCAAAGGAACATTTGTCGCAGAGAGCAGCTGGGTTTTAAACATAAAAAGAGAGAACTAAAGCTGAATATGTGTGTGACTGTATGCACAACTTGTGTGTGTGCGTGTGTGTGTGTGCGCGCACGTGCGTGGGAGGTGCATGGTGTAGAGTGGAAGTGTTGCGTCAGTAGTGACAGATGAACCAGCTTCCTGTGGAGTGAATATGGGGCATTCATCAGTGTGCAGCTGTTTCTCCCCTTCTCTTGATTTCGTGTGTGTGTGTGTGTGTGTGTGTGTGTGTGTGTGTGTGTGTGTGTGTGTGTGTGTGTGTGTGTGTGTGTGTGTGTGTGTGTGTGTGTGTGTGTGTGTGTGTGTGTGTGTGTGTGTGTGTGTGTGTGTGTGTGTGTGTGTGTGTGTGTGTGTGTGTGTGTGTGTGTGTGTGTGTGTGTGTGTGTGTGTGTGTGTGTGTGTGTGTGTGTGTGTGTGTGTGTGTGTGTGTGTGTGTGTGTGTGTGTGTGTGTGTGTGTGTGTGTGTGTGTGTGTGTGTGTGTGTGTGTGTGTGTGTGTGTGTGTGTGTGTGCGTGCGTGCGTGCGTGCGTGCGTGCGTGCGTGCGCGCGCGCGCGCGCGCGTGCGTGCGTGCGTGCGTGCGTGCGTGCGTGCGTGCGCGCATATGATAGAGATAGAGGGGGAGTTGTTTTAGAGTACACAGTTGTTGCAGTTTTCAAGCCCAGTTTGATGAATGAAGCTCCATAGTTCTTAAGGCACCTGTGCCAAGTGACACAGTTTAGCAGCTGGATTTGGTGTGTGTGTGACTGTGTGTGTGTGTGTGTGTGTGTGAGCTCTTTCTTTTTAAATGAATTAGTATAAGTAATACACTTTGATTAATACCATTCTCTTCTCTCTCCCTCCAAATACAAAAATGGTCTCATTAACATAATGCTCTATAGTAAACCACCTGGCACTTCCTGTGCGGCCTTGTCCTGCGCCTTAACTGTCCAAACTACACACCATTTCACATAGCAGGGACTTTACTAAAGGCTCAAACCTCACATCACATAAGTCACGCCGAAATGTTGCTGTAAAACATTATAGTACTTTACACAGTACACATGTACCGCAGGGTTTCATTTGCTGGGGTGTATAAGGGGAAATCCATGCCTTTAGCGGCTAGCCTATGATTTGCATAATACACAGGCGCAATACACAGGCTCTTTCATTTCCAATACAAGTAACTGTAAAATCCAACACAGACTGTGAAATAGTACCCTGTCTTTGTTGTGTGTGTGTGCGTGCGCGTGTGCGTGTGCGTGTGCGTGCGCGTGTGCGTGTGTGTGTGTGTGTGTGTGTGTGTGCACGTGTGCGTGCGCGTGTGCGTGCGCAAGTTCTTTTTACGTGTAGTAAATAAATCTGTGTCATCGTCCCACCAGGCCCAAGTTTAGATCCCTTGCTATAAATGCCTTCCCGCGTCCTAAATGGCATTTTTTTTAATGCATTTGTTTTATCAAACCCTGACCATTGGAATACAGTATACAACAAGTCCAGTCCTACCAACGCTTAAAGGACCACTTCACCACTTTTCAACCTATCTTCATATAATAGGTCCTCACTATAGCGAGGACCTATTATATGAAGATAGGTCATGATCATGATCATGATCATGAAAAAATGGCGCAATTCTTTTCTGTGTCTCATAGGAGGGCTGTGGGCAGTTCAGAAACCGTCTTCCAGTGACATCATCGATGGGGAATACAAGCTAATAAAAACTGCAGGCTTTCTAGTCCTGAAAAGTTGCAATGCGAAAATCTTTGAAATCTAAAAAAGAATCTGCCTAATGATGATGAGGTTTAAAAGTGGTGAAGTGGTCCTTTAAAGGAACTACATTGCACTGCATTTTAAAGCTGATATATATATACCGGTATATGTCCCTCAAACATATTTCTAATAGTTTGAGACTAAATCACCACTCTGATATAACCAGTCCATGTCATTTTTTCTGGCTTCTGAAGCAGTTTTAGCTGCAGTACCACAATGTCTTGCGGTGGTGGGGGCACTGATAGGCAAATTATTTTTTATCTTTGAGTCATTATAATACTAATGCTAGATAAACCCAGGCTCGTTTCCATTCCATGCCAGCTTGGAAAATCAACAATGACGGCCGCGGACATTGTAAACAAAGTGGAAATGCAAATTTGGAACTGGAGACTGAAGAGTGGGGAGGAATTATACAAAGCAGGGTGATACAGATGACATCACGCGTACGACCAAATAAGTTGAGCTGTTCCTGAGAGCAATTTCCATAAGCCTGATTGTTCAAAATTGCGTATTTGTGGGGATAGAAAACACATAGGGGAGCGCAAAAAACATTGAAAAGTTGAATTTCATATTGTAGGACCTTAAGGGTCTGGGATCTACAGCTGACAAGTCATGTCAGATGCGACAAAGCTTTTAGTTGGAACTCCCCCATTATGGTTTCAAGCAATCAGTGTGAGTCTGTTGATATTTCGCTTAATTGTCTCTACTGGCACTCTGTGCTGAGAGGAACGTAGCCTACACCAGCTGTAACTGTTAGTAAATAAAGTCAATCATCTGATCTTAACGCTCCAATTTGGAACAGCCATGATTAGGCAAAATGATTATTCCCTCGCGTCTGGACTTTGACGTAATAGATGGTTTGGCCTGCTGAGGTAGTTGTCTGTCTGTCTGTCTGTCTGTCTGTCTTTCGAATGATGTAGACAGGCGTAAGTATTCCAAACCTGCAATGCTGACAGAGTGAGTGAGTGAGTGAGTGAGTGTGTGTGTGTGTGTGTGTGTGTGTGTGTGTGTGTGTGTGTGTGTGTGTGTGTGTGTGTGTGTGTGTGTGTGTGTGTGTGTGTGTGTGTGTGTGTGTGTGTGTGTGTGTGTGTGTGTGTGTGTGTGTGTGTGTGTGTGTGTGTGTGTGTGTGTGTGTGTGTGTGTGTGTGTGTGTGTGTGTGTGTGAGAGAGAGAGAGAGAGAGAGAGAGTGTGTTGTTGGTGTCCTGCCTTTCAGTCTACTGTATGTTGGTCTGTCCATGTCCCTGACAACTACAGTACAGTATGGTACAGTACAACTTCTGCTCAAGAGAGAACCACACCTTTAAGAACTACTCCCCGTTCATGCTTTCTGCATAAACCCAACTCAAACCAACCAGGAATGTTTTCCACCCCTGCTCTTGCATTCCTCCTTGCATTCCCCCTTCCCTGTTCGCTCGTTTTGCTCTGCAGGGAGGAGCGTGCCAAGACTTCCCTCCTAGGACCATTCACAAATCACACATCCCTCATCCTTTTTCATATACAATTCATAGTCATACTGTGTAACCTTTTTTATCTCTGGCTTTGGCATAGGATCCATTTCTATAGAAGAAACGCATATGTGAAGCTGCAACAGGTGTGTCTGTGTGTGTGTGTGTGTGTGTGTGTGTGTGTGTGTGTGTGTGTGTGTGTGTGTGTGTGTGTGTGTGTGTGTGTGTGTGTGTGTGTGTGTGTGTGTGTGTGTGTGTGTGTGTGTGTGTGTGTGTGTGTGTGTGTGTGTGTGTGTGTGTGTGTGTGTGTGTGTGAGAGAGAGAGAGAGAGAAGTGAGTGAATCAGTGTTTATGCATAGCATGCGGGTGGTTGCGTCATGACTGTTCATTTCAGAATCGCACGTTTGCGCGCGTGTGTGTGAGCTGCCTGGGAAATGAAAACCCTGACCCAATTTAATACACCTGTGTCTGCTGCACTCTGCCCCAGCACTCAATCACACGCACACATATCTGGAACCAACTCAATGGTCCCGTTTCACAATGTGACAGGCTAAATGCAGCTGAGGGTAGTAGACAGCTAATCTCCCTCTGGTAGGCATGCCCTAATAATAATACATCTGGTCAAACTGCACGTACGTCTCTCTCTGAATGTGTGTCTGCGTCAATAGGTGCTCCATGTGGAACACACAGAGCTGTAAAATGCATGCATGTACTGCAACAAGCATTAGTCCTCTCTGTTCCATTCTTTTCAAATAGGACAACTAGTAACACATAGTCAGAGTCAGACATAGTGCTTTCATGATCTGTGGACATTGTGTGGTGTTGGATATAGTACATCAGGAAGTGCCAGTTTAACACAATTATGTCGGATGACCAAATCAGGGAAAGTTGTTGTGTCGATGTGCTGGTCCAGTGAAAATGCCTCAATAGAAGTGGTGGCGTTTTACATCTCTCCTCTAGAGTTCTCAACGGGCCCGGCCCTAACTGGGCCCTATACTAATTAGCATAAATTTTTGGCTAGGCCAGGCCCAAAAACGTCGGGCCGGGTCGGGTCGGGTTCAAGCAGAATTTGAGAAATACACCTGTAAGTTACTGGCCACTCATTGGAGAAAACTATGAATAAGTACATAAATACAATGTGTGATTGACTTCCTCACTCTAAGAAAACTACCACCGGATCCTGCCACCTCTGACTGAGTAATGTCAAACTGTATGTATGTGTGTATGTGTCTCTGTTGCTGTCCAGTGTTGCCGTTTTTCAAGAGAAATAAGTAAACACGTCTATGAGAACACACCCGAAAGAAGCAACTAGGCCACATGAGCATGTTTAAACCTATAGATATCGACCATTGAAAATAGCCGATGGCGCTGCGTTTTTCAAAATGGACAACTCCAAATCTGTAGGATTTAATAATATATTAAAGTCTAACTCATGTTGATTAGGTGATGTAATGGTGATGTAAAACAAAACATTTTTGTTTTACATCAATAAAGCGACAATATGACGTAAATTACACATTATGACATAATCAATGCGTTTACAAAAAAACATTGAACTAAAGACAAACATTAAACCTGTGTATAGATGGGGCGGGCGCCCCTCAAAAATTGTATAATTATAAAATAAATGAATTTATGTATTTATAATGTATTGTTCATTTATGAATTTAGGCCTGTTATAGTGCCACCAGGAGATTTCCCGCTGGTCGGTCCAATGGTGCCAGAGATTAGCTGCTCACAGACGGATGGACGGCAGAGGCAATACCTATAATTCCCAGTGTACAAGACAACTCAAATATAGAAAACAACAACATGCGTTTATTTAACCAACATAAATGTGAAATAATAGGTGACGTAAAAGTCATTTATACATAATATAATACAGCAGTTGTGTAGATTTACCTCAGTCAAATGCACTGCACATTGTGTTTCTAACCATTAAGCTGCTCTGCCACACACAGACACACAAACGCCCCTGGGGCACAAAGAGGTGCCACATTAGCATGGCACTCTTTTCCTGTGTGTGTGTGTGTGTGTGTGTGTGTGTGTGTGTGTGTGTGTGTGTGTGTGTGTGTGTGTGTGTGTGTGTGTGTGTGTGTGTGTGTGTGTGTGTGAGATATTGGAAGACTAATGACTACATTGTGTGTGTGTGTGTGTGTGTGTGTGTGTGTGTGTGTGTGTGTGTGTGTGTGTGTGTGTGTGTGTGTGTGTAATTAATCTGTGTGCACGGTGGGTGTAAACATTAAGAAGGACGCAGTTTTGTGTCCGATTAATCTCCTCTGTCAGATCTGCATCCGCACTAAATCTCAACGCTAGGCCCCGGCAGGGGACCCAATCATGGATGGCTGTACACTCGGCACACTCACACAGACGCACGCACGCAGGCACACACACACACACACACACACACACACACACACACACACACACACACACACACACACAGACTTAAAATACGGTATGCGAAATTTTGTGCATGCTAAGGTGTATCTCTCGGTATCTGTCTTTGCGGTTACCTTCGGCACTCTATCAGTTCAGTGTAGCCCACAGAGCTACTCCAACTATTTGCCAAACCCTAACTCACCAGCCCTGCTCAGAATCACAGCAACAACTGTTGCCTTCTAGACACTTTAGTACTCACTCACCCTCGACACTCCTCTACCCCAGTAGTTCTCAAATCCTTTCATGTCAAGGACCCCCAAATTAATTATGCATTTGGACCCGCATCTGACAATATTTTGTGTCATGCCCCATACCCCATCCCCATCACCAAGATTTGTGTTAAAATGTGTGTTAAAAGATTGGAAAATTGCCTACTGTATATCGCATGCACCTGGAGCCCTGTCTCTCTCATCATTACATTTCTAATTGAAGCTGACAGCCACATCCATTTTTCACTGACTGACTGAATTAATGCGATGCTGGCGTCACATTCATTAGACACCTCTCTATGCAGGTGAATTGAGAAACCCAGCAAATACAACCGCTGTAAAATTACGCTGTTAATGATGAGAATGGCACATCTGGGGCCTTCGTACCCATCAATATGGCTATAATTGGCACAGGAGGCAGAAATAATTGTACAGCAATTAGTCAAATTAGGGAATTAGGAGCTGCTCACCTCTTGGTATTTGAGCGTGCGGAAGTGCTGCGCGTCACCAGAGCACACGTGTGAGCCAAGCAGAATTCATTTTGATGTCTCTGCATCAACTAATGATTTCGCAGTGTAGCCAATTATGCTACACGCCTGTGACATCAGGGGAAGATCGTTTGATTTAGACAGAAAAAGATAAAGCGAGCAGAGAGAGCAGCTGAGATTCAACGTATAGTAACTGTCATGCAGTACTGCAGTTCTTGGGAGACTTGCTGCAGGCACTGGAATGGAAGAAACTGAGAGATGATGCACACCCACAGAGATGAAGCATGAGAGCTGAAGAAGAAAGGACTGCTGGGAAAAGAAAGAGAGACAGGCGGAATGGGAGACAGCGATGAGGAGAGGAACACAGTATTTGGTATCAGGTTGATGGTAGGTATTCTGGTGTGAGAGGACATTGTACATGTCTGCTCTTATCACAAGTGCATCACTTCCTCTCGTTTCCATGTTCTCATAACAGCCTGTCCATCTCTCCTTCTACCCGATACAGTACAGTGGAGAGAAGCCCCCGCACACCCCGCCCTGTCTCGATTCTTCCCCTATCTCTATTCTTATTTTGGTTTCTTTAATCCAACTCAGTTGTGTCTTTGCTTGTCATTCTGACTAGCTGTCTTTATTGTTGGTGTTTATTTTGCTTGTCTAGGTTATTACTGTTCTTAGAGTAAGACTCCAGTTTTTGAGGGGCGATAGCCCCTCCTATGTCCAGCTTTTAGTGTGTGTGCAACTGCAAACACAAACTTTGTCCTACACAAACCACATCTGGGGGTCTATTGGAGTAATAGATCTTTCTTGGTTGGACAAAAATCCTTTCTCTCCATCCACTACCATTGCAATAACAGGTTTTCCTCCAGTCACTCAGGGGGGGTCACAGAAAGGGTCAAAAGCCTGGTGAATAAAAAACGCACAGTCCCTAAAAGCTAAAGAAGCTCTTCTAAACAACAAACTCCTCTGCCCAGAACACCCACCCCTTCCAGCAGCACAACTCAACTCAACTACCATTGGATGTTATAGCGATAGCTATCCCCTGAATAATCGTTTTCAGACAAATAAAAAAGTGGAAGCCTGTGTTGGGGGAAACAAAAGGTCTAGTTAGAATTACCGACATGCCCCACTGGAAAGTGGAATGCACGGAAACAAACAAATCAACCTATTGCAAAAATGTTCAAACACACCCTTTGTTTTTCGCCCAAATGATCGAAAATAGGGTCCAAAAATAAAAGTGAAGAAATTCTCCAGAAAGATGGAAATACTGTAGGTATTAGGGCATGCCTACTGGCAGAGATTTGCGCTCTACCGAGTGCACCTTTCTACTTGTCATTGTGTTGGTGCACGTGCAGGCTAGTGTGTTAAACTCCAACTGAATCTGTCCTCACTCCTCAGTCAGTGCACACTGGAAATGTAAACCATAATGAAGAATATACAAAGATAAAACAGCCCACTAAGGATAAAAGGTAGTGCAACAGATAACTTCAGATATTTACGTACTACGGATTAGAATATCTATTCACAAATATCGTATTTGACATCATATCCCCTGGGTCCTCAGCGATAGATATTCAAAGGTTGAAGTTGATCGGTTGGACGGTTCTCAAGATACGTGGGACAGTGTCGCACAAGCACGCACACACACGCACGCACACACACGCACGCATGCACGCACGCGCACACATACACAGATTTCACACATTTATAGAAGGATGAGAATGCCAATTTTTTCACATTAGTTGAATGTCCAGCGTTTCAAATAATCTGTTACCCTTGTCTTTAAGGTATAATCTGCCCCTTACACACATGAGCACACACACACTGTACAGACAGAAATTGCAGCATGCAATTCCACAGCAGGGGGTCTTCCCTCATCTACCAAGTAAAACATGGGGTCCACCTGCTCTATATAATGTAGTTTTACTCATAGCTCTACAACACCACAGGGTGTGGTTTTGACTTTTCATTACGTTTGGGGTATTACTCCAAAACCATTCAAACAGACTCTGCCTCTTCCAAATCCAATAATTTGTGCGCAACCCCCTCCCATGGCTGGTGTAATGTGTTCCCAACATCTAGCCCCGTACTAAAGGAGAAGATTCATTATCTCTTGTTTGGACAAGGATTATGCTGATCTGCGCAGCTTAAGGCGGAACATTTAAAGACTCTTAATCAAATTCTTCAGCCATTGCTGCAATGTGTCATATAATTTAAGTTGCCTTTTCACCCCCACTCTACAGGCACACACACACACACACACACACACACACACACACACACGTGTGACTTATCGTAATCATCCTCCTTTAACTCATTAAGGCATGAGGCCAAGTCTATAATTGTCTTCTAAATTAGTAGTTCTCAAACTTTTTCGTGCCAAGGACCAAAATGATTGTGACGCAGTTAACTATGGAATCGTGTGCTTTTTGTCCGTCAGTGTATCACTCAAAATCCCCATACATGGGAAAGCCCCATATATTGTGCCCAGGTCTCGTGACATCACTGTGACATCATCAGGGATGATAGTAAATCAGCGACAGGCGACCTGCTGTCGCAATTAAGCCCATATATGGAGATCCCTGATGTCATCAATATTAGTATATGTCGGAATCTGTTCTGACATTCCATATGTTGATCCTTCTCCATCCATCCATCCTCTTCGATGTCTCCCTTTTGACTGATACCTGCCCCAAAGTTATTTGTGCAGCCGTGCACGGCAGCCGGCGAAAACCAGAGTTCTCAACAGGCCCGAAAATTAAGGCCCGGCCCTACCTCTGCCCTCATCAAACCCTGTACACTCAATACACTGCCCCCACTGCCACCCTTAGATCTCCATATATGCTGACCTGTTCTGATATTCCATATGTTGATCTGACCTCATCAAACCCTGTACAAGACACGTTCCATATATATGGCCAGTGCACGCGACCTCGCCCTAGCTGACTCCAATCTGTCTCAGGAGTATTTAAGCAGGCTGTTCAAGGCCATTCTCTCTCTGTATCCCCTACACAGGAAACATTGTTTGGTTTTGGGTCCTTTGAGTTCAGTTTGGTCCTTATTTACTGCACTTGCATATATAACACTACGTTTTCACATATCCATCCATGCACTGCACTACTGATACAACTGACTACTGACACCCCACTCTTGTAGTAAAGTATAATTTATGTTTTATTTAGTTTCAAATAAACACATTTTGGCATTTAATCCTGCTTCTCGGCTCCCATATTTGTCATGATCGAGTCAGTTCATGACAACATTTGGCCACGTTTTGTGCCAGGGACCCCTGGAATATCAGATGTACAAGCTTGCAGCCTGGCACGAAGTGATGTGCTGTGAATATGTGTATATCTGAATATATTGTATATATATATGTTTTCTGAATTGCTATGCTTTATACGAATAATATTATACCAGTAAGACGGCAGAAGCGACCTCTGAAACTACAGGTCTGAAAATGCCCATATATGGACCTTTGTTATTGACATTTTCGGGCTGGGTAGGGCGAAAAATGTGTGCTAAATAGAAGATGTTCCAACTCCACCCCCCAATCGCAAAGAGTCTACTGAAGTAGAGGTGAGAATGCGACCTAAAACCAAGTATTTACCATTCATATACAGCACCTGTATCTAGACTCGCGTTGAGTTCCTCTCCATTCGCATCAGAATTCAAGTATTCTTTTCTTTGCAGAGTTATGTGCATACCAGTGGTTTCGGGGATCCCCAGGGGGTTCCCAGCAAATTAGTAATATACAGTAGCATCAAAATAGGTTTAACAACAAACAGTCACATTGTGACATTTTGAAAATTTTAGAAAACTCTTGAAGATTCGTGAAGAAGTTTGAATACTCTGCACAAAGTTATTTGTGCAGCCGCGCCCGGCAGCCGGCGAAAACCAGAGTTCTCAACAGGCCCGAAAATTAAGGCCCGGCCCTACCTCTGCCCTCATCAAACCCTGTACACTCAATACACTGCCCCCGCTGCCACCCTTAGATCTCCATATATGCTGACCTGTTCTGATATTCCATATGTTGATCTGACCTCATCAAACCCTGTACAAGACACGTTCCATATATGGCCAGTGCACGCGACCTCGCCCTAGCTTCTTGCCCTCAGGCGTCGTACTGGTATATATTATTATATGTTTGTGTGTGATTTTGCTGGTGTTGTTCTCTGATGTAGGAGGAAGGGACCAGCCTGCAGGGGTGTGCCTAGAGGATGAGGCACACCTGACTCCAATCTGTCTCAGGAGTATTTAAGCAGGCTGTTCAAGGCCATTCTCTCTCTGTATCCCCTACACAGGAAACATTGTTTGGTTTTGGGTCCTTTGAGTTCAGTTTGGTCCTTATTTACTGCATTTGCATATATAACACTACGTTTCACATATCCATCCATGCACTGCACTACTGATACAACTGACTACTGACACCCCACTCTTGTAGTAAAGTATAATTTATGTTTTATTTAGTTTCAAATAAACACATTTTGGCATTTAATCCTGCGTCTCGGTTGCTATGTGTGTCTTTCCCTGGCTGGGTCCCTGGGTCTCTGGCTGGGTCTGTAACTCTGTCATTTCTCAACCGTTTCGGACGCGGGGCGGCTCGCCGGAACCGGCTCGCCGGAACCGGCTCGCCGGAACCGACCCGGCTCCCTGGGCGTGTTCCTGGGGGTCTGGATGTACCGGGGACCCCCACACGGTAACTCTGTCATTTCTCGTCCGTTTCGGATACGGAGCGGCTTGCCGGAACCGGGCCGGAACCCTGGACGCGTTCCTGTGGGTCTGTTCCGGGGACCCCCGGGGACCGCCACATGGAGTTGCACCACTTACTTCACACGGGTGTGATTTTTTTTTTAGGTATTCAGCCTTCCAAAGTTTGCAGGCCTGGGTAGGTAACCCAGCCAGAGGCCTTTCTAGTTTCTTTCTTTTTTTGTTAAATGCGTTGGTGATGGGATAATGGGATATACATGCATGAGACGGAATGGGCTGGCGAAAAGATACTCTGGAGCACCACACATGCACACTTATGCACACACACTCTATCCACCTCCTCAATGGGTTAATGATCATAGCAGTCAGCCCATATGAGTCCTAAGCAATTCCAACTCGTTTATTTCAGTTCATTTCCTGCAGCTGTTTGTGGCTGTGTTTTTTATGAAGGTATCCGTCATCTTCATACAGGCACAATTTGACTAGCATGAAGGAGGAATGGCAAAGAGGCAATTCATTGTCAGCTGAATTGGTTGGAAGAATGGCACCCCGTTAGCCATGGCGCTTAATAGAAATAGAAATAATATTTGAATATGTTTTCTTGGCTTTCCACACAGGCACCCAGAACGTTCACCCACCCTTTTGTGAACTCTTTGTTATTTACTGCCATTATGCTAAATATACCATTGCGTAGCACAGAGGCAGGTGGGTGCTATTGAGCCGACAAAAATGTGAAGCATCTATTCTTTCCTATTTCAGAATTAACTAAGGTGGAAAAGTGCAGATGTGAGTAAACAATGGCCATTATTTGGACAAGTGTGTTGGGTGAATGCGGCTTGGCGCTCATGGGAAATAAGTATGCATGGAGGAGAGTGGTGGTTGGATGGTCACTGTACAAACGCACGCACGCACGCACACACGCATGCACGCACGCACGCACGCACACACAGACACACGCTGGTTACTATACTTGAGAGGACAGCAATTTTATGAAAGTCCTTTCAAACCCTTACCCTAACGCTGAAAATGTGCTGTGATGCATTTATGAGATTGTAGATTGGCTATTTTTGGTGTGCGACACCTGCACGAGAACTAAGTATAAATCTACCATAATTATAAACCCATTTACCCATTACAACCCCAGCCCTAAAATGTACCTCACATGTCTAATCCTAATCATAACCCGACTGTTTTCCTAATTGTAAGACTAAATCCCAAAATATTCTTTAGCTACAAAACAACAATTTCTATTTCTCATATTGTGTTATACTGTACTTGTGGGGACATTTGACCCTCACAAGTGTAGCAATGCAAACACGCACATGCGCGCACACACACACACACACACACACACACACAATACATTTTAGCAGCGATACAATACATATCACGATACATGGTTGACGATACGATCCATGGACGATACAATACGATTCAATGATTTGAAATCGATAGAGTAACTATTTAGCAAATACATTAGATATGTGTGAAACTTGTGGATAGTGCATGTTTTTTAAGGGAAAGTTTTATTATTATGGATATAAATAAGGAAACACAATGATTCTCTGGCAAATAGACCCAGGACATTGTATTTGAACACATGTGGACAAACCCACGCCTGGACATGAACACAGAGAATACACACATTTTTCGATAGACCAATTGTAGCTATATGGAATGAAAAACGAATTAAACCCATCTTTTCCTTTTTTCTTCTTAAAATTGCTAAATACAATGCACAAGTACTTAGTATTGATTACATTTATTTATTTACATTGCAAAACGATTCAATGCCGATTATTTCCGCAAAATGATACGATGCAAAATCAAACAATACAATACTATATTTGCTGTTTACATATCGATATACTTAAAAAAGATTAAATTAAAATTGATATTTATATATACAGTTACTACACTCTATCGTTACACCCCTACTCACAATGCATTGTTATGTGACGCGTGGTGAGCTAACCTATACAAATAAGACGCGTGCACACGGGAAGCGAACACAGCTGTTGTGGCAGTCTTACACACTTCTTTTTTTTGTTTTTGTTTTTTGCATGCATACGTGTGTGCGTGATACAGCTGCGCCCTCTTGTGGTGGGCGGGTGGTGTTACAGCGTGACACACACACAGACAGACAGACATGTTCTGCTGGCTCTCATAGTAAAGGCTCACTGGAGTTCGCAAATAGGATAGCTTAGGGATGCCAGGATGAAAGTGGTTAAGTCTGTGTTTTATAAATATTAACGAATGGCAACTATTAAGTAGAGTTTGAGATTAAACTAGATAAAGTGCCCTTCTGGGCACAGGACACACACACGCACACACGCGCGCAGGCACGCACGCACGCACGCACGCACACACACACACACACACACACACACACACACACACACACACACACACACACACACACACACACACACACACACCTCCCCATGCCTTCGGCCTGGTGGAGACAATAAGCACACTGGGAAACTTGTCACGTGTGTGGGGCAGGAGGGTAGGACCCAAGTGCAGACAGCAAGGCAGAGGCAGAAGATCTCAAATGAAACAGGTTTATTTAAACAAAGACTCAAGTAACAGAACACACCGAGACTTACAATAATAATCGGACAAGGAACTGACAGAAGAGGGGTGTATAAAGGCAAGGAAAAACAGAACACAGGTGAACACAACTGACAATCAACACTAGGATAGGCTAACAGGCAAACACAACAGGTTTGATTGATTGATTGAAATATTTATTAACAGTTTGCAGAATTACAGTATAGCACAAACTCAATACAAAGACTGTTAACTGTGAGTGGACGACCCAATTAAGCATTACACTTGTTTACAAGAGGGTCCACCATGTTCAATTCATCAAAGGTGACTAGGGTTACACTAATACATGGAGGTGAGACAAGGCAGGTGACAGCAAACAAGGCAGACAGGAAACACAAGGAACAAAACTACAAAATAAGAGGACACAAGAGTAGAGAAAACTCAAACTGGAACTAAGACAAGGAAAACACAATACTTAAAAATCACAGGAACACAACAGAAAGGTAAAACAATAACTAAAACCAAGAACAGGGTACACAAGAAACATAACAATGTCAACACATGTCACGGACCGTGACACAGCTAGGTTATTCTGTCCATTTCCAGTAATGGTTTTGGTCTTGGACATATACAAGGTTTCTGTGAGGAACTACGCCTGTGTATGGACATACAGTACGCTTGCTTATGCTTACACACGCCAAACCTATTAACATTCATCTGCAGATACAAGTTCAATAGGAGGTTACTGTATAGTATACCATATGTTATGGTATAGTATTATACCACTCCTTCAGTCACCATTAACATTAAAGACTTGTCTTAAACCCTATGTTGGCCGGGTCCATCAGAGCTACTGTATAGTAGCTGCAACACATTGTGAGCTTGTCGATATGCTATTTTCTGCAAAAGTTGAACCAAGAAATAATGTGGATGCTGGGGTTTAAGTGGTTAATACACAAAACTAAAACACAAGCTTTCCCCTGCACTCTCGATCCTAGAAAGCGTCGGAGCACAATATCAAAATCTTTAAAACAAATACATAAAATATGACCTGTTGGAGAGGGAATCAATATTGCATGTTTGTCTGGAGGAAAGCTGCTGATGCATTTGCTGTGCTGACTTTTCCAATTTCTACATCTGAGATTACCATCGCCTTCGAGTGTGCCTCTCATTTTGAAAAACAGAATTTCATTCAGTCACTGGCTGTAGCGGTATGCCTCCAGGCCCTGTGAGAGAGGGGAAAGTGTATTAATGAAATGAGAGACAGAAAGTGTTATTTAAATCATCTCAACAGCATAACCTAAGGCCTGACACGGCTTTTTGTGGCTTTCTGGTTGAGTGAGAGGGTGCTGGATGTGATGCCATGCTCCCTCATCAAACCAAAGCTAATAAAATCACACCAAATCACGCCAAATCAAATCAAGCCTAAGCAAACTTAACGAAATGTAACCCCAAGGTCAAACTAAACCTAAAATAAATAACTAAACTAAGCCAGTTAAAGAAAATCAACTAAAGCTAAATAAGAGCTTTAATAGGCTATACGTTCTGCTCTGGCCTGTATAGAGCATCGCAGTCCCGCCCCCTTTCATGACGACAACAGGCCCGGAAAATAATTTCCCATGCATTTTTCCCATAGACGTTTCAAAAAGTATTTATTTCAAGATCTGTAAGCCTCAGACAAAGCCAACTCGGATAGTAACAAATCATGACAATAAACACAATATTTTGGACTGAACAAATAATTACAAAGAAGAAAAACAACAAAAAAAGTGTTGTACCGTGCCCTTTCTAATTATTTGTTCGGCCCAAAACTTTGGTTTTGTTTGTTGTCACAATTTGTCACCACCCGAGTTGGCTTTGTCTGAGGCTTACAGATCTTTAAATAAATACCTTTTGAAACGTCTATGGGAAAATGCATGGGAAATTATTTTCCGGGCCTGTCATCGTCATGAAAGGGGGCGGGACTGTGACGCTCTATAGCCATTGTCCTTTTCCGGCACTTTGGATTTAATAAGATGTGATCAAAAGAACTCATTCAGAAATTGCAGACACGGCACATGTTGTATGGTGTTGTACTTATCATCCGCATATCCTTCTCTGTGAGCATGCATGTATGCATATACACGTGTCTTTGTGCATACTGAGGCAGGATCGGCTTTAGGAACTACCTGTTTTCCCAGAACAATTAAGCCAAACCTCTTTACAGTATCTCCGCTCCAATTAATTTTAATATTTAAACAGCTACGCCGAGACTTCTGAGCCCACTAACGCAAGATTAGAATAAACCTAATTAAATATTGATGGCCATAAATAAACAGCCTAATTTGGAGAGCTGCCGTGGTGTGTACTATGTCAAGAAAAAATTAAGTATTTAAGCTGAAATGTTGTGCTTATTAGCTTTGCAAATGTTCAACTGAGAGGTCAGAAGAGGAGGTCAAAGTGAGGACAGTGGAACGGATGGACCAATTAGAAGGATGCAAGCAAGACGGAAGGCGAAACACACGGTAAAATCAAGTAAAATAAACATTAAAGAATTATTTCGGGGCGGCTGTGGCTCAGTAGGTAGAGCAGGTCGTCCAATGATCCCTGGGTCGGCGGTTCGAATCCCGGCTCCTCCTGTCCACATGTCGAAGTGTCCTTGGGCTAGACACTGAACCCTACATTGTCTCCAATGAGTTGGTCGGTGTAAGCTTGCCACCATTGGAATGTGAGGACGCTGGTGTTGACTGTTCGCCACTTCACCTCCCAATGAATTAACTATTGTAAAGCGCTTTAAGCACTTGGAAAAGTGCTATAAAAATGCAATTCATTATGGTTTGAGCCTAATCACCACTCTGATATAGCCATTCCAAGTCACTTCTTTTTGGCCTCTAAAGCAGTTTTAGCTGCAATACCTGTCCTGATGTGGTGGGGTGCTGATATGCAACTTATTTCATCTTTGAGTCATTATAATACTGATAAACCCAGGCTTGGCAGATCAACATGGAATCAAATCAAATCAAATGTATATAGAACATTTAAAAACAACTCTCATTGTACCAAAGTGCTTCTGTATTGCTGGCCAATAGTGATGACATCAGGGATCTCCATATATGGGCTTAACTGCGACAGCAGGTCGCATTTACTATGACATCAGGGTCTCCACATCTCTAATGATGTCACATGATGTCACGAGACCTGGGCACCATATATGGTGCCCGACACACTAACTGATGGGAAATGCTTGATTCCGGAGTTAACTAAATAATTTAATATTAATTTTATTGTTATTATTCACTCCACTCGTGTTATTCTGTGATTTTGGTACTGGTCATAACATTTCCTCCCAAATATATGGTTGTGAATCTATGTTATTTCTAGTGTGCCGTTTTGATTCAAATGTAGGCCTACATAGTTTGACCATTTAATTTGATATGCTACCATCTCATTTCATATGCTATCATCACACTTTAACAACACACATTACTGGGACCACTAACAGGAAATTGCAGATGAACATTTCATATCCAGGAATTAACATTATAGTCACTAGCGGCATGACTATCCTTCTAAATTCCCACAATTTCACACATTGCCCATTTTGGCGAGTAGAAGATGTTGGTGAACTTCAAGACAGAAAACAAGTGGTTGACAGGCTGGTCACGTGCACAGTAAGGCCTGACTGACAGTGAATCTTTCATGGCGCATGGGAGGAATGATGAGAGCTTGATTAAAGGACAGGGAGGCAGGGCCTCCCATGTTAAATCAGCCCAGACGGGAGGCTGATGGGACAAGAACTTGCACATCCCAAACTTTAGAATAATGAATGAGTCTCACACCTCACAGAAGCAGTCATTTATTTATTTAATCCCTCTTTCACCATCTGAAAAACAGGCTTCTCTGACTCATAGCAATATGAATTGTATCAGTCAAAATGTATGATTATATGAATTAAACTGCATGAGCTCAATGCCTGTAAAATCATAATTCCTTGCAGACCACCTCCTGTAACCGTGATTGCACATTTAGAATAGTGATTACTTCTCCTGAAATATATCACTGCTGACATGTCCTTTTTTTCTTCTATATTCTTGCATAAAAAATGGCACATGGCCTGTTTTAACCAACATAATGCGTGCACACACGCACGCACGCACGCACGCACACACACACACACACGCACGCACACACACTCTTGAATTCATAATGTATGCCAAGCAAAGCAGACAAACATGACAGCCTCATGACAGCTCCCATACATACAGTATACACAGCCCGCTCCATATTGTAGCCGTCGCACAGAAACCTTGTATCTCCATCTGGTTTTTGCATAAATTAATGCCCTATTTTTAGACTTCATCATAGCAGCACTGTGTTACACAAATGCAACGCATTGTGAGCTTGTAGATCTGTTACAATCTTCTCTATTTTTGGAAGTTTTTGCAGGTTGAAAGTCTCTTTGTGTGTTATACAGTACATATTTGCCCAATGAAAAGTATTAACAAGGACTGAAAAGATAAAAAAGGGGTCCAAGGCACTCTGTCCCAGTCAAGTGAAAAAAAGCCTTTATTTGAATGCCATGGCAAAGATCATTCAAAATGGACCAACAGGTTTTGGCTACAAGCCTTCGTCAGGGTCCCATATTAACAAGAGCTTCTGTCTAATAACTACACTGGATCTATTGGAACACATGCTCTGTTTTCAGTTTCCTGAAAAGCAACAATTCTGGACATACACGTTTTTCGCCCGCGACAGCAACGATATACATTTCAAAACGTATTCCGGGGGGTAGGTAGGTAGGTAGGTAGGTGGGTGGTGTGGGGAGGTTGTGTATGAGAGCAGAAACACCACATGAATAAATCGAAATCAAAACACTTGGTTGTCGGTGCTTTTGGCACTTTGAGTGGAGATATGGGGAGAGGTGTCGGGGAGTACAGGTTCTGACAAGGGGGGCTGCAGCAGCCGCTGTCAGACCGCCAGGTGGTGATGCGTAAACGCAGTAAGAGGTGGGGGGTCTGGGGGGGGGGGGTGGAATCCTCCGTCGGTCGGGCCACCCCCCCCCCCCCCCCCCCCCCCCCGGAGGGCTCTGGGTGCTGGGGCCCAGCTGTCAGCGCCTCAGAGGTCCAGGCCATCGCCTTCACGCACGCACGCACGCACGCACGCACGCACGCACGCACGCACGCACGCACGCACGCACGCACGCACGCACGCACACACACACACACACACACACACACACACACACACACACACACACATATATTAAGCATGCAGATGTGCATGCATGCATACATGCACCGTCACAAACACGTGTGCAGGTACAGTATTGTACATGTGCAAACCCACACGAAAGCAGACACACATGACACACACACACACACACACACACACACACACACACACACACACACACACACACACACACACACACACACACACACACACAGATATTTGACAAGTACTGCCTGTGCAGTGAGCAGAAGGCATGATTGTAGGAGACTGTTCAGGCACCAGACTATAAACACAGCTGGTGCAGCTGAAAATTGTATGATTTCATTTTGACACCCATTGACCCTTTCCTACAGCTTAGACTGGACGGAGAGTTCATCATTCCATTTGAAGTTCCATTTTTATTTAGGTCACAGTAGGCCAGGTATTGAGGCAATTCTAATTTGATCCCAACTTGGCGACTTAGTTGAGATGATTGCTTATATATCCAAGAAATGTTATATACAACCATCTGGTCTTCTTGAAAGACCAGTATACTCCACAGCTGTGACTTCTTCGAACAATCTAATGATACCTCTTAAATACCTGAATATGAGCCTTTAAGTAGTATTGCAGTCCTATCTGTCTCTCTCCCTCTCCCTCTCCCTCTCCCTCTCTCTCTCTCTCTCTCTCTCTCTCTCTCTCTCTCTCTCTCTCTATCTTTACACCCCTCTTCCTTCTCTCTCTGTTTTTCTCTTCTCCCTGTTTCTCACTCATCTATGCCTATCTCTGTGGGTTTCCTGAAGGAGAAGACAGACAGTGGGCAGAGTGTTTCTGGAGCCAGGAGGCAAAACAAGAGGCAAGAGGCAGAATTAAAGCCTCCATTCAGCGCCTCATAATGCACTATTCACAGCATCCAGTGAGCTTTTATCATTTAAAACATTCTCCCAGTACAGAGCACTCCATCCTGTCATTGTGTAGCCATCATCTGAGGAGCCATTTCCTCAGAAGCAAAAATAGCCCAATGAAATACTGATTATCAAAAATGGGCCCCAGGGGCCCCAGGGCCCCCGTGGTGAATTGGGACCTCGGATTTCACTGGCTTCCGCATCCTACTGGTGGATTATGGGCACATTCCAGTAGCTCTACTTTGTCTCTTTTGAACTCTTGTTGATGTTGTGACAGAAGCTTTGGTTACCAGCTGTCAGAAAATGCAGAATATAATGCATCACATTGTCAGCTTGAAGAGATATAATTATGCTCAACTATCAAGTTTTCAAGGCCAAATGGAGGTAATGGCTCTTGTATGAAACAATAATCTTGTGATACATCAGTCTAATTGAAGAAGAAAAAAGAAAAGAAAAAAGAAAATCTGCTGCATTCACTTTGTCACATTGCAAGAAATCTGCTTTGTTGACATGGCAAAAAACATGAAAGGATTCCAGTAATCGTGTGTGTGTGTGTGTGTGTGTGTGTGTGTGTGTGTGTGTGTGTGTGTGTGTGTGTGTGTGTGTGTGTGTGTGTGTGTGTAGTGTGTAGTGTGTGCGTGTGTGCGTGCGTGCGTGCGTGCGTGCGTGTGTGTGTGTGTGTGTGTGTGTGTGTGTGTGTGTGCGCGCGCACGTACGTGTATGTGCGTGGCGTGGATGTGGGTGTGTGTAGACATGCGAGTGATCTGCCTGCAGAAATGGCAAATAACAAAAGGATTCCAGTAATTGTGCGTGCGTGCGTGCGTGCGTGCGTGCGTGCGTGCGTGCGTGCGTGTAAGTGTAAGTGTAAGTGTAAGTGTGCATGCACACTTACACGCACGTCGCACGCACGCATGTGTGAAACTGAACATGCATGTGTGCATTTGTGTGCATGGCTGCGTGCACACACTATATTGTATGTGTGTAAGTGAGTGAGTGGGTGGGTGATGGGAGAAAGTGTACATGCTTGTCAGCTTATGTGTTTTATTCTTTTCCTGTGTCTCTATTGTTTGTAAACCCTGTCCTTTTGTCACGGGTATCAAATCACATACCGGTAAAAGCAGGTTGAAATGAACATACATGTATGTTGATGTGGCGTGATTTTGTGTTTGATTAGCTAATATGAAGTTTAACTGTGGCAGCTCTGGAGCCCACAGCCTCCACCGGAGCACGATGAGCTAGGCTACAAAACAAAACAAATCACACCCGTGTGAAGTGAGGGGCGCTCTTATTATCATACATCATCATGGACCACCCATTCCGATCAATTAGAATTTGCGTTGTCGCCTTCGTCTTCAATGTTTGTGTTTACACTTTACACAATGTTTGTTTACACAAGCACTCAAAACTGGCCATTCATTATCAATGGCATTTAATGTTTGTGTTAGGAAAAAAGCTTAAAGCTTAAAGCTGGACATAGGAGGGGCGCCCCTCAAAAACAGAACAAAAGGGAGGAGCAGGGGCTTATAGAGCGTCGCAGTCCCGCCCCCTCGAGAGACCTGGAAAATTATTCCCCGTTCATTTTCCTCATAGACTTTTCAAAAAGCATTTATTTAAAGACATTTACGCTGCGGACAAAGCCAACTCGAGTTGTGACACATCATGACAATAAACACAATTTTTGGGCCAAACAAAGAATTAGAAAGAAGAAAAAAACGGCAGGTTGCAACACTTTTGTTGTTGTTTTTATTCTTTGAAATTATTTGTTTCGTCCAAAATATTGTGTTTGTTGTCATGATTTGTCACAACTCGAGTTGGCTTTGTACGACGCTTATAAGGTCTTTAAATAAATACTTTTTGAAATGTCTATGGGAAAAATGCATTGTGAACTATTTCCTGGGCCTGGCGTCGTCATGAAAGGGGGTGGGACTGCGACGCTCTATAGGTATAGAGAGAGACAGACAGACAGACAGACAGACAGACAGACAGACAGACAGACAGACAGACAGACAGACAGACAGACAGACAGACAGAGAGGGGGGGAGGGAGGGGGGGAGGGAGAAAGGGAGAAAGGGAGAGGAGGGAGCGGGAGAGATACTTATGTGTGATACGCAGAGAAAGTTGGAAAAAGAATAGGAAAATCATTCAGTAATAGAGCCAATAGAGAGGTATTGAGTAGCCCATTGTGCTGGCAGTAACCAGATTATGCAAGAGACAAAGAGAGAGAGTGGTAAATTAAGAGCTACCTGTCACGCGTATGTATACGATTGAGGCAAAGGTGCTAAATACTGGCAATCAGGGGCAGATTCATCAGAGCTCTCTCTCTCCCTGCCAGAGAAAGCAACACACTGTAATTACAGAGGCTTCAGCCTCAGTGACAGCCACCCGCGCTCGCTGCAATTTTGCCCAATTTACTTTGGAAGGCTTCAAAGGGCCTGTAATTTCAATCCTTTCAGCTATATGTTAATGCAGTGGCTTCGAGAGTGTGCCTGCGTGCTCACGTAAAACAGGCTCGTGTGGCAAGATGTGCAAACAACACACAGAAAAACACAGTCTCCTTCGCATTAGGTGAAGCAACACTCAAATGTAAAGGCCCGAGAGGGCTTGGAGGCCACTGTTTTCAGCCGATCGAATGCAGTATTTAGCTGGGAAACCAAGACAAGTCATAGAAACACACACACACACACACACACACACACACACACACACACACACACACACAGATGAGATAAAGTAGACCATATAGTGTCCAAAAAATCACACCTGTGTGAAGTGAGGGGCGCTAATATATTACGGTAAGGTTGCGCAACCCGGTCTAGGATCGCTAAAGAAATCAGCGATCCGGTTTGATATCAATAATAAAGCTTATCAGACGGAGCATTCCGCCAGAAGCAGTTGCTGGTTGGATTCCTTCTGACGGAACGTTCCGCCACAAGCAGCTAATTGGTTAAGGTCCTATATGAGTTTATGTCTACAGACTTTTTATTGGACTTTAGATAATCTGAACCAATATTGTAAATCGCTCTGGATTAAGAGCGTCTGCTAAATGCCTAAATTGTAAATTGTAAATACCGACGCATCAGAAACACACACACACACACACACACACACACACACACACACACACACACACACACACACACACACACACGCCAGGCTGAACGTGGTTACGGGTATCGCCATCAGAAACATAGCTATTGGCTGAAGTCATTGGTGTTTATGGGTCAGCGTGGACAGGGTCACTGACCTCTAGCGCTTGTTTGAAATCCACACAATGAGATTCACTCAATCAAAGATGGGGAGAACCAGTCAAATAGACAAGAAAAACATGTTGCTGGGGTCAAAGGTCACCCCTCCGCACAATGTATCTGACATGGCAGAGACGAGGATTAATGAGGCCTCTCTTCTGTGGTAGATGCCATTTCCCATTACAAAGTCCAGTTTTGCTCATGTGTGTTGCCAACACCTCCATAGATATTGCTGAGTTTTGTGGTATAATTTATCATCTCCACCAGCCATAAGCGGAGCGACAAGTATGACACTCTTTGATCTCGCTGCGACGCAATCTCTAGGTTCATGTAGCTAGCGTGCTTCATAAATACTGAATATGAATGGGGTTTAATGCTGGAATTACAGTTGTTTGTAAATATGGCTTTCTCCATGGCAAGTTCTTACTCTGCATTCTTCTTGTCCATGTTGTCTCTGAGCACACCAAAACAAACCAATCTAATTTAAGTTAGTTTTGGCAATACAGATGGCACAACACATGTACTGTAGGCTACATGTGAACACAAATAGACATAGCATCTCTCTCTCTCTCCCTATCTCCTTCCCTACATCCCTATCTCCTTCACCGAGGCCTTCTTAATGACTGACCTCCTGTCAGGATTAGCATCTCTCTGTATCTATCCCCATATACCGTACACACCCTGCGCTCCATCCATCCGCCTCCTCTTCTAATGAACAGCCCAGCCTGGGCTCCAAGGACAAAATGAGACGACAGGGGGTGAAGACAGATGGAGAATTCAAACGGCAGCGCGTCAACACAGAGCCTCACATTTCACCACTGCATGCCCCCCACACCTCCCTTCTACCCCCCCCCCCCACCAGCACCACCACCCGCTGAGCCGAGCCATCACTTCGCCTCTCAACTCCTCTCCTCTCTGCTCGGCGCTTTTAACGTCCTCTATCGTTCCTGGCTTCCGCTCGTTAAGGACAGCTTAATTAATCACTGTACAGACATAATGAATTGACCAGCCGGGTCATATTAATCCCCAGGGGGGTATCAGCGGCTCGGCTTTTGTGAAGCCTAATACCCCGGACAGAGGGCGCAGATCAAGCATCTTGAAAGTGAAAAAGTACATAGAAATATCACACCGAATTCTGTTGTTTTTTTGTTTTGTTTTGTTTTTTCTCCCCAAAGTGTGACAGGAGGTCAACGCAAAAAAAAGAAAATGAAAAGGAGCAGGGCTGAAGCCACTTCAGCAAATATGTGCATTAGACAGAAAGCAAATCCTTCTGTTCATCTATAACACCCCACCTCGTCCTCTCCCCTCTCTCCCTGGCTAATGTTACACGTGTCACATTTATAGAAATAACATCCCCCCCCCCCCCTCATCAGGGGAATTAGGGTTACATTTCAGGTTGTCTTAAATCAGAAGAGGAGCTTACGGCTTATTAAAGTGTCGCCACGGCGCCCACCGCTGAGGATGCTGGGGGATTTGGTAGTCGTCTTTGAGGCTGGATCGCTCTGATCTTTTCTGGGCCGAGGTCAGATTAGTCATTGATCTGAAAGGCAAATTTGAAGCCACATTACAGCTGTGAAATTACAGTACCGTATGCATGCATTCCATTTTGCAACGCAAGCTGGACAATTTCTGCATGTGCCTGCAAAGCACACAGCCAGAAAAATGAAGTAGTATGACGCTTGTTATCAAATAGGCCTATCTACTCAGTTCAGTCAAGCCTTTCTACACCTTGTAGACATGTAGACATACACCAGTATTTCAAGACATGGACGATTATTGTATTGTATTAATTACTTTAATGCTTTATGGTGTCGTCCACAGTTAGCAGTTTTGTATTGAGTTGTGCTTGACATGTACTGTAATTCTCCAAACTGTTAATTAATACCAATCAATCAATCAAACTCTTAATGTAATTACCAGTGTTGGGCAGTAATTAGTTACTAAAGCCAGAGAGCAGTTCCCCTTGGTGACTGTACCTCAACATACAGTACATTAACATTCTCATTACATTAGAGACCAATGCCAAATGTCATAAAGAGAAAACATGCCTCTGTTTATAATACATACAGTATACAGTATGGTATACAATGGAGTGCTAATGACGGCATTGGCGGCGTTTGGAAAGGCTGTCATTAAGATTGGAGAAGTACTCGTGCTCCCACAGTAACCGTGAGGTTGCTGTGCAGCTGTTTACCTGTTGATTAATTCTCCATTATTTAGCCCCAACCCAACAGGGAAATCTGAACGAAAAACAAACTATTTGTTTTGTTCTTTTCTTCCTACTAGAGTTGTCAGTTCACTGATGAGGAATTCATTCTGTGGTCTGGGTGTACGTACATACATACATCACCGCTGTGGTTCTTTGACACCTTCCTATACAGTTACCGGTATATACCCCTGTATTAGACAAACAAACAAAAATATAATGAACCTGTGAATTATTAGGTAGCACATATATGCTAGAAGCGGCTGATAGATGTAGTTTCATGTCTTCCATTAGGACCATTACAGTGATACAGTGATAGTTAATTATGAAAACAATTTGTTGAATTATGCTATGATGATGTGACGTGTACACAATATGTTGTCTGGCTTTGTCTCCTAGTATGGTGTATCTCTATGTATCACAGATGCACATGCGACAGGTGCACTATAGAACATGCTCATATTGTCCTTGAATGACTGATTGATTCGTTCTCTTTTACGGTTATGAATGCTGGACACTGATGCAAGCCCTATAGAAGTCCCTGGATGTGTGCTACACAAGAATGCTATATGTGTGGTACAGTGGTACTGACCAACATATGGGATGAACACATTACCAACAAGCATCTGGTGTATCAGAGAAGATTGCAGTCAGGAGGATGAGACTAGCCGGTCACTGCCATCGACACTGGGAACTCCCTGCCAAAACAGGTAACATGTCCTAATTCCGATTATTCCGTGCATTATTCCGACGTCCTGTTCGTCCGACTGGCCCCATTATAACTAGCCCTAACCTTTACCTCACACTAACCCAACGGTCGGAATAATAGGGATGTCTTTTGGACACGATAGCGGCTAAAGCATACATCAGTCTGGCAGGACATACATCAGGCCCCACCCCTATTCCTCAGCTGGTACATATAGCCCCCATCACCTCCACAAAAGAGCACCGGAGTCTGACGTCAATATCGGTCATCACCCTTGATGCCCGGCCACAAAACGGCCTGGCCAATCAGCAGCAGCTATCCCGCCTTTAGCTGCTGCTGATTTGGCCAGGCCGTTTTGTGGCCGGGCATCAAGTCTGCCTGAGAGTTCCCAGATGGGAGCAGGAGGGGGGACTCTCTGCTGCCCCATCTGGCGGAGTCAGGTTACCCTTGGTGTGCACTCCCCTGAAACTCCCATCTCCACGAAGCAGACCTCAAAGAGAGGAGGATTAGTTGGATGCCCACAATTACAATACAACATAACCCAGCAACAAAAATGCACTTAATGCATTAGCATTGTTAACATACACAATAGGCTATTGACACAACAGTCAATAGCCTACATACAGTACATGTCTGTTTTTCACCTTAGTGAGGGGGTGTTCTTCAACTCCCTCACAGGAACCAACTGTAACTACACCTACTGTAACTACACGAATGTGCTAAAGCAAGATGCTGGCGCGGAAAGCACAAACGAGCTGACCAGATGGTCAGTCAGTATGGAGAATGGCGACACCAATGGAGGGCTCGTCTGAGGACAACATAGAGAGATTGTATGACTAAGTGAGAAGCTGACTGATGGACTGACGGACTGTCTAACTGACTGACTGTTCGTAACTGCATGGCTGGAGATGCCAGCAGACTTAGTGTACAGAATCCACAACACAACACAATGGAGTTAGCCAGCAAACTATGTCTGCCACAGACTAATCTCTCTCATGCCTCTGCTCCCCAATCTTTCACTGTCACACATACTGTACAGTACAGTACTGTACACGCATGCACGCATGCACGCACGCACACACGCACGCACGCACGCACACACACACACACACAAACACACAAAGTGCTCTTTATAACGTTACTGCTCAAGTATAGCTACCCCCACCCACCACTCCGGGCTCTCTCTTTCTCTCATGCTGATGCACCATGTGAGATTAGGTGTGAAGGCCCGGCCACTCTGCAGGCCGGGCCATGCACTGCCCGCCTGCGTGCATGGCTGACTGTATTAAGCATAAGCAGCTTTTCCTGATAGGGCTCCATCCAGCTTTAATTACCACAAACTCACAGAGTCTGTGGACAGCTCCTGCCACTCTCCACAACAAACACAAAGAAAAGGCCCTTGCCTAATGCTGGAATGGTAGTGGAAGAGAGACGGAGAGAGTGTGTGAGAGAGATGTGGGGGGAGCAGGGGGAGGGAGATGGAGGCAAATCAGGCAATGTCAATGGTGATGATGATTGAGACGATGGTAAACAGCGGCCCTTGACAAATGCAAAAGGCGTGAACAACAGCCAGCAGAGGCCCAATGGACGACAACAAAAAACAAGCAGGACCACATTGGACCAGCATGGTGGCGTTACGGTGAAATGTTTTGATTTGATTTGATTATCTTTATTTTGAACCTTCAGGTAAAACAGTAAAATAAAATAATAATAAAAAAGAACCACAATGCATGTATATTTCTTTTTTGAATGAAATAAGAAAATTATGACAACAATGTGATCATTGATCTTCCACCTGAAGTTCAAAAAGGAGTAGGAAGAAGTAAAGACTTATTTACTCCTACCCCCTTCTTAAATATTCACCATCTCTATAAGTAATTACAATAATCATACAATCCAAGTGTTACTGCATCCATATACTCATCATAGATATACTATATATACACCAACATACATACATATATACATGCATATATGAGAACAAGAATTAAGCAACAAATTAAATGAGCAAGTAATACATAGCCAGAGACAATCAATGTGCCTCCTCCTCCACTCTGTAATAGTTAAGTATGTCATTTTTATACCTCCTCTTAAACTGTACAATATTGGTGCTTTGTTTGAGTTCCAAAGCCAGACCATTCCACAAGTTGACCCCACAGATTGTTATACATTGACTTTTCATGGTAGTGTTGACAAGAAGTTTCCTCAAATTTAGCTCACCTCTTAAATTATAACCCCCCTCTCTGTCAAAAAACATGTTCTGTATGTTCACTGGTAGTAATCTATTTCTTGCTTTAAACATGACTTGTGCTGTTTTGAACTTGACCATATCTATGAATTTCAATGCATTTAACTGTAAAAAAAGAGAGTTTGTGTGTTCCTGATATGTGACTTTTTTCACAATCCTTATTGCTCTCTTTTGTAATATGACCAATGGTTTTAAATTACTTTTATAGGTATTACCCCAGATCTCCACACAATAATTAAGATATGGTAAAACCAGTGAACAATACAGAATGTACAATGCCCCTTGATTTAGAAATTTTTGATTTCCCCAGTATAGAGACACTTCTTGCCATCTTAGCTCGTACATATGAAATATGGGGTTTCCAGCTGATTTTGTGGTCTAGTATCACTCATTATCTATCGTCACAGTTGCTTGTGTTTCTATTTTACGATTTCCAAAAAACATGATCTTTGTTTTACTCAAATTTAATGACAATTTGTTTTTGTCAAACCACCGTTTCAATTTATTCATTTCTGATGTGATCACCTCCAAAAGCAGCTGCAGATTGTCCCCCGAACAGAAAATATTAGTGTCGTCAGCAAATAAAACAAACTTTAAAATATGTGATACTTTGCAGATGTCATTTATATAAAGAATGAATAGTTTTGGACCCAAAATTGAACCCTGAGGGACACCACACGTTACATCCAAAAGTGTTGACTTGTGCTCACCCAACTTTACAACTTTACATTGGTGACCTGCTGAGTTCAACCTGGCGGTATTTAGGCCACGTATTTAAAGAATATGTAATTTGCGCTTTGCGCTATAGCGCTGTTCGTAAAACGGCCCTGAATTAGTCATGGGTGTGTTTTGGGCGTCACCTCCTTGTCACTCAAAATCCCCATACATGTGGAAAGCCCCCATATAGCCTATTGTGCCCAGGTCTCGTGACATCACTATGACATCATCAGGGATGATAGTAAATCAGGGATCATATCATAGTAAATGCGACCTGCTGTCGCAAATACGCCCATATATGGAGATCCCAGATATCATCAATATTAGTATATGGATATATGTCAGAACCTGACATTCCATATGTTGATCCTTCCCCATCCATCCTTCCTCTTCGATGTCTCCCTTTTGACTGATACCTGTCCATTTAAACTCTAGACAGGCCTGCCCCAAAGTTATTTGTGCAGCCGCGCCCGGCAGCCGGCGAAAACTAGAGTTCTCAACAGGCCCGAAAATCAAGGCCCGGCCCTACCTGGGCCCTCATCAAACCCTGTACAGATTGATTGATTGATTGATTGATTGATTGTTTATTTATTTTCGTGTCATGCACAGCTTGTGCCCAACCCTCATGGGTTTATAAGACACCATTTCACAGTTGCAATTACAGCATGTTTTACATTACATCATTTATGCATTTACAGCATGTTTACATTACATAATTCATTATATTACACCTCAGATGTATACAGAGTATTCTGCCTGTACACTCAAGACACTGCCACCGTTGCCACCCTTAGATCTCCATATATGGTGTTGACCTGTTCTGACATTCCATATGTTGATCTGACCTCATCAAACCCTGTACACTCAAGACACGCTCCATATATGGACAGTGCACATGCTTCTCGCCCTCAGGCGTCTTACTGGTACTTTAAATTAGGAATATTATATTGTTGTACTAATTAAGTTGTTTCTATTGTTAGGGCCATCTGGAAAACGTTGAACCATCTGCGGGTCGACGAAGGACGCTGCAAGGCATCTATGAAAACATGGAAATGAACACGCTCTGATGCATGATGTGTGTGCGGTGAAGCACAAACAATGGACCACATCATGAGATGTATCTATGCTCCACAATGTACTGGAGATGACCTGGCCCAACCAAATGGACCACATCATGAGATGTATCTATGCTCCACAATGTACTGGAGATGACCTGGCCCAACCAAATGAGATGTATCTATGCTCCACAATGTACTGGAGATGACCCGGCCCAACCAACTGGACCACATCATGAGATGTATCTATGCTCCACAATGTACTGGAGATGACCTGGCCCAACCAAATGGACCACATCATGAGATGTATCTATGCTCCACAATGTACTGGAGATGACCTGGCCCAACCAAATGGACCACATCATGAGATGTATCTATGCTCCACAATGTACTGGAGATGACCCGGCCCAACCAAATGGACCACATCATGATGTATCTATGCTCCACAATGTACTGGAGATGACCTGGCCCAACCAAATGGACCACATCATGAGATGTACTGTATCTATGCTCCACAATGTACTGGAGATGACCCGGCCCAACCAAATGAGATGTATCTATGCTCCACAATGTACTGGAGATGACCCGGCCCAACCAAATGAGATGTATCTATGCTCCACAATGTACTGGAGATGACCCGGCCCAACCAAATGGACCACATCATGAGATGTATCTATGCTCCACAATGTACTGGAGATGACCTGGCCCAACCAAATGGACCACATCATGAGATGTATCTATGCTCCACAATGTACTGGAGATGACCCGGCCCAACCAAATGGACCACATCATGATGTATCTATGCTCCACAATGTACTGGAGATGACCTGGCCCAACCAAATGGACCACATCATGAGATGTACTGTATCTATGCTCCACAATGTACTGGAGATGACCCGGCCCAACCAAATGAGATGTATCTATGCTCCACAATGTACTGGAGATGACCCGGCCCAACCAAATGGACCACATCATGAGATGTATCTATGCTCCACAATGTACTGGAGATGACCTGGCCCAACCAAATGAGATGTATCTATGCTCCACAATGTACTGGAGATGACCTGGCCCAACCAAATGAGATGTATCTATGCTCCACAATGTACTGGAGATGACCTGGCCCAACCAAATGAGATGTATCTATGCTCCACAATGTACTGGAGATGACCTGGCCCAACCAAATGAGATGTATCTATGCTCCACAATGTACTGGAGATGACCTGGCCCAACCAAATGAGATGTATCTATGCTCCACAATGTACTGGAGATGACCTGGCCCAACCAAATGAGATGTATCTATGCTCCACAATGTACTGGAGATGACCCGGCCGAACCAAATGCCGCTGCACTCGCCTGCACCAACCACTGGAAGGACGTGATATAGACGAGGATGGCCAGACACGAGGAAGAAGAAGTTTAAATAAAATCTCATTGGGGAACTTGTGTGTGGGGAACACGATTTACTGAGTATTCATTCATTTCCTTGATACTTCAAGGTGCCGTATAGTCATACAATTATATGTTAAGAGTAAATTCCTTGCCGCACCTGGTTACATTCGCATAACCTAGTAATCGGATTACTTTTTTTTTTTTTCATAACGCTGTTCTGCAATACTGGCAGAAGAGACCAGATCAGACCTGGAATCCAAGACAGGTTGGACCTGACAAACTAATAATAATTATGATTAAATAGGCCAAACAAAATTTGTAAAAATGCCCTTCTACCAGTAAATGACAGTGATAGTGATAATACAGGTTCTCAACCGGGCGTTGGTAACCAAATGGACCCTTGTAGATCTTTTAAAGATGGAATGCCGTGACCCCCCCCCCCCCCCCCCCCCCCTGCCATAAAACATGATCATCAGGTACTACTGTATGATTATACTAGGAGAAAGATTATTTTTCAAAAACGTGTACAGAAAGTGTTAAAATGCTTTTTATGTGGCCACGCCCACCAGTTCAGTAAGTACGCCTGGTTTGCCTGGTGGGTGGTGATGGGTGGTGATCCACCTGAACTGAAGCCGCACCCACAGCTGTTGTTGTATGACAAAGGGGGAGGGGTTGATATTGTGATGTGACTATATCACTGTCATTTCAATTGGGCCTTTTGACTTAAGGCTTTTAGGAAGAAACCAAAAATACACAGGGAAGACATATTTCAATATTCTAACCACACGGTGGTCTATTGGAGTAATAGTAATAGTAATGTTAACTCCATAGACACATGCAAAACAGAAAAAGTAAATCACGGCACTCCATCTTTAACTCTTGAGAGCGTAACATGAAACCCTTACGGCTCCATTTGGTTTCATTTTACACTCTCATTCAACGACAACAAAATATAAGTTTTGGGTCTGAGAGGAATCAAATGTCATCAAATGGTGGCTTAAACGCAGAATAAATGGACCTTAATGAAAAGAGTTGAAAACCACAGCCCTATAGGAACTAGACACTCTAGTGCAGTGGTTCCCAAAGTGGGGTCCGGGGACCCCCAGTGGTCCTTGAGGGAGTTCCAGGGGGTCCCCAGCTAAATGATAGTTTGGAACCAAATGGACCCTTATGGGTATGTATAACTCTGAGAGTGTACTAATGGAACCAAATGGACCGTGAATGGGTCCATTTGGTTCCATTTGTACACTCTCAGAGTTAAAATATCATTGATTTTACAATATAAATTGATAGATAGATCTTTAGAGATAGATAGAGATAGATCTTTCACAGGATCTAGGGTGCAACACCCCTCAATACTCAATAGTATATGTAAGGAATAAGGTAGTGCATGGAGTCGGACTACATACTCCGGTACAGTAGGTGGCGGTATACACCTGAAAGCAATTGGTTGCAACCCGCCATTAAATCTAAAGAAGAAGAAGAAGAAGAAGACAAGCTCCTTAGGTTTGGTAGTAAAAAAGAGTAAAATAGAGTAGACTTATGTATCTTTACATTGCATGGTAATTTAATGGAGTACGTAGTCTGGCTGGTTTAATGAAGTGAAAACTGCTCAGTCACAAACAAGTGTGGGGCAGTTTGAAAGAGAAGTAAATTCATCTTCACACACTCAACTGCTTGGTCGATTTGTTTTGATTCTGCAGGTGAGTTAGCTACCTATGCTAAGCATTTGTGTGTGTGTGTGTGTGTGTGTGTGTGTGTGTGTGTGTGTGTGTGTGTGTGTGTGTGTGTGTGTGTGTGTGTGTGTGTGTGTGTGTGTGTGAATGAGAGTTAGTGAGAGGGAATGAGCAGCAGGGGAGCTGTATGCATCATAGTGAGGAGGCATAGCTTTATGATAAAAGCGCAACATTTGGCAGAAGTGTTGATAGATAGGCTATATTGGGAACAAATCTGGATATTGGGCCATCCCAAAATATCATCCTGGTGGGCGTGGCAGCCATTTTAGTTGGTCAAATCTTCCTAAACGACCCTCTAGCAGCTACAATATGTACTGTAGGAGGCTGAAATGTTGCATGAAGGTCAAGTGCTTTCATACCAATTGGATGAAATGGGTGGGGCAAATGTAATGGGAGTGGCCTATCATAAAAATGTGCATAACTTCCAAGTAGACATACAAATTTGCACAGCATTTTCTTTTTTGGAAAGGTTGGTCATGACCCAAAGAACAGCTGAGTAACTGGTCATGACGTCTTCCCAAAAAGGGGTGTGGCAGTGGGAGGGGCCTAATCATCACAAAACAATATTTTGTGATAAATATGTCTGTTTAGAGTACGACTGTCTGTAGGACGACCGCTGCAGATGATTGGGGTCGGATTGGGGTCACACACTGTAGAGCAGCCAGGCCATTCACACTGAGCACCGAGCAGTCAGTTCAACTATTTCAAGACATACCCTAGTCCAGGCATGTTCAAAGCCCCACAGTTTCCTTCCTAAGATTAATTATTTATCCAATATAAAACTAACATTATGTATACTGTATAGTATATGTACACCTACGTATACTAGGCTGTGTTGTGACAGGATATAGGCTATAGGTACTATACTACTAGGCTGTGTATATGTCCGGAAGGATGCAGTATTACGTAATACAGTACGTATACAGGCTGTGTAATGTGTATGTTTGTCTGCTGTTGCTAGTGAGTTGTGACGGGGTACAGTGTACACTACACATTACAGTATGTGGCTCTTGGTCAACTCACTTTCCTTCTACCTTACTTATACTCAAAGCTTATGGTGTGTCTCTCTCAACCTGCTCCACAGGTACACAAGCCAGGGTGATGACCCCAGACCCCCAAGCTTCTTCTCAGCCCTGAGTCCATTCTCCTGCTGTGACATGATGTGAATGCTGAACCCTATAGAGTCTGCCCTAAATCCCTGACCACTGCACCACACCAGAATGCTATGTGCCGTACTAAACATCCAATGCTGAGTGAGAAGATGGCAGCCAGGAGAATGAGGCTGGTCTGTGCCATTGATACTGGGAGGAAAGTACTGGCCAGCTAGCCAGCTGTATGGACGATGGAGATGACTGGAGACGCCGCTGGAGGGCTCATCATGAACTAGAGAGAGAACCAGAGGCTCTATCTGTTCCAAAGTTTGACCCTGGCATCACTTACACAACTGATGATGTCAAGTAGAAGACGGCAGGGTAGGAACTTTGTTTTTTTCTGCTTTGCTGCTGCTGCTGCTTGTGTTGTTGCTTTGTGTATACGAGTGTGATTCAAGCTGGTGTACTATTTCTGTCTTTTTGGCCCAATGACTGGGTGGCAATGTTCAGTAACTGTTTCCAACTGATGTGAGCTAGAGGTTTAGGGCTTTGACATAACAGCCATAATTTCTATCTGTCTGTCTGTCTGTCTGTCTGTCTGTCTGTCTGTCTGTCTGTCTGTCTGTCTGTCTGTCTGTCTGTCTGTCTGTCTGTCTGTCTCTACAACAGTGAATATCAACTGCTTTGCAGCGTAATTGTGATTTGTCATTGATTTTGATTGGCCTAGTTTCTGTTGCCCCCCTGATTGATTTGTAACAGATGTGTTGATGGATGGAGTCCCCTCAGTGTGGGGCAGACCCCAGCACTGCCCAGAACGGAATGTTCTTCTGTTTTCAAACTTAGAACACGTTAATGCAGCTTAGTTGAGAGGAATTAAGTTTAGGTAGAATAGAGCTACAAGCTTTTATGATGGACCCACCCGACACAATAGTGTCGAAAAGCAAACCCTTGCTATAATGGAATCTAGCAGCTACAAACCAAGTGATCCTCTTCTATAAATACTGTCTGAAATTAAACTGCATGTTAAATGGATGATTAAATCCAAAGCTGCAGTAGTCTAAATTGTTTATATTAGTTAGTTCTGCATTCCTGTGGTGATGATAAATTGGTCTATCATGTGTAGGCGTATGGCTGTTCAAATGGAATATTACATTGATTTACAAAGAAAACATTTGGTCACGGATTTCACTGTTACAGTACCTGTGTATATGTGCTATTGTTTTAAAAAGCACCAATTCCTTTCTAAACAAATTGTAATACTTAGATCCATCTTCACCTCCACTCTTGTTGGTGCACAGATCAACTTTTGTCCTTTCTTATTTCATCCTGTGTACTTAGGTGCTCTGCTCAACAAAGGTGGAACACAGGATAGTATTTTGATTGCACCAATCTCTGCTCCGATACAGTCTAGGGATGCAACAGTTAATCGAACTAATACATTTAATCGTATTAGTTAAAATAATAATTTACCACTAGTTTGGGTTAGTCATTCTAGACATTCACAGAAAAGTATGTACTGTACAAGCTCACAAGCTCACATAGCATACCAGTATTCACTATTTTTGCACAACACAGTTGTTGACACATATCAATTCTTCATATCAAAACATGCTCTTGATTAGCGATTAATTGAAAAGGTAATTGATGGAATAATCAATAAGACAAATAATCGATCGCTGCGCATGAAAACAATCAATCAAACCCCTTTTGTCATAGCAACTTAACGTAAGCATGAACACTTATTAGCAATTACCATTTGACCCAGGCCTGACTTTACTAACAAGCAGGCTATGCCCTCACCCATGTTAAACCTGTACTGTAATTGCTCCTAAAGGACTTTAGAATGTCACAGTATTGTACCATAACTTAATTATCCTAATGCTCTTACTGCAAGGCAGCACAATAGCTTGCTTTGTAGAGAAAGGGTGAATGGAGGTGAACATGCAGCCGAGTATGAGGAATAAACCCGAATGACCGCAGTTTGTGGTGAAACGTGGTGAAGGAAGCCTGACGGAGCTCTTAAAATAGTGTTTATGAACCTATTGTGATCTAGCTGTTTGGTCCCCCAGAATACATTATCCACTTAAGCCCTATTTTATACTTTATCATACAACAGTTTTGCACGAATATGGCAAAAATAGCTAGGAAGAGGACAGTAGGAGAGAGTGTGAGGGAAAGATGGTGTGTGGGAGTGTACTGTGTGAAAGAGAGCAATGACATTGTCCCCTTTTTTGATAGAGTTAATACAAAGGCAACAAAGGTAAAATGATCTTGAAGCTTGGTGTCACAGTAAACCCTGAGGACGGTGTGTGACTGTCTGTCAGTAGATTAATATCTGTGTTTCTTGGTGCTTATCTTGGTCCTGCCCTGAGTGTTTAACCACATGAACCCTGGCATCCATGTTCTGGGGAAAATATGTGGCAAAAATGGCCAATCTGCAAGTTTTTGTTATTTTAGGCCAACAATATTTTGTGTATACAGGAAAAAAGGAGGGTGCCTAGTAGTAGTATAGACCCCTAAAGTGTACTCTGGCCAACTAAGTAGGGTTTTAGTAATTAACTTCAAACTGTATGTGGCCATAACTATATGTACATTATACTGTAAGTTTGTGTGTTTAAGTGAGAGAGTGTGAGAGATGTGTGTATGTGTGTGTTTCTGTATCTCTAATAACCCCTAGGAATGAACTGATGGAATACTGTCAATAAACAAATCCCATCTTTCCTCTTTACCGCTTGCTCCTGTTGCTTAATTATTTCCCCTCCCTACTGTTTCTATGTTCAGATATGCTTTATATATAGATCTCCCATTGCTTTGTTTGGCTAGAATGATAATGTAAGCCCACTCTAAGCATCTGCAGTAACTTAATTGGGGACAAAGAATAATATAAGCCCATGGGGAAGAACTAAAATACATTTATATTTTAGCCAATTAGCTGGCTCTCTTATCCAGAGTTAATTTTCAGATAGATAGGAGTGACATTGTACAGTAGCAAAGGTCAACCGGGCTCAGGAATAGGACCCAGGACTCAGAGCCTACGTTGTACACTCTTTAACCATAACCGCACCCCAACTGTGACCATTTAATGGCAGGGAAGCTTCTCAGCTCGGAAACACAAGTTGAGTGACAAATCTCTAATTGTAGCTAAAGTAAAATCCTCAGTGTTCATTTTACTCTGAGAGTGTTCAAATGAGGATTGTTTGGTTATAAAGTACACTCCGAGTTACAAATGGATTCATTAACACTGAGGATTTGACTGTATAGCCTGCATGCCTTTCAAGGCTATTGCCTTAATTTGGCAATGAGAACAGGAATGTGGGGGACGGGAAAGCATTTGTACCGGTTGGTGTAACGAGCTGACCTAATTACCCACTAACGAGCCACAATGAATGAGGCACAGATGATCCCCGTCAGCCAATCCAATGCACTCGTTCACCTCACCACCCACATTTCTTGGAAACGAATCGGCACTGCAATAGGCTGCTGCTAGTATACGCCATTTTTCATACTCCATTCCAATTGGCAATGACTGGCTTTCAAAGTTTGCGGGAAGGGCCCATTTAAAAGAAAATGACACAAATTACGAACGCAGTATCCAATCTACGTCAAAATACATTGCCACACATTGAGGGGCCTCTAAACAACACCGAGCCAAATGCAATTCACTTACACACCCATAGTGGGCATCACATACAGTACACTTCTTGCATTAACAGGAATGTTAATGTTAATTAGTTACTAATTGTGAGGCAATGAGTGTCAAACTGGAATTTTGGCTTAAAATAGTAACGGGCAGGGCCTGTAAAAAAAAGCCTTATTGTATATCATGAACACGACATCCAATCAACTCCAAATTGAAATCGCATGTTGAGGGTCCTCTCCAAAAGCGCTTTCGCTGATGGCCATAGGGGATGCCACAAATGCAAGGGCAGCACACTCTTACCAGAAGCTTCCTGTGTACTTCAAGCACAGCATAAAGCTACAGTATTTAAGCACCAAGACTAAATGATTAAAATATGTCACATAGCCTACAGACGGGTATGGCAAATTGGTAATGATCATTGGCCAATCACCATTGGCATTGCAGCGAAAAAAGAGGAGACACACACAACCTGCGGCCCAAATTTCTATAGGGCCGTAACAGGGTCTCTATAGGGCCGTAACAGGGTCTCTATAGGGCCGTAACAGGGTCTCTATAGGGCCGTAACAGGGTCTCTATAGGGCCGTAACAGGGTCTCTATAGGGCCGTAACAGGGTCTCTATAGGGCCGTAACAGGGTCTCTATAGGGCCGTAACAGGGTCTCTATAGGGCCGTAACAGGGTCTCTATAGGGCCGTAACAGGGTCGCTATAGGGCCATAACAGGGTCTCTATAGGGCCGTAACAGGGTCTCTATAGGGCCGTAACAGGGTCTCTATAGGGCCGTAACAGGGTCTCTATAGGGCCGTAACAGGGTCTCTATAGGGCCGTAACAGGGTCTCTATAGGGCCGTAACAGGGTCTCTATAGGGCCGTAACAGGGTCTCTATGGGGCCGTAACAGGGTCGCTATAGGGCCGTAACAGGGTCTCTATAGGGCCGTAACAGGGTCTCTATAGGGCCGTAACAGGGTCTCTATAGGGCCGTAACAGGGTCTCTATAGGGCCGTAACAGGGTCTCTATAGGGCCGTAACAGGGTCTCTATAGGGCCGTAACAGGGTCTCTATAGGGCCGTAACAGGGTCTCTATAGGGCCGTAACAGGGTCTCTATAGGGCCGTAACAGGGTCTCTATAGGGCCGTAACAGGGTCTCTATAGGGCCGTAACAGGGTCTCTATAGGGCCGTAACAGGGTCTCTATAGGGCCGTAACAGGGTCTATATAGGGCCGTAACAGGGTCGCTATAGGGCCGTAACAGGGTCTCTATAGGGCCGTAACAGGGTCTCTATAGGGCCGTAACAGGGTCGCTAGGGATCATGTGGTTAAAAAAACAACATTTGATTATGATTATTTTTACTCTAACATATTCTCACCCCAACATATATTATACAGTACAAGAGCATACCAGTGTGCCAGTTCACTCCCATCTCCAATGTTTTATGCATAGACATTCGTAATGAGACGTTTGAGCAATGGGAGGACTGCTGCTTTATTAAGACAGTCTGAGAATATGACTTACATGTGTATGAGGAACGATTCCACATGAGTCTGATCAGTGTCTATAGATGGAATGACAGTGGTTCATATGCTCCCCATGTGTGAAGGCCTCGCCATGGTGGCCATGCAACTAAAACGGCTGGTCGGGGAGGGAGGGATACAGTATGTCTGATTTCACTGTCTATAGTGCCATTCACCGGAAATACCCAATGTACAAGGTCACAACCTGTAACATGCATGACACATCGAGAGCTTGTAGATCGTCTGTTTCCGCTAGTTATTGATTTGTTATCATTTGCAAAGACATTTAGAGGCTTCTTCATGTGTGTCGCTCGCCCTGCCTATCTCTCTATTTCCTGCATTCTCTCTCAATTTTCCACCCTTCTTCCTATCCTCTCCATGTCATTTTCTTCTATCTTTCTGTTGCCAGTCTGCAGTACTCTCACAGGTCTCATCCAACCCTGTGTGTTGCCAGTCTGCAGTACTCTCACAGGTCTCATCCAACCCTGTGTGTTGCCAGTCTGCAGTACTCTCACAGGTCTCATCCAACCCTGTGTGTTGCCAGTCTGTGGACTCTCACAGGTCTCATCCAACCCTGTGTGTTGCCAGTCTGTGTACTCTCACAGGTCTCATCCAACCCTGTGCTATTTGTGTCATATGCAGAATGTACGTGCGGGTATGCGACTGGGATTTGAACGCTGACAGACTCCTTCTAAATCTGTCTCTCTACGCTGTAAAAATCATCAGTGTCAATTTAGTGTACAAATGTAAGGGTCCCTCTGGTTATACTTACTTGTACACAGAAAATGGATAAATTACCATTGTAGCAGTTGCATTTATTTCATTTCAGCTTATCATGTGAACCAATCAAGAAAACATAACAGGAATATGATTCGTTTGTTTTTCAATTGAAACAGGCAAACAACTGAAATATGTGTCTAAACAAGCACAATTTGCTTTAAACAAAGCATATGTGCACAATCAAATACAAATTAGCTGTGAAGTACTAACCCTGGCAAGCCACTCTCACACAACTCCTATGACATGTACACACTGCACGCACGCACACACGCACACACGCACAGGCCCTTGAGGGTATGAGGTCTACTCATCCAGAGCTCTGTCCTATGCTAGTTCTGTCATCTCTCTTCACCCTTGGGACTTCTGGGTCCCTCCATCCCTTCACAGTCAATACCGACCCCCCCCCCCCCCATCCCCCCCTCTCTCTCACACACACACACACACACACACACACACACACACACACACACACACACACACACACACACACACACACACACACACACACACACACCATGTTCCCACTTTTCCCTGTGGCCGTGTATAAATCAAGCTGAGGAAATCACCATCATTTCCATCCATCCTGCCTGTTCATAAGGGAAACATAAAAAGCTCTGTACTGTATGTACTAGCATAACAATATCTATTAAAGAAAACATATTGGACATTTCTGCCACATAATTATACCCATCATAAGACTGTGTCACATAATAATTAAGCTCTACAAGCTCACAACCAGTCACATCCGCAATGCATTGTGAGCTTGTAGATCTGCCATAGTCGGCATGTGACACGTACAGCGAAGCGTAAATCCGGCTCTAGGAGGAGATGAGAGAGAGAGATAGAGAGACAGACAGAGAGAGAGAGAGATAGATAAAGGAAGCGGAGAGCATAAAGATGTGGGAGGAGGTGGAAAGGATCAAATCTATATTCCCTCCCTCTAACGTGCCAGTGATAACCACAGAGGCCAAGCTCCTCTTTTCAAAGCCGTCTAAACGAGGGAGCGGCTAAAAGCCCTGAGAGCCTTTCAGCCGGGCCTCGCCACAGCCAGCCAGTCGATACGGCATGGCCACAGGGCGGGCTAACAGTGAAGGGGGGGGGGGGATACAATACAAAAAAAAACAGAAAGGAAAAAAAACACACACCCTGTGGCCAAATCTGACATCCACTTTCAGCGTAAACATGTCCTCTTGTCGCACATGGCTCGGACCAGGGCCGGGCTACATCCACCATTGATCGACCTGAAATAATACGGGGCACATTTATGGGGCTATTTCTGCCAAAGATTACACACAGATAGAAGAGAAAGAGGCCCTGGGGAGATAAGGAAACAGTAAAGGGGGGGTGCAGGATTAGGGAGGTGGGGGAGGAGAGAGGCTGAAGGAGATGGAGGGACAAGCCTGGAGACAGGCTGTGACAGGGGAAGGATGAAAGCCAGAGGGGACTATAGGACAATTGCTGCTGTCAGTTTGTCACCATTAAGACCTGAGGCCGATTCTACAAATTGTTTTGTCACTTAAAATGTTATTAATTTTTGAACAATAGCAAAAGAAAGAAAAACACATACAGTACAAACAAACGTGAAAAAATAAAATGAAATAAAATCGACATTGCGTTTCAAACCTTGCATGTTACATCACATATTCCTACGCATTTACTGTTGCTCCTCATTCCCCCATACCCTTATTCTTTCTGTTTCGTCGTAAATGTCCTCCATTAGTTCTTCCTGCAGTCTCAGACGGTGTGTCAGTTTCTCCATGAGATGTATCTCCTGAATCAACTCCTCCCATTGTCCCTGTGTTGGGGGTTCTATCTGTCCCCATTTTCTTGTGATAGCTTTCTTTCCTGCCGCCAATAAAATGTTTACCAGATATCTATCCTCTCCTCGTATCTTTCCCTCCATCAAGTTTCCTAAATACAACACATCACACTTCATAGGCACCTCATATCCCAATATCTTTTGTATCTGATCATGTATCATTTTCCAAAAATCATCCATTTTGGGACATTTCCAAAACACATGTGAATGATCCACATTTACATCTCTACAACCTCTCCAACATTCTACAAATGTCTTCTAAATCAGTAGTTATTACACGTTCAGGATTTTTCAAAAATGTTCAAAAATAGCAGATGCATAAACTCACAGCGTGTCAATTAACAAAAAAATCTAAAAGTCTAATCTAAAATGACACAGATACTTAGGGAAGAGATTTTGATTTCAAAATATAAGGACATTGCTTTGCTCACAACCTTAGCATCCTGTATTCCAAGGTTCAAACTGTAAAAATCATCAGTCTCACATTTAAAACATTCCTTAAGTATTTCTTTATAAAACCGCGATATTATAAATCATGAATATCGAATATTTCAGGCAGTCTACTATTCCCAAACAGTGTAAACATTTCATTTTTAGCGGTTAATTATTAATTAATCAATGAACAGGCCAGAAAGCAGTTACACAAACATTTCATTCAATTAGACATCACAACATCAGCTAGCTTGCAGCTAGCTTAGGCTGCAAGGGTGAAAAGAAAATGTTGAATACAAGATAAAATGAAAATCATTTGCTATTGCTACAAATTAATGAACAAATGTATTTCCTAGATTAGAAGAGCAATGCCAAAAATAAATTCATATCGACGGCTGGCCAGCTCTAACCACAATAATTGTGTTATAATAAAATATTGATTCTATCACTTAAGTGACTGCTTGGGTGACATTGTTGTTGCCTTCCTCCCCATGGCAGCATCTTTGGCCTGCTTTAGTCCACATCTCTGCATACTTTTCAGCAGGAAATGACATCATCTGGCTGTTCACAGAAATGAAGGGTAGGTTCAGTTTGACTACCTGCATAACACATTCTCACAAAATTGATCGAGCTGCAATATATGACAAATTATAAGTGGGCGTGGCCAAGTACAGGAAGCACTATCATTGGATAGCCTTTCAAATACATCCAATACAGATGGAACAGTGAAATGTGTGTGGGCTCACTGGATTAAAACATTAGCTCCAAATTAGTACGGTCACAGGGTCAAATCACACATAATTGTTACCAAATGTTAGGTTAATGTGAGGTTAGGTTTAGGCATAGTTTTTTGTGATGTTAAATCCTGCATGCTGTTCTCTCGTCTTACACACTCTGCTGTTGAAACTGTGCAGCCCATGGACTTGTGTAACTTCAGTGCAATATCTACAGTACTTCTGCTTTCGTGGTGATTGTTGTGGCATCCCTTCTCCGCAGAAACAAAGTCAAGGCCTTCAGTGGTTCGAGCACATCTTTTACACAAGCCAACTCCGATTCGAATAACCACAGTGTCCTCTTCATACTGTAGATCCCTGCACATTTGGCTCTTTCTTTGGCAGACAGTACGTTGTCATTAGACGACTCCTGAAAGAGCCTCTCCAGGGCTGGGTAGCTCTCCCATAACGCTGTCACAAGTGCATGATGAGGACAGCCAGCGGACATCAAACCTCTCCCTACTTTCCGTGCACGCGTATCAAGCTCTATAGTGTGGACTGTTCCAGTTGTCACAAATGCTTAGGACTTTTCACGTGGGGAAAAAAAACCACGTGAAAAACGCATTGTGTGGCTCGCGTGACTTTATTGACTGTGTTGCGTAATCAAGTTCATGCAGTGGATGATTATCAATTTTTTGTTTGCTCACACAGGAGCAGATATTCTATTTGATGATCTTAGCAGCTGCCTGTAGTAGAAAACCAACCACCTCCTTTAGTGTAGAAACAGGCCCTCGGTTGGCTCCTCCCATTCCTTAGTGCACTTACCGGGTGCTTTAGTGTTTATTCCTATTAATAAAAACACTACATGTTTACGGCAGTGGCACTGACAACAGCAGAATCAGCCTTGAGAGATTAACTGCATAATAGCCTATATAATTTAGTGTGACCGGAAGTAGGAATAAAACATATTCCCACCGGCAATAAAAATGAATGATCAGCTCACTGGCCTCGTGGTTAGTGTCCACCTGCGATTAGGGGCTTGGGGGTTCAATCCCTGGACGAGTCATACCAAAGACTATAGAAATGGTACCCAATGCTTCACTCTTGGCACTCAGCACTCAGGCTGTATTGGGGTATACGTCTGCGACATACTAGTGCTGGGTGTACTTGTACAGTACATCAAGCTGTCTCACACACAGGAGGAGATGGTAGTGTGGCATTGGTCGGACTTAACGGGAGGTCTGACTTAAGGGCAGTCCCCGGAGGAGATAGGGTCCTGACCTATAGGCTGCATGTCTCGGGAACTATTGGTTCCCAAGGTAAGGCATAGGAAATGTATGGACATATTTAATTTAGTTTGACCACAAGCAGGAATAAAATCTATTCCCACATGTGGTAAAAATGAATGAACAGATGCACTTTCCATGCACTTGAATGTTTCTCCATGAAGCTGCATGGTAGCAGAATGGGGGAATTAAGCATGCAAATTGGTTATACCGGTAAGTAATAATTGAAGGTGATAACATAGGTACCGTAATTATAATAACATATGGGTGTGTTTATGACATATATGTATAGTTGATCAGGCCAGGTTTGAAGGGAGCACTGGGGTAACGTATGATCTTCATGCAATCCTTGAACTGCATGTTGAAGTATATGGCATTAAATTGTTAAACTGTGAATATATTGACCGAGAGAATACAACACGAATGCTTGTTTGTACATAATTCGCTAACCCAGGAGCTTACGGTGACATATTATGTCACACACACACAACCTTGATCCTAGACAGACACTGCTTTGGGTGGCATGGGGACTGGTACCAACCTACTGAGCAATTAAAAGAAAGGGAATGATGAACTCAAGATGGGCTTTCAGTTGGAGGATTAGTTTATGTTCACTACTGGGATTATTACACTGTATACGTCTTGCATGGACTGCCACTGGCTGTATACACAGTACAGATGGCAGCCGTGGTATGCCTTTAAAAACAATATTGAGACAGGGTAGCGGCAGCACGGGTCAGTGGCTCTGTGGTGCCGCGTCGATCTACAACAGATGGGCCCCGCAGCAGCACTGGAAATCCCCTGGCATGCATACACACACACACACACACACACACACACACACACACACACACACACACACACACACACACACACACACAAAAACAACAACCCTGACTCTCCAGTCTCCACCTCCATTTTAAGTCCAGCAACGGTGTTCGCTCCTCCAAAACCTCATTATCTAATGACATATCTCAGTGAGTCAATATCCTGTGGGAGAAACATTGGATTTGTTTTGGCCTCAACACACTACAAAATCTTTTCAAATTAATATCAGAGGAACAGGATAATTTGGAAGGATTACAAAGTACCAAATCTACATATCTACAGGGAGTGCATACAACTGGGAGAGAACTGCATTCACACACAATCAATGCCAAACTTTGATTTTGTCTTTCATCCAGTGTTATCTTAGAAGAAGTTCTAAGAAGTTCAACAATTATTGTGAACATTTTAATGAACCGTAATGTAGTCAATAACCTTAACCATGGTTCCCTTTGTGCCATGCCTGGATATAACGCCATAGGACAACTTAACACATTCTCTACCCTGCCCTGAGGCACACCGGTCAACCATAATAGGGGTTTGAGTGGTTACAAAATGGGTCTGAGAGTGCTTGATGAGAATCCAAGATTCAGACTTGTTTTTTTGTATTATTTATTTCTCTTTCTTTCATGTCCATTTCACGATGCCATTTGCTAAACTTTAGACAGGGGGCAAATAAAATAACTTGCAACACTGAAAAGAAAATGTGGTCCTTTTTGCTTTTCATCCGTTTGCACTTGGACATTTCATCAAAAGAACAGCAACAACTGATTTGAGGGGAATCATTTTTTTCTTTTCATATCCGTTCGCGTGTGTGTGTGTGCGTGTGCGTGTGTTTGCGTTTCCCTTCAGTGCAGTTGGGGGCAAGATTGAAAAATCTATGTCCAGATAAAACAACGAATTCATCTCTGGCCTAACGTGTTTTCTGGACGTGGCACCCTGACCTCCCAGGAACAAAAGACGCCAGCACAAGTCCCTGAGATTAGTCATTTTCAGCGGGAAAGGGCCAGTACATGTTTCAATCGATGAAAATGTCATCAGGGACAAACCTGTTTTCCTCAGTGCTGTTGTAGATAAATATTGTCCAATGCTGTACTGCCAATCGCTCTCTGCCTTCAAAACAGAACCCCTCTAACACTCAAACATTCTCTCTCTCACACACACACACACACACACACACACACACACACACACACACACACACACACACACACAGCCATGTCTTTTTTAACATCAAATAATAAGCATTATCTACTATTATCAATAGTACACACAATATTTTAGATTTGATCAGGAATAGCTCGGTATAAGGAAGCCATTGCTGCAGGTGACAGTATTTGTATTCAGAAATGGATTTGACAAGAAGCTGATGTATTACATGTTTTAAAATGTAATACCAGTGCATCTCGACTTTTTGGTGGGTGGTAGCTATATGTGGGAAACATAACGAGAGCAGTGACACAATGTAGAAGACATACTGTACAGTAAGGCAGAAGGTAAGTTAAATTAACACTAAGCCTTCTGTCAATATCACAGAATAGTTTGATAGTGATAGTGATCTATTTTATAATAACTACTGTATAATCAATGTAGTAATGGATAGTGTTTTTGTGTTTCGCTTTGCACCATCCTCCTTTCAAAAAGAAACGGCAAGTTATTAACATGAGCCTGGGGTTCCGAGAAATACAATCACAGTTGACATTTAGCTGTGAATGAAACTGAGATGTAGGCCAGGGCACAGAGCCACACGGCAGCTCATTGGAATAGGGGATGATTAGCTTCCGATGTCTGTGAATCGATGAGGGGAAGAAAATGTAATGGCGTTGCAGAGACCGAGCAGTGAAATGGATGTGCTTTCGCACTTCTTTCATAGAAATGGGAGCAGGTGTGCCGACTCCCAAACTGTGTTCATGAAATTCAATTCCACTCCAGTTTTATTATATGGACCTGGGTTCGTCTTTTCATCACAGATGTCCTTTCTTTGTTCTATGAAGTGAGACTGGAAAAGCTTCTCCTTCAGCTGTCTGCGATGGAGCAAGTAATAATGCCTTTTCAATCAACTGAGTACTCACATAGTGTGTCTATGGGCCCTTTATTGTAAATAAATAAAATTACTGTGTGTGATATTGGCCTGGTGGCTCATTGTGTTTCAGACTTCTGCCCCTCCAGCTCATTGATGATGACATTGATGCAAGGCCTCAGCTGGAGCAGCCCCCCCCCCCCCCCCCCCCCCAACACACACACACACACACACACCCGCACAAACACATGCACGTCAGGGGGCAGAACTGAGCCAGGGCTCCGTGTGTGTACTGTATGCGTGCATGAGTTAGCATGCGCACATTATGCGCATGCACATGCTTGCAAGTGTGCACTGATGTTTGTGTACTTGCGTGCATGTGCAAGTGCAAGTGCGATCATTGGCAGGGTGCCTCTCCACACAGAGGCCTGTTGTTATTGGAGAGGGGCTGTCTCCGTTCCCTTCATCTGAGGGGTCCATACAGATACAGCACCATAGTGTGTGTTGGCAAGACATGCAGTCCCATCCCACTGCGACTCTCTTCCTCTGTAGACGCAGGGTGCTAAGGCTTTGCAACCCCCATCATTCTGTGAGCCAAGAGGAAGAATGGGGGTGGGGAGGGACGGGCGGGTAAGGGGGACAGTGGGGTAGCTGGATGGAGACGGTATATTGCAGTGATTTAACTCACTTTTCATTTCAAAGATCCCAGCTTGGTGTTTTTAGGTCATTGGACCTCGATTTGATTTTTAACTCTAGTTCCTAACGATCAATCATTTAACTGGGTTCCCCCTGGACCCCCCCCAACCCCCAAGGACCACTGGGGGTCCCTGGAACCCATGTTGAGAACCAGGGACGGTCCGTCAGGGTAGCTGGTGTACGGACGTTCCCCGGCCCGGGACTCCAGGGGCCCGGCCTTCCAGCTGTGAGATGATCACGATCACACAGTCACAGACCTTTACTTTGTCACAATTTGCAAGCCCTGCCTGCCAGAGAACCCACATGGATTAAACACAAGCTTTTCGCCATAAATTAATATATTTACGATATGAAAACCATGCATCTGTGACTTAAACAATGTACACACTTTGGATGTTAAACATGGAACCTCCGGATTTAGGTGAGTCGTTAATTGTATAAGTCTCATGCTGGCGCACGCTGATAAAATCGCTCCAAAAAACATTAACAGGTAGGCTACGGCAAGTTGGCAGTAGTACTGTTACTGTCACTGCCTGCAAGAATGTGATATTATTAAATTGAAATTCACTTAGCCTGCTTACATCATGCCCTGGATATGGCACAATGGTGCCAGGAAACAACCTGGCTCTCAACCTTGACAAAACAAAAGAGCTGATCTTCGACTACAGGAGACCTCCCAGAGATCACTCTCCCATCCAGATCGGGAGTGCTGCAGTGGGAAATGGGAATGGTCAGAGAGTTCAAATTCTTGGGGGTGCACTTCACTGAGCATCTCAACCTGGGCAGTACAGGTGGTGAAGAAGCACAACATCGCCTCCTACTTCCTGAGAAGACTCAAGAAAGCTGGCATTGGCCCCAAAGTTCTAAAAGCTTTCTACAAAGGCACCACAGAGAGCTTCCTGACTGGCTGCTTCACTGCCTGGTATGGCAGCTGCACCGACATCAAACACAAGGCAATGCAGAGGGTTGTGCGGACAGCCGAACGCAATCCCCCCCCCCCCCCCCCCCCCCCCCATCGAAGCCCTGTATGACGATTGCTGTCAGCAAAGCTGAAGGATCCAATCCATCCCAATCATAATCTTCTTCCCACATAAGTCAGTTGTATGAACGAACTGTCAAGAATGACAAAGAACCAGGGCAAAGGAAAACGCTAGTGTTTGCACTCAGAATTTTTAATTCCATGACTGCCAGTGACAAACCATGGACAATGTTTTTTTCTTTCCTTTCAAACTCCAACTTGGAAAAAGTGTAATTTGTCACTGAACAAATCCTGAGATGAATAAAGTGAGGCGTCTTTAATTAGGGTAACTGCTATAACACATAAAAAATAATACGTCACCGATAATTACAGCATTACAGACAACATACAGCATTTTAAATGAGTGAAAACATAAAGTTGGCGGGGATGTGTGCTACAGTGAATCAGCATTGATTACCTAGTATGCCTCACTGTATGAGTCATAGACACTGTGAAGTGTTTGAGAAGACTTCTCAGAATCACATGGCTTTATTAGAGAGCGAGGGGGAAGTGATAGTACGTACAGTATGATGTATGAATGTTTTAGTAAGTAAGGACCACTTCCCCCATTTTCAACCTACCTAACTGTAGATTATACACCGACAAGTGACTTTGTTTCTTTGCTCTTTGTCATGGTGTCAGTCTATATTATGTGAATTATGCTCTCAACACTGACGCACTGTGACTTTAACCACTAACGTCCATAAGTATATACCAGTAAGATGCCCTGAGGGCGAGAAGTCGTGCACGCATCCGCCTGGGTGATGGCAGACGGCAGACTGCAGGGCGAGCGCTGGCGCTTTAGCATGGGGGGGTCAGCTCAGCATATGGAATGAATTCTGTACTGGCCGTATATGGAGCGTGTCTTGAGTGTGTTAAAGGACCACTTCACCACTTTTCAACCTATCTTCATATAATAGGTCCTCACTAATAATCATGAAAGAATGGCATGATTCTTTTCTACTCAGTCTGTTTCTCATAGGACGGCTGTGGGCAGTTTAGAAACCGTCTTCCAGTGACATCAACATTAGGCAGATATTTTTTTAAACAAGATTTGTTTTACAAAAATATTTAGATTTTCATTATCGTGAGAACGATGGCATCTATTTTCGCATTGCAACTTTTCAGGACTAGAAAGCCTGCAGTTTTTATTAGCTTGTATTCTCCATCGATGATGTCACTGGAAGACTGTTTCTGAACTGCCCACAGCCCTCCTATGAGACACAGACCGAGTAGAAAAAAATTGCACCGTTTTTTCATGATTATTAGTAAGGACCTATTATATGAAGATAGGTTGAAAAGTGGTGAAGTGGTCCTTTAAGGCAGTCTGTAGGATACATGCTCAGAAGGACAATACAATAATGAGGCACGACAAGAATTCAGAGTTCTAGAAGTACGAGGATTTAGTCAAAACTTACATGACCTGTCATGGTAATGGAAAACCCAGTCTGACTCTCAGAGTAACATAGGATCACAGCCTTTATAGCTTTCACCCTCACAACAGCCAACCCCCAACATAGCCTAAGAGCCTATCAGTTCAACAAATGGGACAGTAACAGAGTGAAACAAAACGGCACCACAGGGGTGTGACAGATGAGATAATCTCACAGGAAATGGCTGTACTGCAATTTAGAGATACAATTACAAAGATACTCTTTAGAAAGGCGTGTTATTAAATGTTTACATCTAAATTTCTACGACAAGTGTACAGGGTTTGATGAGGTCAGATCAACATATGGAATGTCAGAACAGGAAGGACGGGTTGGGAAGGATCAACATATGGAATGTCAGAACGGGTCAGCTCCATATATGGAGATCTAAGGGTTTGAGGTTTTACGTCAGATGTAGAGTTGCTGGCCGGCTCCATATATGCAAATCTGGGTGATGATCCAGTCTTTTCCATGTATGGTTATCCAGGGTTTGATGAGGTCAGTGTCGTGATCTTCATATATGGAGATGGCCATATATGGTGGCGTGATGTCACGAGGCATGACCATATATGGAGGCGTGATGTCACGAGGCATGACCACATATGGAGGTGTGATGTCACGAGGCATGACCATATATGGAGGCGTGACTAATGGACGAGATGCAGGTTTTCGTTACAACGGTTACAATAATTCACAGTATCTGCTGCTATGCTCACACATCTTTATATCTTATCTCAGGTACAAATATGTAGATAATTTGCTTTTGTTTTCTTGTTTCTTGTTCTTGGGAACTACCCAAGAACCCAACTACCAACTACCGGTATGCATACATTTTAATTTCACTCACTTCTTTACTTCTCGGTATGCAGGTTTGGTCATTCCAAACAAAATTTCAAACGTTTTATTTGTATTAACAATAGCTTCTATTTCAGCATGCTTTCCAGGTAGAGAGAAGCTGTAGTTTGAATCGCCGTCAATGATGTCATTGGTTGGCAGGTTTCTGAACAGTCAATAGACCATCAATAATGTGAGTATAGACGGAAATGATGAGCATTGATGAGGGAAATGGGTGAAGTGCTGAAGTTAAATACATACCAACCACCTATGAACACTTTATTCCATACAAATTGAGTAATTCTCCATATGATAATGCATACAGTATATTCAAGTCTCCTTCTGCAATGCTGGCTTCAGAGCTACAGTAGTGCATCATTTCAGGGCTACTTATCATGCATGTCCCCGGGTGCAAAATGCTAGGTGTTTTTGGAAATTGCCACTCGGAGCGTGGAGAACGCTGGCACCCAATTGATCCTACATTTCAGAACGACATCAGAGATCCCATTTGTATATTCAAACCATCACTCTCACAGAATATTCAGAACGTACTACAGGTATGAGCCAAGGAAAATACACCGCAAAGTATTTGAATATTTATGATGGTGGCCAGATGGAATCCAGCTAGGTCTCTGAGCTTGCAAACAAATGATCTGGCACTCCACACTGAGAAAACAACTCTACTGTATGTCATGGGTGATTCTTTAATTAAGATGCTTGCCACATGCAGGGTTTCATATTTTGCTTAACCCATTTTGACCTGACCTCAAAATTTTAATAAAATATTCTAAATCCTCCAGTTTTCTGAAATAAATATTTTCATGATTTTTCAAAAATAGCAGACCTACAAGCTTGTAGCGCGCCACTCGGTGGCGCGCTACAAGCTTGTAGATCTGCTATTTTTCAATAGCATGTTTAAAACACCAAAAGGGGTTCCCGCCCAAAATGGGTTAAACGTGGCACTCGAAATAAGCTGACACCTTTCTATCTTCCCTTCATTTCGTTTGCCATCTCTGATGCCATTTGTAAAGTTCTCCAGGATTTTCCTTTTCCTTTTAGTACACAGGACTGACTGTAGTACTGTATCTGATTATGATCCATTATTTCTCAAGATTAAACTAAGTAATTGTGTTTAGAAAATAGTACAAATGTGGTGACAGTAGTCCACGGCCATCTGGTGTATATATTATTTTGTGAGGACTGTACACCAAACTCAGGATACACGTTTAACAGTGTGCCAAAACAAGCAGCGTTTTATTCAAAGAATTTGTTTTTTCTTTCTTTGCAGGAATAATGACATTCAGAGGTAGGTAAGTGTTAACTTAGTTATTTTTTGAGCTGTCGTCGTCCTGGATGTAAGTTATAATTCAACTTAATTCTTCATAGGTAAGTAAAGTCACTGCAAGGGGTTCCAACAGGTGAGTATAGGGTTAACTTATATTTCCATCCAACAGGGAGAAAGGCAGTTCCAACTCAGGTAAGTCTTTGATAAAGGGTTCAACTCAGGTAGGTTTCTAATAAGCAGTATAACTCAAAATATAGGTGAAGGTTAAGGTTTCTGCACGGTAAGTCTTTCTACTGTTACTTGAGTAGAGTATTAGTTCCTTGTGATAGAGTGGTCAAAGTTGAACGAAAGTTGCGCTATTATTTTAGAAATGGGTCAACAATACAAATGACGCTAGTTTTGTGGATTAATTTACTTTTTATGCGTGGCTCCAGTGCCCTCCACAAAATGACCGGAACTACTTAATATTAACCAAAACCAGAGCAGAACTCCCACCACGGGACTCGGGCAATCTATATTAAAGTATTTCATACAACTTAAGTTCAAAAATTAAACTATCCCTTTAAGGGTAAGATAATTACTGTAGTATTGTATTGTATTGTATTGTATTGTATTGTATTGTATTGTATTGTATTGTATTGTATTGTATTGTATTGTAGAACAGAACATGGAGAAAGCTGGGTGGACTTATTGTCTGCTCCTCTACTGATTGCCTCTGTTGTTTCTTTATCTCTGTCAGTGCATTTCCTCTTACGTTTATGTGCAATTTCATGCAGCCCCCCACACCCTGCCCACGTCTTTTTCCCATTGTCCATTGCTCCTCATTAAACGTTTCTCCCATTTCACTGACAGTTTGTTGTGCAGTTAACTAACTAATGTGAATCTCCTGCTGTTTGAATGGAGTTTAACTGCTTTGTGCAACGCCTTTTTATAATGCTAATCACTAAGTTCAATTGATTAGTGCATCAATCAGAAGAGTTAATTGGACAAGCACATGAATGCTAATAAGTGTCTGATTTGACAGAGCCAGAAATCTGTTATTACATCGTACATCATCATTACCCATAAACCACTGTACCCTATTGCTAAACTGTGAATACATAATGCTGCCACGTATCTCTCAAATAGATGAAGTTCCCTATAATTAAGCTTTAATTGGAAGCGCATCGCTGAGAGACAGAAGGGTGAGGGCGGGTGGGGGTACAGTTAATCTAAAAGAATATGAAATTAGGCTGTGTTGAGAGGGAGGATGGGGAGGTTTTGGATTGTGTTTTTTTCTTGGTGGATGTCAGCGCTTCCCTACAGCAGGACTCATTTCGGCAGTTAGAGACATCATTACTGAGTGGCTTCTAAAGATTTTGACCTTTTGACCTCAGAACATTCAGACCCACCCTTACCCACAGACCCATTGCCAAGCCGTTGTGAGAATGTGAGTCCCCACAGTGTCACCCACAGACACACTGCCAAGCCGTTGTGAGTCCCCACAGTGATCCCACAGCTCTGTTGCCAGAGAAATGAATGTTCTGTATGACCGAATGAACACAAATCAACACACAATAACAGAGCCTCACTCACACTACTGAGTAAAAGCAAATTGTCTTTGATTTTGCTCCCGGAGGAGCGATTAACCAGGCATTGTCAAAGCACAACTATGAACCACAATTATTGTTTATTATTAGCAAAGCGTGCATGAAAAACGGCACAATGCAATTCATTCAAGCTGTTTTAAAATAGTGATACAGTTTGTGTGACAGTGTCACACAAAGTAGGTCCCCATAGAGGTCCACATTTCTGATGCGGTCCATCCATGTGACACCCATTCGTAGCATTCTTGTGTAGACTCCATCCAGGTCTTTTTCCTGTTGTATTGTAAGGGTCCATGTCTCGGCCCCATACAGCAGTACTGACTCCACAGTAGCTATGAACAGCCGCCTCTTAAGGTCTTCTCCCATATTTGATTTCCACACTCTCCTCATTCCGTGCAAGGCTTTCCAGGCAAACTGCTCTCCGAACCTTCAGATCCAGTTGAGGCAGTCCAGGCCCCGAGGTACTTGAAGTCCTCGACTCGCTCGAGCACCGTCCCGTCTGCAGTGTCAATGGTTTTGTCCTCGTTGTTGACTGTCATTACCTTTGTTTTCTTGGCATTGAGCTTGAGGCCGATCTTCCTGCACTCCTTTTCTACTGCCAGTAGTAGCTCCCTTCCTTTCTTGACTGTATCCGAGATTAAGGCGATGTCGATTGCATAGTCGAGGTCAGTGACCATGATGGGGTGTACTCGCCTTGACTTCCTTGGGACCAGAATGAACCCCAGAGCCTCCTCTCTGCCATCGATTGCAAGTCTCCATCACTATAACGAAGAAGAAGGGGGCAAGAGTGTCACCCTGTAGGACGTCTGCTAGAATCTCAAATTCTTTGGTGTCACCGTCACAGGTTTGGACCTTGGCTCGAGTCTGGCTGTAGCTTGACTCTATCATCTGGACCAACTTTTCTGGAATTCTGTAGCACGACAAGTACTCCTGAGTTTCCCCCGGTGGTTGGTATCGAAAGCCTTTTGGAAGTCAATGAAGGTGATCACCGCTGACAGGTTGCGCTCCCTTACTCCTTCCAATATCCTCCTCAGTGCCAGTATCTGCCCGACTGTTGTTCGTTCTGGGCGGAAGCCGTTCTGTGAGTTTCTCAGTAGAGGGTCTAAGATTGGTCTAATTGGTTCTATATTAAGAAAACAACAAACAATCACAATCAGCTCTCTCAGCGTAGGTCTGCTCAAGTATCAAACAATAGGTTGTCAGCAAGCACATCTGAAGCTACAATCTTATTGGGGCTAATTTGTGACAAACCAACTCCTCCTGGCCACGTTTTTTGGTGTCACAGACGGACGCTGGACTTTAACAATATACTTTACTTTGAAAAAGCAAGATCTACAAGCCTAAATTAATTGAAATGTACGTAATGTATTTTGTGATGATTTTCTAAACAGATCTGACGTGACATGTTGTAGATCATGTAGATCAGTGGTTCCCAAACCTTTTCATGTCAGGGACCCCCAAATTGACACTCATTAGCCCGCGGACCCCCATTTGAAAAGATACGCCAGGGACCCCCATAAGAGAAGATCTTTACGGCTATAGCAGTGATTCTCAATCTTTTCATTTAAAGGACCCTAGGTTTCACCTGAATTAGGCTATTGGACGCCCATTTAATGGAATCTCTATCTCTATCTCTTTTGATATAGCAAAAACCTACTTGTGTTTCCCCCCCCCACCCCCCATCCAGATAGGGCTAGGGCTTCTCCTTCCATCTCGTTTGGATCTACAGTATGAGCCATCAGATACCAGGGCGATCACGGCACAGAGTGGATGGGATGTATGTGGCGGGTCATCTAAGCATGCATTAATTGCGTTTAAAAAAATAATAATAATCTAATTTCACAAATTCTCTAACTCGGTTAACTGTTAGTCATAGTTTAAACCCAAGTGTTCATGAGAGCATGTGAATTCACTGGTTCCCTATTATTATAGGTACAGTATAGGCCACATATCGCACTGGATTGAGTCGCTTTCCATAAGGCTGGCATTCAGCCCAGCAGTAAACTGTATACACCCAGGAGAAATGGCTGGAGTGATTGATTGACACGGCACCACAGCTGGAGGCATTTGAATTGAACTAGGCACAATACAAATGTCTACGTCCAGACGGATCTGAATTGATCCATTGGACTGTGGCTCTTTCTATTACAGTGCTAATATGTCAACTGACCTATTATCACAGTAATAGCTATTACTCACATTTACAAACAGAATGTACGGTGATCTGATAGATGCTGGGCAGTAGAATACGTACACAACAAAGCCTTAAAAGTTAAAAACTAGACATAGGCCTTCTGTTTGAATTCACCACGAATGCTAAGAATGTTAATTATATAGCATGTTGTTTTCAGACATATGTTACGTTTGATGTTTACCCAGCATTACTAGGTTAACATCAAGCGTTTCTTTGAATCCCCCCCACACACACACACTTTATTTTTACCCTGTCGTTTGCATGGGTTCGTGCCATTTACTCTGATCTTGCCCTTGTACTGTAAATTGCTCTGGATGAGAACGTCTGCGAAATGCCTAATTTGTCCCTGTAAATTGTCAAAAGACTAAAATGAAGGGAATTTCATTTTCTAAACACCAACGCAAAAAGGCAGCATTCTGACAGGTTTGCCTGTACAAAGCTTTGACAAATAAAATCCTGTGTGTTTGAACAAGCACACGCAACCCAAACTGAACATTTCAAGCTATCAAGATTATTTATTATTACATTTCCGTAATACATGTGAAAGAGAGTAAAATGATTGGGGCTTGGCTCCATGACATTGCAGTAAGAATAGCAAAAAAAGAGAAATATGTTATATATTGAATTGAATTATTAGGAATTACCTCCTGATCACCAGGTTTTTGAGGGGTCCTCAAAGACAAATGCAATATAAACACACAGAATCATTTAATCAAAGAATCATTTAACAAATAAACAAAACAAAAAATATCAAGAGTTACTTGACAATTCCAAATGTGACAAAAAAAAAGAAAATACTAAATAAAACATCAAATAAAACACAAACAGCAAAACACAAAATCTATACTACTGTAGCAGAGCACAAAAATTGATCATTATCATGGTGTAATAAAATAACATGTAAAATGTGCAAGAGCCTCAGGGTTCCTTGAGGGGTTCAAAATGGACCCTTACAGGTCTGTAATTAGAGTGTACACATGTACTGTTACATTTTGTACACTCCCGTTATTGGGGCCCTTAAATTAAAAAGTCAGAGAGCCACTGTATAGTAATGTGTCAATGTCTGTCAATGTTCCGTTCCCTTATTGTTCTGGGGTAAAAAGCTGTTCTGTTTGTGATTTGATGGGTCTGATACATCTGGGGGCAGCGGGTCAAATAGAATAGATGATGATGTCCAGAGAGGGATGGGTCTCTCAGGATGTGTGTTTCTCTCTCTACTGAGACAGCAGTATCTGAGGATGTTTTTTTCTTTCCTTTTTTTTCCCTTACATTTTTATCCCACGATTTTGTAACCCATTTTTCACCCAGTGTCAATTGTCTAATGTAATCCTGGGCGCTACACCCCATCTGCTAACGTGGGGAGAGCAACGAACTGACCTCATGATTCCTTCTATGCATGAGAAGTCCTAGCCGCTTCTTTTCACCTGACGGGGGGTATTTTTCCCCAGTTGGACCTAGCGTATGGAAGGACCACGCTATTCCAACCAGTTCCTTTCCCCTCCATCAGGCGCCCTGGCTGGCTAGGGGGTGGCGATTTAGAGGCCAGGATTACTGCATGTCTTTTGTGAGGGTACCTAGTACCTACCCTGACACAGGGACTCGTGTCATCGGGTGCAGTACTAAGTCAGTCATTTGTCCGACAACGACAACCTACCTCAAACCCTAACCTAACCATAACCGCAAGCACTGAGCAGCGCATGTTCACCAACCTTAACGCATGTTCGCCAACCTTAATCCGGTCGTTTTCTGCATGTCGGACCAATGACTCGTCGGAAAAGCGTACAGACCCCGTGTCATCTCGTCTGCAAACTTGATGATGGTGTAGTGGAATGGGTAGGTGGGGGCACAGTCGTGACGCATGAGTAATGAGAGCATAGAGCAGGTGGGTCAAATATATAATAAGGTATATAACTAAGGTGCCAATTAGCTGCTGTGCGCACAGGATTTGTGGAATACCGGTAATAGAAAGATAGAATTGTGGGTGCCTGTGTGTAGGATGTGTTTAAATAATATAAATGCTGTGGAGTGAGTGTAAGGTGTGTATTTCCTGCCTTTAATACATGTGCATATAGAACACGTGTTGATTCTGTCAGGACACGATAGTCAAGCTTGTTTCTGAGCATCAGCTGATTCCTGTGTGTCAAGTCCTTCCCTCTCAGCTGACACTCAACTGTCAGTCTGTCATTGGCCATTGATGTTGTGGAGCGCTCTTTATAAATGCTTCATCTTCCTGCCCCAGCATACGCATGTCTACCCGGAAGCTCTCACTAAACCAACCTCCACCCCAGCTCCTCCTTGTCTGATCTTACCAATGACATATTTATGTCATTGCTGTTTCATAGTACCTGCATGCAGGTCTTTGCTTGTTCCTCTCCCGGCCTGTGGTATAAAATGTACGTGCATGGAAGAGCTGGGATATCCAGAACAGAGCCATGCCACCAAACATAAGAAATGCTTAAATGTTGCAATTAAATTGCTGTTTTAATTTAAAATACGATTCAAATGTTTTATTTTGTTAGAGGAATGTTGCTGTTTGCCCTAAGGGTGTGATTGCATGCACAGCTGCAGGTGTGTGTGCGTGCGTGCGTGCGTGCGTGCGTGCGTGCGTGCGTGCGTGCGTGTGTGTGTGTGTGTGTGTGTGTGTGCGTGTGTGTGTGTGTGTGTGCGTGCGTGCGTGCGCGTGCGGTCTGCTGGCCACAACCTTGAGACCACTTACCAGCAAGTGTAGAAGCTGAAACAGTCCATGGTTGGGGTGGCGGGGGTCTTTGATAAGGCTTTACTGACAAAACGTTTGGTGTATCCAAGATGGAAGGGATCTCATGTCCACTGATGCTCTGGGCTGTCCGTACAACCCAGCACTTTGCGGTTGAGGGTAGTGCAGTTCCCACGGTTTCAGCCTTCCTTTCCTTTGACATCCCGTCACTCCGACATTGACTTCTAATTGTCGGAGTGGCTGTACTTACAGCCTGTAAAAATCAGGCTGTGAGGCTTACAGTCAGGCACCTCTGCAGAAGGCCGTAGCCCACTCTCACCAGCTGGCCTCGACCCGACCGAGAGTACACAATCCAGCTGCAGAAGCTGGGATTGAGTCTATCACCAGTGAACATTCAAACAATTTCACAAAGAGCGTCTCAGAGTAATCTCTTTATGGTTGACTGATGGAAAGCCAAAACTTGGCATCCTTTGATTGACAGACCTAGGATGGGCTTCCCAAAACCATATTAGTGATGAGTTTATTTCAATTCATGTGCAAGTCAAGGTACGATAAATCTTGGTAACAAGACAGTTTGGGAAATTGCTCTCGGCTCCGCAGACACCTGCCTTCTACGAGCCACACTTGCAGAATAGCAGAAATGGGTGAATGTGACAACTAATATGTGCAGTAGATTAACATATGTCATATTGTGGATACGCTTATTTGATGTACTGTATACTGTTCCATCAGTATATACATGTTTATCATGCTTGGCTCCAGCTGGAATGGAACCTGAGCTGGATTTGTACCATAATCTATCCTTTGAACTATGCAGAATGTACTGGTAAGACATTGTCTATATATGTGTACAATATACTGTATGTCTACTGTTCTATTTTGAGGAGGACATGTGTGGGGACATGTCTGTATTCACTCGAGTCAACCCTAGTTCCCTAGCTGAGTGAACATAAGGCTTTATGTCAGGATTTTGAAGGAGGATCCAAACACAGAAACACCTCTCATAATTCCGACACCCCATTATTCCAACCAGTTAGTGTGATGTTAGGGTTACAGTGAGGGTTAGGGATAGGGTTAGTTAATCAGTGTTGTTCAAGTTACTTTTAAAAAGTAACTAGTTATAGTTACTGCTCTGAAAAATTAACTAATTACTTTACTAGTTACTAAATACTAAATGTTACTTATGAAAGTTACTAGTTACTTTACTTTAAAAATATTTTTTATTTTAATTGTATTTAATTGTATTATGTCCTGTATTGTATTATTTCCTGGTCATGTGACCTGAGTAACCTTTACATGACAGCAGCGTGTGTGGTCAGGTTTCACCTGACAAAAATAACTATGTATTAATTCCAAAATCTTACAAGATTTTGTGTGCCACAAATTGGCCAATAAGTACATGAATGTTGCCTCCTCCGAACAGTAAACCACTGACTGCAACTTTGCAACTTGTCCGTCCACAACAATGGGCTAACAACTAATCAATATCACAATATTCGATATATTGCGATATTGCCAGGAGGACGATACAATATACAATATACAGTATAGGTATAGGAAGTATCGCGATATATCATGATATCGATGCATTGGCAAACCCCTATTAGATATTATTTATTCAAGGTTAACCTGTTTATACTGATACACAAAGTGTTTGTTTGCCTGGGGGAAGTAATTTATAATGCCACCACATGCTTCCTCACAAGAGTGCAGCTCTGTGCATTTGTGCAACACAATGACCTGGAGAGGGCAGGTCTATTTTATGTCGGGTTCACTTTGCTTTTTCATATACAGTAGTTATGTTCCTAGACACTTTTTTCCTTTTACAGCGGGGAGCCTAAGTGGCGAGCCATCTAGAAGGGTATTAATCTGTATGTATAAGTACGTCCACCATATTTTTCTGTCTATCCACGCCTAATGATCAGACTCTACATCAATCAGCACCAACTTTCTTGTGCACTCTGCCAGTGTCACGTTGAGTCAGATGGTAGAAAATAATTCAAGAGCAGGTTAAGAAGTGTTTATTAACATCAAAACAGAGAACACATCACGGGCAGCACTAAGAGATAAGACAAAATAATAAACCGTCTTGTAGTACAAAGCACACTCTAGGCAAGCAGGACTCACACAGAACACATGTAACAACGTTTAAAACTGGTATGGACCGGCCTGCCGATCCCGACGGCCTTTACTGCATGTCTTCCCCCCATCTCTCTCCCCATTTCCTGTCAGCCTACTGTCTGTCCCTCCATAAAATATATAAAATAAAGGCGAAAGCCACAAAAAAAAACTGGTATGGACCACACAGGGGTAATTCGAGGGCACTGAACACAAGTACAACTGACAATCAACACAGGGATAGGCTAACTAACACTAGTCTCGTGTAGCCAGACAACTATTCTCTGAATGCTACAGTATATAGAGTCTGGAGCCTGGGCCATGGCTCAGTGGTCCAGGCACCTTGGCTGGTAATCCAGTCTGGCAGTGTGCCACGGGCTTGACTCCCGATCCCGACGGCCTTTTACTGCATGTCTTCCCCCCATCTCTCTCCCATTTCCTGTCAGCCTACTGTCTGTCCCTCCATAAAAAATATAAAATAAAGGCGAAAGCCACAAAAAATATATATATAGAGTCTGGAACTACACCTCCCAAAAGAGCTGCCATTTCCGTTCACGAAAATATATTTTAAAATATCTTTAGAGCTTAGCTTTTCTGCTAAGCAACAAGCTACAGTATACAGTATATGCTAAGACGATTTCTATTTATATTAGGATACATTTGTGCGACTGTAAAGACAAACGCTTTATATTTGACTCATGATAGAACTTCTGTTGCTCCAGACTGTATGATGGAAGCATTTGGAAATTGCGAGAGGCAACAGTCTGGCAACGCGAGCCTACTGTATGCTAACTCTAACAGAGATTTCAAGACACAGGTGAACGCAAAGAGTAACTAACAACACAGTATTGTCTGGGGTCTAACAGGACTCAGATGAACAACATTGCTAATGATGATAGGACTGGTGAGTGTGAGACAAGACATGTAACGGTTAACCAAGGAAAACAGTAATTTAAAATATATGTAATTAAATAGCCTATAAGAAAAAAGGAAGTAACGTTACTTTACTGTTAAAGTAAAACACTAACTAACATGATGGCAGAACAAGCCACAGATCATGACAAGTAGGCCAAAGAAGTCGATCCCTGAATATTTTTAGTTGCGCAAGCAGAACGCTCAAGTACTGCAATTGGCTGGGTATGTATGTTGGTGTTGTCCACCATATGTTGGTGTTGTCCACCGGCCAATAAGGGACCACCATTCTTGATGACGTAACTAAGGTACGTTTGGTGATCGGCTGGGTATGTATGTATGTAGGTCGGGGTACGAATGGTGGTCCCTTATTGGCTGTTGATGGTGACGTTTCAAGGTTGGTATAAGGTCAATAACGGGTCTAAAGGAGTTTTAATAGACTTTAGTTTAGTTTAGTTTATTTCGATCAAGTCAACAGTGTAACATAAATCATTACATTAAATATTACATTCACTATATCTTATAGCTTGATCGAAAAGGCATGGCCCGAAGCTCAAAGCTTATTAATGCCTATCCTTCGTACATGTCATTTTATTCTTTATCATTTCCATTGTTCGTTAAAAACAAACACTCAACATTATTCAGTATTTACCTTCAAAGATTCATTCTTATACATATATACATATATACAGTATATATATATACTGTATAACACATGCATGCATGCATGCATGCTTGCATACAGTACATACTGTACTGTACATACACCATACACACATATATTCATCAATTATCATGTCTATAAGCAAGCAGTTAGTAGTAGCAGTACTTGCGCGCTCTGCTTGCGCATAAGTAGGCCATGTATGGCCTACTTATGTGCAAGGCGCAAGTTGGCAGCTCGACAGAGTGCATTTCTTGTTTGTTTTGTGAATATTTTTCACATTTTGTGATTTCTTTATCTACTGTATTTATTTACTGTACTGTATTTACATTCACAAATTGTATTTGTACAGTATGCTGTCATACCAGTAAAAAGGGCAACATGCTCTGTAGTCAGCAGCGGTAGCTGTGGGCATCAGCCAGCTTCTCCCTAAGGCAACATGCTCTCTAGGCAGCAGCGGTAGCTGTGGGCATCAACCTGCTTCTCCCTAGGGCAACATGCTCTGTAGGCAGCAGCGGTAGCTGTGGGCATCAGCCTGCTTCTCCCTAGGGCAAAATGCTCTGTAGTCAGCAGCGGTAGCTGTGGGCATCAGCCTGCTTCTCCCTAGGGCAACATTCTCTGTAGGCAGCAGCGGTAGCTGTGGGCATCAGCCTGCTTCTCCCTAGGGAAACATGCTCTGTAGGCAGCAGCGGTAGCTGTGGGCATCAGCCTGCTTCTCCCTAGGGCAACATGCTCTGTAGGCAGCAGCGGTAGCTGTGGGCATCAGCCTGCTTCTCCCTAGGGCAACATGCTCTGTAGGCAGCAGCGGTAGCTGTGGGCATCAGCCTGCTTCTCCCTAGGGCAACATGCTCTGTAGGCAGCAGCGGTAGCTGTGGGCATCAGCCTGCTTCTCCCTAGGGCAACATGCTCTGTAGGCAGCAGCGGTAGCTGTGGGCATCAGCCTGCTTCTCCCTAGGGCAACATGCTCTGTAGGCAGCAGCGGTAGCTGTGGGCATCAGCCAGCTTCTCCCTAGGGCAACATGCTCTGTAGGCAGCAGCGGTAGCTGTGGGCATCAGCCTGCTTCTCCCTAGGGCAACATGCTCTGTAGGCAGCAGCGGTAGCTGTGGGCATCAGCCTGCTTCTCCCTAGGGCAAAATGCTCTGTAGTCAGCAGCGGTGTAGCTGTGGGCATCAGCCAGCTTCTCCCTAGGGCAAAATGCTCTGTAGTCAGCAGCGGTAGCTGTGGGCATCAGCCAGCTTCTCCCTAGGGCAACATGCTCTGTAGTCAGCAGCGGTAGCTGTGGGCATCAGCCTGCTTCTCCCTAGGGCAACATGCTCTGTAGGCAGCAGTGGTAGCTGTGGGCATCAGCCTGCTTCTCCCTAGGGCAACATGCTCTGTAGGCAGCAGTGGTAGCTGTGGGCATCAGCCTGCTTCTCCCTAGGGCAACATGCACTCTAGGCAGCAGCGGTGTAGCTGTGGGCATCAGCTTGCTTCTCCCTAGGGCAACATGCTCTGTAGTCAGCAGCGGTAGCTGTGGGCATCAGCCTGCTCCTCCCTGAGATTGCCATCAACAGGGCAAGAGGAGTGTTAATGTAACACTCACACAGTGGTGGAAAAAGTACTCAAATGCTTTACTTAAGTAAAAGTACCAATACTGGGGCGCCCGCTGGCCTAGTGGACCAGACGCATGCCACATAGGCTCTGGCCTGAGTGTTTGAGTGCCGTTCAAGACGACCTTTGCTGCATGTCTCTCCCCGTCTCTCTCTCCCTCTTTCCTGTCAATCTTCACTTGAAACTATCAATAAAGGCAGAAAAGCCAAAAACAAATCTTAAAAAGAAGTACCAATACTGCAATATAGAAATACTCTGTTACAAGTAAAAGTCCGGAATTCTAAATGTACTTGAGTACTTAAAGTAGGCTATCAAAAGTAAAAGTACTCATTATTCAGAATGTCCCCTTTCAAGTAGTGAAAATATATCTATTTTCTACAGCTTAAGTCGTTAATGTATGTTTTGTAATATACATTAAGTATAGTAAAGTAACTATAGAAACTAAAGTTTTCAAATAAATGCAGTGGAGTAAAAGTAAAATATTTGGATCGGAGATGTCGCGTAGAAGGTAAAGTATTGGAAATTGGAAATACTCAAGTAAAGTACAAATACCTCAAAATTGTACTTAAGACTCGAGTGTGGTGTGAGATAAATTGCCCGTGTAGAGTGGTAAGACATGGCCAATTTTACCTGAATGAAAGAAATTTAATTTCATGAAAACACCATGACAGTTGTGCTGCTAATAGTCTGCTAAATTCAGCTGCTGACTGGCACCACTCGGAGGCAAATGGAGGTACAGTGTACATTAAGACAGGGAGAGCATGGACACAAGAGGTGCTTTAATTAGAAATGAAATAATGAAACGTTGTGGAACTGGAACACTGAGCCTGTGCAGGAATAACTTACCGTTGGTCAGACGCAGGGGGTGTGGGGGGGGGGAACGGTTTCTTAATCATAGTTTTGTGCCTTGGAGCGTGGTTAGTTTTAATGGATGATTGAATGCCAATCATCAATGGCCGTATATTAATACAGCAGAATGCCGGATGACCTTTTCGTTCGGAGCGGATGAAAAACGACATTCCAACCGAAAATGTCGTGTCCCCCCTGTCGCCTTTTTTAAGATGTTACATTGGATGCTTTCTTTTCTCTCTCCCTTCCTTTTTGGTTTACCCCCTTCACACCTTCCAATCCTTTAAGCGATTTCAATTAAATTGTCCAATTGAGTTCTCCACTTACATTCCTACCTTGGCTCGAGGCAAAATATATGATTTTGTTTTTCCTCAAATGCCATTTCCAATGTAATAGAAGTGCGTTTACTGTATGTCCTCCTGTGTTGTGAATTAAAAGAGAAGTTTTATGGGCAAAGGTGCAAGCTGTCATGGTTGAGCTCCTCTTCATTCAAACGCTCTGTACCTTGAAGGTGAACTGTTCAGTGCCTCTGTGAACTACATAAATTGAGTTGTAAGAGTTCTTCTTTTGCTGTTGTTCAAGGTAAAGCCCCCAGACTTGTCTTTGAAAGAGCATTGGTTTTTGGTCAGTCAAGAAGCCTGAAAGAGGACGTTCAGTAAAAAGACAGTATTTTCTCTCTTGTCTTTGACTCTGTGCTGTTTCAGTTAAGTGGAGAGCTTCCATCAAAATGAATAGAGAATGACTCAGGAGAAAGAATAAATATACCCTGGCCATTTATGTGATTCATAGTGTGAAACTCATATCATTATTTTTATTTGTATTTATTTTATTTTATTTTTGGCTTTTTTATGCCTCTATTGATAGGACAGTAGACTGACAGGAAATGGGGAGATCGATGGGGAGTGGCACGCAGCAAAGGTCGTCGGGATCGGGATTCAAACCCGCAACACGCTGTCAGGCTGGCATTGCAGCCTAGGGTGCATTAACGAAACTCTTCACCAGTTTGAAACTCTTCACCAGAACCAAATGATACAGTCCTCAGTCATAAAATGCATAAACTACAATACGTCATGACAGTGGAGATTAGGTAAAGACACTCTGAGGGAGGCCAATTTGCTATGGGTTTTCAGTTCAGAAGAATAGGGGGTTTAATGTACAATGCAAAGATCTGTGGACTGTGAAAAGCGTCTTAATGTCCGAAAAATTATGAAATGACAAGCCATTCCAGTGATTTTCGTCTTTGTATCGCGCTTGGCATGCCAGTCAGAATGAGCCGATGTTCCCTGTGAGACAACGGAATCTTTCAGATCTAAATTGAAAGAGGTTTTGTTCATGCCATCCTAATGCCATTAGCTCAGCCATCTGACAAGAAGGTTGTTTGCTTTCCCAAAAGCCATCTCTGGGACATTTGGCATGAAGGTCAGTCATAGACTGTTACATAAACGCGAATGAGTCTCTGGCATTGTGCGACATAATGCATTTGAAGTCGGTCTGTCCCAAAAATAGGCACATGAGCATATGATCTGTGGCCCTGGACAACTCTAAATCCTTATGCCTATATGAGCATATAGGGTTTGTTTATGGTTATGTATGAGTCAGAGGGACGTGGCTGTGGTCCTGCCTATAATGTTTATGGTTATGTCTGAGTCAGAGTGACATGGCCGTGGTCGGCCCTCCCTTCATTTTAATAAAGGATTCATAGCAGTAAAACTCAACTAGAAGAAGATTGCAGTATAACAGTTATTGTACTAAATATAGCTGATAAATGTAATTAAATATTTGTATCTGGGCAGTCAGGATGTTATTGGTTTTGATCCTGGCAGAGTCAAATAGCATTTGTGTATTAACCAATATTTGAGTGAATCTCATCACAGAGAGGCGGTATAGTATAGAAATAAGTTAATAATAACGTCTAATTCTATGGTAATCGTTCTGCAAAGTACAGTGGCAGGGATTGCGGGGGTGCATACTGTATGATTGCATCCTTGAGAAGCTGGGTTAGAGGCAGGGAGGCTGCTTGCTCCTGGTTCTATCCTTGGGAAGTGTGTTTGCTGTTGTCAGCATCTCAGAAGAAGGCTCTAAAATAGTCTGGTCGTCTATCTGCTGTAAAATATGACTTTGTTTTGGCTCCATTTGTTTTGCAAGCGTTCCCTTTTTTGGCAAGGCTTCTAACCCACATCAATTTGTCAGGACAGATATTAGCCTGTCGTGATCCAGATATATATTTTGTGTAACGATTAAAATTTCGAAGTTCAGCAGCCATTTCCCAAAGTGCTTTATACTTTCTGTCTGCTTCCTTTGCTTCAGGGTCAAGAGCCAAAGTGGAATATTTCTGCCAATATATAGATCATGTGCACTCTCTCCTGCTCTCCTTCGCTCTCTTTCTCTTTGCTTTCCTCGATCCCAATTTATGTCCCTCTCTCGCGCACAATCTCTCTCCATCTTGCAGACACACACAGAGACACAGTAGTCATACTCAATGAGCACTGCGTGAATCAAACTTAGGAGATGTATCCCTTCACAGTAAATCTTTTTATGCTGCAATTTAACTCTGTAGTTTTACTGGAGGGAAAGAACCATAAATATCCTTTAGAATTTGGACTCTTAACCTTATTAGTATAAATCCTCACTCACTTGGCCTGCATGTTCTAACACGACACGCATGCATCACAGATGGCCAACCCTGCAGGGTGATATTAAGAGGGGGGTGTGGTACATAGGATGATGGAGGGGGTGGCAGGGTTGTGGAACGACAGGGAAGGGGATAAAGCTGACGGAGGCTTACAGAAATTAGCAGGGAGGAGCAGGTTTGCGAAAAGGTGTAACGGGGAACGCAAGGGCACCATATTGAAAAGATATGAGATTAGAGCCGATAGGGGGGCCGTGTGGGGGATATCATGTCAGGGAATATCACACTGACACGAATCACATCGCCAACTCCCAACTGAGCTTTGATCCGCCAACCTTCTGCTTGCAATACTCGAACACACATGACCGCACTGTCTTACCAGCCGGCACGCTGGTGATGACATTTCTCTGGTACTCACACCGAAGAGGAACGTGTGCTGGCATGCGAGCAGGTGACTGCGGGACCGGGGGTTGGACCACGGCGGTACCAGGGTGGGACCACGGGTGTGCAGGGCACTGACGGAAAGGGGCGGTGGAGGCTTGGTGGCCCAGAAGAGGGAGAGAGTGGCCTCCCTCCAGCAGAGGGCCAGCTGGTCACAGGGCTGGCCAGCATGACTCCATCTGTCACTCACCTGCTCAACACACCGCTGACTGGGCTCCGGAGTCTGAAACGTTAAATACTTTGAACCTGGTCTCCCTATTTTGGGCATGTCATTAATGGCAAAATATTTGTTTTAGAAATTAAATCAAGTACAAATCAGGTGTAAGTTGTGTGATATTGTTTTTGTTAAAATAACTGTTAAATACTGTAGCTCTGTATTATACCCTCACTCATACAAAACAATAAAATAAAATGAAGAAATAGACAAAATTGGAACTGGAATATATTAATACTGATAATGATAAATTATCTTTGTGAGGTGCAATCTCGTGATTGGAAAAAGATGATAAGTGATGTTATCCCGAGTCTTCCCGAACTGAAAATGTATTTTCTGTTTAGTAAAGAGCTGGAGAAATGGGTAAACCCTTCACTGAAGAAATAAAGAGTGAGGGAGAGAACAATCAGAAGTTAAAACGCTTTTCTGGCTTTGATTTTACACGTTGATGCATGATGTATAGTGCAGGCATGCCTTGAAGAAAACCTCCTTAAATTAGTATTGATGTTATGGAGTATGAGGGAAGTAAGTTGTTCTACATTCAACATAACAGAATGTCAGTTCTGTTTTACCAACTTATTTTTTTTTTCTCCTTTTTTTTATATTCATTGATCCACTCAAAACGAGCCTGAATCATTTATCAGAACGTTGCAGGAAATATTGTATTTTCTTATCTTGCCAGTCAAGGTTACAATGCCATGTCAAACATTTTATGCTTTTATGTAAACTTGCCTTTTCTGGAATTGCCTTTTTTTTGTACAACATTATAGTATATGCATGTCTATAATGAAACCTGGTCAAAATGATACTATGCAACTTGATATCACATCTTCCCTCTCTTTTGTGGCCTAACGTGAATGTTGCTTTCTCTCCCAAACAATAACGGACGTCAAAATGACGTCCTCCTAAAAGTTGATAACTGCATGGTCCCTGTTTATGTCACCCATCTTAGCAGGAAGCCAATTGCGCTTGATTGACTGTGACTGTGATTGGCAGAAACTTGGCTCTATTGTTTGCCCACTCATGTTATCGCAATTGTGGAGCCTGGCTAGTCTGCGGCAATAAAAGCAGGAGGATATTGGCTCCTGAGTAGCTGGCACCAAGCCTTTTTCAGACAGACAATTCCAGGGGACCAATTGTCTGGTTTAATTGCTCCAAAAAAGAAAGAGAGCGAAGCGGTGAAACTAACAAGCTGTCTATGGAATCTGTAATTCACAGACTTGGCGATAAAAACACACAGATTTCTGTTTTCTTTCTGTCTATCTGTGTGTGTGTGTCTGTGCGTGCATGCGTGTGTGTGTGCGTGCGTGCCTATGTGTGTTTGTGTGTGTGTCTGTGCCTCACTCTTTCTCTTGCTTTATTATTTTATTTTCCAGTTACAATAAAATATTCACTGAGCAGGTTATTGCGCTGGTGTAATTTGGAGCTAGGATGTGAGCTGTGGGACAGATGCACAGACAGTCAATTTAATTCAATGGACGAAAGCCCAGATTTCAATATGGCCTTGTCGTTGTGCCTGTCCCTGTTGGAATAAAAGGCCATAACAACGGTAACGTGTCACCTTCTACCCTGCACCATTACCAGTTAGACGCCCTGAGGGCGAGAAGTGTGTGTGCACACATCCCCCTGGGTGACGGCAGACTGCTGGGCGAGCACTGGCGCATTGCAATGAGGGGTCAGATCAACATATGGAATTAATTCTGTACTGGCCATATATGGAGCTTGTCTTGAGTGTACAGGGTTTGATGAGGTCAGATCAACATAAGGAATGTCAGAACAGGTCAGCTCCATGTATGGAGATCTAAGGGTGGCAGCGGGGCAGTGTCTTGAGTGTACAGGGTTTGATGAGCTCTGGCTATGGAGCGTGTCTTGAGTGTACAGGATTTGATGAGGGCCCTTAAGTTTTGGGCCTGTTTTCGCCGGCTTCCGGGCGTGGCTGCACTAATAACTTTGGGCGGGCTAGAGTTTTAATGGACAGGTAAAATCAGTCAAAAGGGAGAAAGGACGGGTGGGGGAGGAATGTCAACAGGTCAGCTCCATATATGGAGATGGAGGCGTGATGCCACGATGTGTGACCATTATGTGGAGGCGAGACCATATATGGAGTTGAGACGTGACATACAGAAATGAAGGTTTTCATATAAATGCGACCTATACGGTCACAATTACCTCACCTGTTGGTCTATATTTGAGGGAACAAAGTGTTCCCTTACCTCAAAAAACAAAAAAATGCAACAAAAACACGGTGAAGCAGCTTTCTGCTTCTACGGGCCGACAGTGTGAAACAAACTTCCACTATACCTACAACAGGTAGCCTCTGTAGACATTTTTAATGCACAGCTCAAGACATACTTCTACACTCTTGCTTTTAGTTGAGCTTTTAAAATGCTGTTATTCATGTCCTCACTGTATTGCATTACTTACTGCTATTATTTTAATGTTTTATGCCTTTGCTTTTCTTTTTTTGAGGGTCTCTATATGCAGGTTTGTTTTAAAAACGCCATTGACAATGAAGGGAAAATGTACATCATATTGTCCCTCATTACGTCATATTGTCTCTTTATTTTGTCACCATTATACCTAATCAACATGAGTTAGACTTTAATATATTAGCGCCCCTCACTTCACAGTTCACACGGGTGTGATTTTTTCTCTATTGCTTTGTAAAGCACTTGCATTTCATGGTCATGAGGTGCTATACAAATAAAGTTTTATTATTATTATAATTATGTCTTGACAAGAATGTACAAGTGTACTTTTTATAGCTATCACTAGCATGACTGAAGTAAAATATTTATCATTTCATTTATCATATTTAGAAAATGTTTCAGATGTAAAAAATTACTGAGAAGGGGAACCTTCTGAAAGCTTCATGGGCAAAGATAATCAACTTCAAAATCTCAAAAAATAGCGCAGTTACAATTCGATAAGTTTGTTTTCTTTATGTGCACCAATCATGCAATGAGAAACCAAATACCATGCATATGGTTTCGTATTTCAGTGTAGTTGTCTGCTTATGGTTACATGAACTTTATATATATATATATATATATATATAAATATCTTCATAGAACTAAAGATATATTATATGGCAGCGAGGAAGCGGCTGGATAACTCAACGAAGCTGAAACCAGAGACCCTCATTTTATTCCCATCTGTTCCCATCACAAAATAGATTCCATTATAGACAGAATTGCTGAATGTTTTAAAGGGATTTATCATCAATAGGTTTTAGTCTTCGTGCTTAGCAGTGTGAATGAATGATGATTATGCACCAATGTATACATAATATGTGGAAACCATATGGCAAAAACCATTACTTTTCAGGAAAATGGATTCACGGTAGTTATTGTTTAGTCACAATCTCTTGTAATAATACTTTTAATTTGTTAAATATTCATAGAACCCACAGACAGACTGACCATGCACTTTCAACCCGTCATCCCCATGGGCATGTTATTACACTGGAGTTAAACATTCTCACTTTCAACCCGTCATCCCCATCGGCATGTTATTACACTGGAGTCAAACATTCTCAAAAATAGCTAATCTACAAGCTCCCAGTGCACCACGTTGTGACTGCCATATGCCTAAGTATAAATAAAATAGGGCATTCATTTATGAAAGAACATAAAAAGATGAAATGTGGAGATAGAATGTTTCTGCCCGACAGCAACAATACAGTAGCATTTACTCAAACACAAAACACACCCATTAAACTTGCATTCATGCACACATACTGTGTAAGTATACACATATAGTATGCAGAACATGATGCAAATGAACATAAAGGCACACACATGCAGACGCACACAGCAAAGAGTAAACCGTAATATCCTCTGTGTTCGTTTAACTCTGACAGTGTATAATGGTCCAGTCTCTACACACACACACACACACACACACTCACACTCATTAGTGTGTGTAAAGGTTGTGGACTCTGTTCCACTCCTCTCTGCAGCAGACGTCATACATATTCATGACCTCCCAGAGAGTTGGTGGAGGGGACGCACAGGCGCGCGCGTGTGTGTGCGCGCGCGTGACGCCGTGCGTGTGAGAGAGAGAGTGTGTGTACATGCATGCGTGCGTATGCATCTATGTGTGTCGAGTAAAATCCAACCCTGAAGCACAATCAGATTTACGTTATCCCTTCAATCTCAGAAAATTCACTGTAGATTTGTGAACATGAACACATCTCTTGCGAAGCGAGGAGCACAGAAAGACATCGAATCTGTCTTACTGATGCTGTCCAGAGACTAATCCTGAGGCTAAAACTAGTGTGTGTGTGTGTGTGTGTGTGTGTGTGTGTGTGTGTGTGTGTGTGTGTGTGTGTGTGTGTGTGTGTGTGTGTGTGTGTGTGTGTGTGTGTGTGTGTGTGTGTGTGTGTGTGTGTGTGTCTCTTACTGATGCTGTCCAGAGACTAATCCTGAGGCTAAAACTATTGCAGCGTGTGTGGACTAGTGTGTGGGGGGGGGGGGGATTTTAAAGGAAAATATAAAACAATAAACAAGACTAGGGCAAAACCTAATGTGGCTGGTATGAATAAATCAAGTCAAAATCTAAAGACTGTCTAAAATGCTGAAGGGATTTTAATTTGAAATGACGGATACAGGAATCGGCGACACTTGGCCACTGCGTCTGGGCAGTGGCCAATCAGATTATTGAGTTCCTTCATGGATACTCCAAAATATTATTCACAAACGTTTAAACTACAGTATAGCTGTTGCAGATGGTGACATTGGCGTGTACTGGCTTGATTGTTGATTGTGATGCTGACATAACACAATGTAACGCTGACAAGAAAGAGTGTGTGTGTGTGTGTGTGTGTGTGTGTGTGTGTGTGTGTGTGTGTGTGTGTGTGTGTGTGTGTGTGTGTGTGTGTGTGTGTGTGTGTGTGTGTGTGTGTGTGTGTGTGTGTGTGTGTGTGTGTGCGCGCGCGCACTGTGAGCACATCTCTACACGGTAAAATCCTTTTGTGTTAATTTAACTCTAGCTCTAGGGTTTGTTTGGAACACTCTCAATTTATAGCTAGTAAAATTCTCAAAAAGTATTATTTCCTGCGTCTGTGTCTTCATGTTATTGTGTCTGAGGAAGTATTTAGCCATTCTAACCCCATATTGTTTTTGAAATGAAAACATATTAAAGCTAATTGCAACAACAAAAAGTGTCATTTGTTTTCCCCAAGGCTCTGATATGTTATTATCTGTGTTAATGAGTCTTGTATGTGCTTCTCAATGTCAATAATAAGCAGTCATCTTTGTGTCTACATCTATCTTAAAGTACATCTTCCATGTATCTCATTATTAGGATCGAAATGTGTCATCTTAGTTTTAATTTAAGGAATGATGACTGTAATGGGTTGAACAGGTGATGCAGGCTTGTCTTTGATTGGTCAAATGATGTTTTCATGTTCATTCCACCCGTCTGTGTGGATTTTAATGATTCTTTCCTGTTTGATTTAAAAAGTCAGGAATGCGATGCTAACTGGGCTGTCTTCATAGCCACACATTTCACTTAATGGCCATTATTTTACACTGCAAATGATCTCTTGCCCAACTCGCGCGTACACACACATGTGTGCGCGTGCGCAAACACATACACAGAAAAAGACAGGCAGAAAAACGAATAAGCACAAACACAATCGCAGACAAACGCAAACATGCACACGTACACAATCGCACACGCACGCATGCATGCACGCACATGTACGCGCGCACACACACAATGCTGTGCACACACATACACAGAAAACAGCAGGCACAAAAACAACTACAAAAAGTGCCCTCGGGGCACAGGTCTCCACCAGGGCAGGTCAGATTGTGGCCTCCTGGTGGCGCTATAATATGCCAATGTGAAAAGGGTGCCATTTCTTCTTATGCCTTGGATGGCAATTGGATGATTTGAGGCATTTTGTTCCAAAAATGTGTTTTGCAAAAATCCACCTGTTGGTGGCACCAATGGGAAAAGGGTGGGATATATTCCTCAGCCTAGTAGGAAAGTCTGTGAAAGATTTCACGTAAATTGCACGCATGATTTGAAGTCGGCCTCCTGGTGGCGCTATAACAGGCCGTTCTGGAAAGTTTTGGGCAGACGTTCATCGTTGGCATCCAGGGAGTGTGCGTGCAAAGTTTGGCACCGACCGGGTTAACGGTGCCGGAGATTAGCTGTACACAGACGGATGGACGGACTCACACACGGGGACACACACGGATGGAGTGCAAAACATACTCTCTCCCCATGCCTTCTGCCTGGTGGAGACAATTAAGCACATACTGTACACAAACACAATCGCAGGCAAACACAAACATTCACACGTACACACACACACACACACACACACACACACTCACACTGTACACACACACACACACACACACACACACACACACACACACACACACACACACACACACACACACACACACATACACAGAAAACAACAGGCAGAAAAACAATTAAGCACATACACAATACACAAACACATGCGCAGACAAACACGAACATGCAGAGTGCACACACACACGCACGTAATCGCACACACATGCACGCACATGTACACACAGCACACATAAACACATACTTTGCATTTATGCCCAGCAGACCGCTTGGTGTGATTACAGTTTTTCTCAATTGCTTACACACTTTTGCCTGAAAGAATTCCTCGTATCCTCAGAACTCTACCCACAAATCCCAAAACACACACATACATCTGTAATAGAGTTTGAATGTTCAAAGCCTCTGTTGACAGACTGTCTTCAGGGCTTAAAGCCATCCAGAGAGACCTGCTCCTCCACAGACCTAGTCATACTGTAGGTCAGTGTGTGAAAAGTATACAGACCACCCACTCACCTCTACTCTGCTCTGGGCACCCACTTCTGAGTCTCGCTGTTCCAAGACATGTTTACAGTATGCACAGTTTAACCACTTTCACCCTGGCGTCCCAATTTTTTGACAATAATAGCCTACTAAAAACAAAAAAAATGTGGTTAACTATTCCCCACAACAGGCAAAGAGTCAATGCATACAGTACTTGTCTATAATGCCCACTGGATTATATTAATATATGCTAAGATCGCTCTTGCCACATAAATATAGATACCTTTATTGATCCCACCAGGGCTGTTCAGTTCAGTTTTCATGGCAATGCCACAGTATGTGAAACACAGGACAGGACAGATGTAGAAAAAATATTTACAAAATGAGTAAACAGGTAGTAACATACAGGGATCCGGAATAACGTACCAAAAACTAAAAGGAGATTTAGGGTCCTTACTTGGCCCTCCGCTCTTGGACCGCCCCGGGATTTGCATGTTGTATGTGCTATATTATCAGGCATACATATGATATAGATGTACATATAATATAGATTGATCGTTCTAAGGACACGCTATTCACTGTTGCCAATACTGTCTTTGTAAATGGCAGTGTCATGGGGAGACGTTTAAAATGTTGCAGCATGCAACAGCAACATTCATGCAAAAGCAAGTCTTTCCCAAGGCAAAAAAATCCATAAGCTCTCAATCAGGCTGTTAAGTTCTGAAAACCAATACATTCTTTCAATTAGACCACTTTTCCGCTGCACTCTTACTAACAAGTTATACAGATAAAGAAGCCAGCATGAAGTGCATCAGCCTGCCTACGCCACAAAGAGATTGAAAGTGGTTCAGCTGACGCAGCCACTCTCTAATTAGTGTATTTGTGTAGCTGACACTTGTAGTCGAATGTATTCAATCAGTTGCGGGTGGAGAATGCAATGAATTCATGTATGTACTATGCCCACGCCAGCTATTAACGACCTCCGCTTGCCTAATTACTGTCATTCATTCCTTATCAATGGGAAACGGCAAGAAGCAGCTGTTACTGGGCTGCCGGGCTCTCACATGCATGCAGATACACACATGCTCACAAACACACGTGCACACACGCACACGCACACACACACACACACACACAAGTGTGAATACATGCACACATTTACAAGAAACAGATATCACTTAACTATGTGAAATATAACGAGACATGACAGGTCACACTCGTGATTTATACTTCTTGCACCTCCTGTAATGGCACCGAATATAGCAGATCTGCAAGCACGCATAGAGCTTATTGATCTGCTGTTTTTGGTGTTACATTAACACTTTTTTGACGATTCCGAAGGATTTGCCGTTCCTGCCTTCTATTCAGCAAGGTATAAAGGTTAAAAAAAAGCATAAAGATTGATGGTGTGTGTGTGTGTGTGTGTGTGTGTGTGTGTGTGTGTGTGTGTGTGTGTGTGTGTGTGTGTGTGTGTGTGTGTGTGTGTGTGTGTGTGTGTGTGTGTGTGTGTGTGTGTGTGTGTGTGTGTGTGTGTGTGTGTGTGTGTGTGAGAGAGAGAGAGGTGATGGCATATTTTATTAGCTTCTGGGGCCGGTGGGGGGGGGGGGGGGGGGGGGGGGGGGGCGTGTTCTCACCTGGAAACTCGACTGTGACATCATGACTCCTACACGATCTGCCTTCCGCCATCACCACCCGCCAACGCTTCACGCTTCTTCCTTCATGACATCTCACCATTTTCTCAGTGCCACCAAACCAGTCTAATGCCTCCTTCAGTCACGCCTTTCCTTTAATTTCTCCAGCCCAAACTCTCTCTCTCTCCCTCTGTCTCTCTCTCTCTGTCTCTCTCCCTCTCTTTCTCTCTCCCTCTCCCTATCTCTCTCTCTCTCTGTATCTCTCCCTCTCTTTCCCTGCATCGTCACCAGCCAGTGCTATTAGTAAACCGTAATCCCCACATGTACTGCTCTCTTCTATAGCAACTGGCCTCCTCCAGTGACGGCTGGCTAATTAGGCAGAGAGGAGAGGAGGAGGAGAAAGGGATGGCGGCGCTGATGTCCATATACCTGTCACTGGCGGGACGGCAAACGTAGCAAGGGAGAAAACGGCATGACGGGCCAGGGAGATGAGAGCAACATTAGTAGAGGTCCGGGGAGCAGTGGGAAAACAGGGATGGGGGGGGCAGGAGATGGATGGAGAGATAGAGGGAAGAGTAAGGGAGGGAAAGGAGTGGAAGAGAGAAAGTGATGGGAAGGAGAAAGGCCACTGCTGCCGGCCCATTCCCCACGGCCACTAATAAAATGCTCTGTTCAGACCGCTTGCATACAAACGTGTGTGTGTGCGTGCGTGCGTGCGTGCGTGCGTGCGTGCGTGCAGGGGAGCGCACGCACACACACACACACAAAGCAAACATACACACACACATACACACAAAGCAGTCAGACTTCCTGATCGATTGAGCCATGCTCTGCCCTGACGTCTCAGCGGAGCTCCAGATGAATGAGTCGACCTATGACGGAAAAGAGGAAGAAGAGAAAAGAGGAAAAAAACAAATCTTTGGCTTTTAAATCTCTGAGTGTAGGTCTGTGCCTCACAGGCCAGAGGACACCAAGGGCACAGCTTCAATCATGTGTAAATGGTAAATGGTGCATTTATATAGCGCCTTTATCCAAGGCGCTTTACAGAGATTGTGCATTGCATTCACCCATTCACACACACATTCATACACCGATGGCAGCGGAAACCACGCAAGGCACAAACTAGCACATCGGGAGCAATTTGGGGTTCAGTGTCTTGCTCAAGGACATTTCGACAGTAACTCTGGGGGAGTCCGGGTTCAAACTGGCAACCTCACGGTTACCATCCAGCCACTCTACCTCTGAGCCACCGCCGCCCCTGTGTGTGTGCTCATCAGTGCATGGCATGCAAAGTGTGTGTGTGTGTGTGTGTGTGTGTGTGTGTGTGTGTGTGTGTGTGTGTGTGTGTGTGTGTGTGTGTGTGTGTGTGTGTGTGTGTGTGTGTGTGTGTGTGTGTGTGTGTGTGTGTGTGTGTGTGTGTACGCACGCGGCTAAATGGTTATTCTGTTACTCATTTGTAATTTGCAAACTCGTATATTGCATTTATTTAATAATCATTTCTAAGGTTGATTGATCAAGCACAACCAAATAACTGTCCGATAGAAATTCTAAAGAGGTGAATGGTGATTGCTACTGTGGCAGAGTTTTGTACTAAATGTTTTAAATCTTTTTTACACTCATACTGTAGTCAAGTGCAATCATCTGAATACTATTATGCTGTATGGAGTAATTATGTGGACTTGTTGTGCTCTTTTGCCATCAGAAGGTTGTTATGGCTTTGTATCTATAGCAAACTCCTTTTGTATCAATGAATAAATGTAAAGTCAAGGGGTGAGTAATTACATGACAGAAATTCCATAGGTTTACTTTTAACTAAAACTAATTAATGTAATATCTTTGCAGAATTCATGGTGATATCATTTAGCAAAAGTCAAACAAAACACAAGTGACATGGTCTAACTCTAATGAATGAATTCACTGCATTATGTTTTAATACAAAGCATGTTGTTTAAGGCATGCTCCAGAAGAGGTTTTTGGTCATGAATATGTTCTTCATCTGTTACTGCATGACCTCCCTCCCCTGTATACTCTTTCAGCACAGAAACGGAGTAGTTGAACACGAAATGACACCTTATGATGACCTCCGTATACTTGCCATAGTACCTTCTGTTCTCACTCACGTTTCTTTGAATTTGACATAAAAGATCCCTTCCTTCTCCTCCTCCATCCCAACATTGCTGTCGTCACATTATTCCATATTATGGCTTTCGCCTACTTTCCGTTCCATTGCATTTACTGTCACTTGTATTGGCTTTGCCGCACAAGCGTTAAACTAATCACGGATTTACAACTTGATGCTCCGCTTGATGCTAATCCGTGAAGCCAGCTGATTGAGTTGGCCAATCAGGGAAGACGATGCACACATTTCACGGAAACACTGATAATTTGGGCATCCTCCCCAGACCCGCGGTCTGACAGATACGGATATTCATGTTTTGTTTTTGTTGGTTCTCGGAAACCATTGGTCTGTCCGAATTGCCACTCGTCACTGCACACCTTGAGGTCATACAGTATGAGACTGTTTGATTGGACGCTTTCTGATTTACACCAGCCACAGAGTGACACACAGTCACACAGACAGAGATTTACACCAGCCACAGAGTGACACACAGTCACACAGACAGAGATTTGGTGAATGAATAGAAGGATTTCTGGACAACCACACATATGCAGTGGACTGCAACACTGATATGCAGAAGACAGACAGACAGACAGACAGACAGACAGACAGATTCTGTGCATTTACAGAGATTATGTACTGAATAGTGAATACATGGTTTCCCAAAGCCAATTAAGCAAGTTCAGCCTGGGCCATAGCCAGAGACAGCTTTGTGCTGCTCCTGTTCACCCCAGTGTCTCAGACCCATCCATCAGCTCGTATAGCTGATGGCTCTACTTCTGGCCGGCCTGTCACTGCCATTGGCACTTCCACAACACATGCCAACGCGTGCTTGCCTAAGTGATGTGAAAGTCTAATGTTAAAGATAAGCCTACGCCACCAAATGGTCGTTGTCGTGTGATAAAGTGTAAATTAGGCTTTAACAGTCTTATGTCCGCAGCTGCTCACTGATTAGGTGGTGTAAAAACTAAATTGTAAACTCACACCAATAATAGGGTTTCTCACATTCTGTAAAGATGAATTCCAGTTATTCGCTTCACAGGAAACAATATGAGGTGCTCGGCTGTGTAATGCATATTCCTTGAACACAAACAGGAAACATCAAATGCAAATGTCCCATACTGTAGATACAATTTCAAAATGAACTTGTCACTACTACGATTAAGAATAAGATTGCACAATCAATACAATAAGCTTTCATTAACTTGCAGTTGTTCATCTATATAGTTACTACTCACTGCTATACGTTATTTACTCAATGTGGTAATATTTATTTTAAGTTTTTAACACTCAAATGGATGCCTGAAGTCACATAATGAGTAAAATAATATGTTATAGGTAGTATAATAGGTTTTTTAAATTATTATTTATTTTTTAGTTTCTTTTTTTTTATCCCACGATTTTGTAACCCCATTATTTCACCTAGTGTCATCATGAAATCATGAAAACCACCTAGTTTGACACATCACATGCTACTTGAAGCATAATGAAATTTAGAAATGTTTGCCTTATATAGGTTGTTAATGGTATGGTCACATATAATATAACTGGTGATAACTGGCATTAAGTTACTGAATTGGAAGATGTATCATATCAACATATATATAAACTAGAGATATGTAGGAATACAAAAATACAAACATTTTACGGTCACCTTAGGTGGTACCAATTTGTGAAAATATCAGTGTTGGCCCCTGCACTATTTTATCCACAGCTCTTCTAGAGTTTTTTGTTATTTAAAATAAATATCCAAATATCATAAGGTCTAACTAATACAATTGTGTGAAGTGGTTTATTACCACCCCAGTGGTTGATACTGTGTATAAGCAGTAGGATGCACGTTGCACATTGAAGCTCACATGATAAGCTCAGCTCTTCAGAGTGTACACAGTGCACTGTGCAAGGACTTGCAGGATCTTACAAGAAGCCACAGGATTACATGAAGAATTACATGTAAACATAATCATAAACCCTAATAATCTTTCATGTGCATGCAAGGACAACCGTAACTGTAAATTAATCCCAACCTTTTACAGACGTGTTTTTGGCCCAGTGGAGCACAAAGTACTCAACCTGAGTACTTGAGTCAAAGTATACCTTAGTGTAGATAATCCTGGTCTAACTATAAGTATACCTTAGTGTAGATAATCCTGGTCTAACTATAAGTGAAACTTGATCAGTCAAGTAAATGTTACTGTCCACTGTTTAGACCTGTATCAACAGACCTACACATACTGTAGTGTTGGCACCTTAACTGTCTATATCATGTACAGTAGCCTATATATCTAGTGCTATGCTCACGCACCCAATTGTGTTTGACCTCTGGTAGGCCTACATACCGCACCGGATAGACATGTGTAAATATGTAGATACAAGTGTTTTGTTTTTTATTATCTGTCTTTTGTGCCCAACACCTCTCGTAGTTTAATTGCATGGTCATTACAGCATTTGTCTATACTTAACTGAAGCGACACTCAGAAATGTATTCTGCAGGGTCCTAACACCTCAGGATATTTTGGAATGCAACAACATGTTAGTATTTAATTGACAAAGTTACACAGTAACCCACAATTTTGTAACCCATTTTTTCACCCAGTGTCAATTATCTAATGTAATCATGGGCGCTACACTTCCTCTGCCAACCTTGGGGGGGCAGTGGACTGACCTCATGCTTCCTTCTATGCATGAGGAGTCCAAGCTGCTTCTTTTCACCTGACAGGGGAGAGTTTTCCCCGGCCGGACGTAGCGCGTGGAAGGAACACGTTCCTTTCCCCTCCATCAGGCGCCCCGGCTGGCCAGGAGCAAGGTAGTTTAGAGACCAGGATTACTGCATGTTTTTGTGAGGGTACCTATACCCTAGGGGACACGGGGAGAACATGCAAACTCCACACAGAAGGGCCCTTTCGCCAACCCCGCCTCGGGTATGGGCACTGATGACGCGGAGGAGGGAACACGCCCCCAGTGCCCACAGCGTCCCCAGCGGGAATCGAACCCAGGACCTTCTAGCTGTGAGGCGACAGCACTACTGACTGTGCCACCGTGACCCCCACAGTATTGTTTTAAAAGAAGTCCTGGATTGTAGCTTTACACTGCAAGATCCCCCACATAACTGTTTAACCACTTAAATCCTACTTGGTTGAACAGGGTCCACCAGGGGTCTATCCTTCATCCCCTATGACCTATGTTTATCCCCCCAGTATACACCACATGTCTTAACCGAAAATAACTGATCTACAACCTCACAGTGAATTTATAGACCTGCTATTATTGTGGAATGTTCACCTGTTAACCTGGCCAGGATAGTAACGATAGGTTAAAGTGGTTGTAAATGTGTCGCTGCAGCTTCGGAATGAACCCAAAATCTCTTTGACTGAACCAGCTACATCATGTTGTCCTCAATTAAATGGCATAATCTAATCAAGTTAAAAAAATGTCATTTAGCAAACACTCTTAATCCAGAGTGATTTACAGTAAGCAAGAACAACACAAGGTAATACTGTAATACATGAAATACATAGAAATAGTAATCTAGATCATAAGTAGACTAAGAGCGTAACATCCGTCTAACAGTAGAACATCTGTACAATGAAACTATAAGTATACACTGTAGAATGCTATGTCTACATAATATGCTATCTGAACTGCATTATGTTAGCCTTTGCATAAGCCTGCATGGTCACTGTATAGGGTAAGTGCTACGGGTAAGTGCTACGGGTATAGGGTAAGTGCTACGGGCTAATTAAAGTAGAGTCTGAAGGTGAGGTGAGTTTTCAGACTACGGCCAGAATATGGCCTGTGAGAAACAGGTAACTTGTCATTGTCCCAATGTCCCATGGCGGGCACCATGTATGGTATTTAATGTTGTTAGTTGTTACTAATCAAATTACAATCAACTGCAAATGGGACACATTCCAAACTAGACTTTGTTATCTGATGGTGTATGAGGCTTAAGTGCATGTGAGATGTGAGTTCTCAAAGTCTCTCTCTGTCATTTAGTTTCCTTTCCTCACTCTCTTTCTCCGTTTCCTGTGTCATTCATCATAACACCTCAGTGGTTATTTGGTGATCAGCAAAATTAATTTGAGTCTAAAAACTCGACGTAAGCAGTGCACACTGTCAACTTAGTGGCAGGTGTCTCAGGCAGAATTAATTGCACTAATTTTGTGTGTGTGCGTGCGTGCGTGTGTGCGTGCGTGCGTGCGTGCGTGCGTGCGTGCGGCCTCCGCACACATACGTTTATGCTTATCTTACCTGTATCTCTGTTTATTTGCGAATAAGCAGGATTGTTTTCATTGCCATGTCGGCAGCTGTCCAAAATGCTGATTAAAGTGGTTGAAAACAAAACCGGCAATAATGTACGTATGTAAGCAAATCAGTGAAGCCCTCCTTTCTTCCCAGAGAAAATGGCCTCATTTAGCAGCTTAATATTGTGGAGACAGGAGTAAACACACAGTGTTCCATTGTTTGTGTTTGACATGTGTTGTCTACTAAAAGCATTAGTCCCCACTAAGTCTCAACACGCACGCACGCACGCACGCACGCACGCACGCACACACGCACACACACAGAGGTACAAAATCATGAGCACCAACGTACACATGTGCAACTGCAGTACACTTACTGTACAGTACTGATACACAAACTCACATCCTGGTTGCTCGTGGCTTGCCACTCTGTGCCCTAATATCGGCTTTGAAGCTACCATTTAAAGATAAATGCGGATTGAGCACAAGCAGACACACACACACACACACACACACACACACACACACACACACACACACACACACACACACACACACACACACACACACACACACACACATTAGACTACCACTCAAACCAGTGAAGAGCAACAGAAGGGGATTGCTGTGATTTAGTGGTACCACAGTAATGGACCCGGGCACTGCACTATACCTGTTGAGTTGCTCTTTTAAGAGCCTTAATGGAACGACAGCCAGATCCGCCTATTCTGTGAAATCCTCAGTGTTAATTCAACTCTGAGAATGTACAAAATCTGACCAGATGGACCTGCTATCATATGATGTGTGTCGATTACCACACCAAGCCACAGAATGTTGTTTAGCATATATAGCAGCCATCGGAACAATGGACGCTGCATTAGCTATATTCGCCAACAGTGCATTTCCGGAGCTTTAATAGGTGACTTTGTTATGTCGTCTGAAGGGTACGATCTCATTACTTGCTGGAGTTGGAGACAGTTTAAGTGTACTTTTATAAGCAGTGATCTGGATGAGCCAGTGCTGGCGATATACTCTGTCTCTATTACAGATAATGTGTTATGGATCTCCCAGGGGCCACGTTAATAGCCCTGATTCATTTTTTTTGTCTTTGTTAACTTCTCGCTCCATTTCCCCATTATATTTGAGTTTAAAAGTCTGATATATAATTTATATACATCTTTCCCATATCCTTCCTCCCCTGTATAAATTCCCTCCATTTTCTCATTCCCCCGGCAGACATGTGTTGTCTGGTGTAGTAGTTTCAATATTGATGAGGTGGATCGATGAAACGTCTCCCACCCTCCCGTCCCTTTACTGTAGGCCGTTGAATAATCTATCACACGCCCGATATTCTGATGGAAGCATTAAATGCCTCCAATTAGGGATTTTCCCTGCTCCCAGATAATAGCAGACCAGAACAGAGACACATACAGACAGTTCTGACTGTGAAATGTTTTTTTTGTGAAGTATGTTTCTGCGTACTGTACTGTATGCCTCTTTCCTGAGCTGGGGTTGCTAGGCAATATATCTGGATTGGTAGACATACTGTTAAGTCATGCCAGTTCCCATATTTGATAACAAATTGCAACAACTTAAAAGAAAAAAATCACAACTGAGTGAACTGAGCGGTGCAGAGTGTGTGTGTGTGTGTGTGTGTGTGTGTGTGTGTGTGTGTGTGTGTGTGTGTGTGTGTGTGTGTGTGTGTGTGTGTGTGTGTGTGTGTGTGTGTGTGTGTGTGTGTGTGTGTGTGTGTGTGTGTGTGTGTGTGTGTGTGTGTGTGTGTGCTGCCTAAACAGACATACATAAATAGGGACATACGCTGCTCAACAGTGCTACTTTAGGTCACCCAGCAGTATTGCAGCTGTCCGTACTCGGTTTGATTTGTCCAGGTCCAAAAGATGTCACGTAACACGCAACGCAACACTTTGAGGGCTTTATATTAAAAGATGACATATACCGAGGCTGCCGGGATTGTTTAATTAAGTATTTGCGCCTTTGATCCATGAAAATCCCCCTGAAAACAGTCCCATGGCTTGTTGTCGAACCACTGGAGTGGTTAGGCACCGCTCAAAACTCCCATCGCAATACAGTTTATCAAATTGATATGAAAGATTAATTATAAGACTGAATAAATCAAACCCACTCTCTGTCGTAACACAATCATGTATTCAAATCATCTTCTAGTCAATGCCTCACCAGATGGATATTTTACTCCAGCACCTTGAGCTACAATCAATCATTATCACCAAGTGTTTTATATGGAGTAAACTGTTATGCTCTAGTCTAGTCAATAATGAGCCACACAAACATTGGAGATGAAATGTACTTTTTAAATTTCCGTTTCCCTTGGCGAGTTCTCTACTACTGAGCTGCATTCTAATGTGCCTTTGAATCCAGGCTTGTTTGGTGACCTGCGGTATCAAAACACAATGAAGCAGTCTTCTACCACAAACGAATGACACAAAGAAACAAGGCTGGCTGAAGTGCAATTATGAAATATATTATAAATATATATTTGAAGAGGAGCGTCTTCTTTTCTTTCTTTTTTTTTCTTACATTTTTATCCCACGATTTTTCCCAGTGTCAATTATCTAATGCCAACCTGGGGGGGGGGGGGGGGGGGCGGACTGACCTCATGCTTCCTTCTATGCATGAGTAGTCACAGCTGCTTCTTTTCTCCTGACAGGGGGCCGGGGGGAGTTTCCCCGGCCGGACGTAGCGCCTGGAAGGAACACGTTATTCCGACCAGTTCCTTTCCCCTCCATCAGGCGCCCCGGCTGGCCAGGGGGAGGTAGTTTAGAGACCAGTATTACTGCATGTTTTTGTGAGGGTACCTACCCTAGGGGACACAGGGAGAACATGCAAACTCCACACAGAAAGGCCCTTTCGCCAACCCCACCTCGGGTATGGGCACTGATGAGGCGGAGGAGAGAACACGCCTCCAGTGCCCATAGCGTCCCCAGCGGGAATCGAACCCAGGACCTTCTAGCTGTGAGGCGACAGGCGACACCGACTGTGCCACCGTGCCCCCATAAGAGGAGCGTCTTCAATTAAATAAATATCATTATGAAGACACACCGTACCCAACAGTAGAACCATGCCCAATTTTTGCATGAGGCTAACTAAGAGGCAACAGTTTGGTTTTATGAAAGATTACCCACAATTCCACAACGTTTCATCCTGAAAGCATAGCTCTGCTATGGCTGCAGCGTGATACTCAGTCTATAGTGTATAGTGAACTTCATATGACTTTTTATCACAAACAAGCCAATTATTAAATTGAGTGTAATTCCATAATGGCTGCACAGTTGTTTGCTTATCCTTGTTAATCTGGTGGCTGACGGTTTGTTTGCGTTCCCTAAATCCATTGACAACCAGGTGTTGTACGATGCATGGTTATCAACCTTAATTGTTTTTCGTTTTCTTAGGAATGTAGCCCAAGAAGCTAATCAGAACTCGGGTTGTCTCTGAACAATTATAGTTGTTATTGATTGGTTTGAAGTACACCATGATTGAACGGTGAGATACTTATCTAATAAAGCCACTGGCATAACAAACAGGCACACACATGTACACACTATGCACACATAAACACACAAATAAAGTTTTGCCTGATTAAATGCTATAAAGCGTTCTCCACCAGGACTTGCGAAGTTAACAGTGCATAGTAAATGTTTACTAAAGGTAGCATTTGTGAATAAGACAGCAGAGATGAATACTGGATAAATGCAAACATGCTCTTTACTCCTCATAAATACCGCTCTCTTCTCCTGCTCTTCCTTTCTTCTCTGTGCATAATTGTAGCTTGTCAAATGCAAAATACACAGAGTGCGCAGATGCAGAAACCCATGCATGCGCCCCCTCCCCTCCCAAAAGTCACACATGAACGTGCGCACATGCATTCCTGCGTACACACACATTTTATACTCTTGCACACCGTTACTGCATCCTGGCAAGTGGTCAGGGAGATGGGGGTTGTGATGATGGATGTTCGGTATCTGGCTCTTCCAGACTGCCTGTCTACAGAGTGGACATAAGGACAATGGAGGCCACTGGTCAAATACATTTTACCCCCCATTTTAATGTGTGTGTGTGTGTGTGTGTGTGTGTGTGTGTGTGTGTGTGTGTGTGTGTGTGTGTGTGTGTGTGTGTGTGTGTGTGTGTGTGTGTGTGTGTGTGTGTGTGTGTGTGTGTGTGCGCGCACGTGCATGCGAGCGGAAAAATTGTATGTGCACGACGTGTGTGTGTGTGCATGCGTGAGTAAGTGCGTGCTTGAGTGTGTGCATGCACGCAAGCACGCACGCATATGCCAGTGCCTGGCTTCTATCCTGCCTGTAGCTGTGACCCTCCAGTGGAGGACTCGCTGCCTCTCTCTGTCCCTGCCCATCTGCCCCTGGCCCCGCCCTGCGTCCCTCGGCTTGGTACCCTGACAGCCAGAGTTGCCACGGTGATGGATGACTCTGCGCTTAGTTTCAGTGTCAGAGTCCTGCGCCTCTGCTACCTGCCGAGTGGGTCGCTGTCAAAGACTTCCTGTCAGGTCAACTCCAACCCCCCCCCCCACACACACACACACCCACACACCACCCCACCACTGACTCTGTATCAGGCCCTTCATCTTCGTCATACAACTCTCCCATCCTGTCTTTATATAGCTCACAACTGGGACTTATTGCAAAAGAGCTGGAGCAAAGAGCAACATTTCATAGAAATAGGTTGTCAACCTGATAACTTTTGAAACATTTCAAGCCCAGAGTTGTACTCGAACAGTCTCTTGGTGTGGCCAGTATGGCTGCAGGGATGGCTATTTAGAAGCAAGTTGCTGTATAATTAATTGTTATTGATTCATTAACTGCTGTGTGTGTGTGTGTGTGTGTGTGTGTGTGTGTGTGTGTGTGTGTGTGTGTGTGTGTGTGTGTGTGTGTGTGTGTGTGTGTGTGTGTGTGTGTGCGTGTGTGCGTGTGTGCGTGCGTGCGTGCGCGCGTGCGTGTGCACGCTCACATATGTGCGTGCCTGCGTGCGTTTCTCTGTTGTTTCTTGCATGTGTGAGTGCCATTTGTTTGTGTGTGCATACGTGTGCTTTCCAATGCCCACGTTAACACAATAGTCAAAGTATTCACACAAAAACCTCTTAAGGGTGACCCCTGTATTAAGCTCTGCCTCTGAAACGGGGTCCATCAGTGGGCGCACTGCGACGCATAAGTACATGAATGTAATTAGTATATATTAGTCTGTTCTCTATTAGAGATCAGCGGCGGCCAGGCAGCTTGGCTACCAGGGACTAGTTAGTGTGTTCTAATGAGCCATTTGCATCCAACTAGAAGCCCTGTCAAGACATTATTAATAAAGAGGCTATTTATGCAGTGTGGCCTTCCACTTTAAACAATGTTAATACCAGAGAGTGCTTCTTATTAAGATCCGTACAAGATTTATTGGCTCCATCGCACCATAGACTTGTGAGAGTGGATTTAAAGAAATTGATGAATATATGGAATAGGATGGGGTGAGTTAATTATGGACATTTTTCAAGAATGTAATAGCTTGAACGCACACAAAAAAACCTGGCATCAGACACATGCAGTCATAGGCAAATAATCATTACATTTGCAGATTTTGTATAGGCCTAGAACATGTTGTGTTATGGATTATAAATTATAATTATGTGTTGGATCAAATCAAATAAAAAAGACTATCATGACTTCCACCTGTGCTGCACTGTCTCTGTAAAATAGGCAGAGAAATGCATTTTGCTACATCTGTCAGGCTATTTAACAATAACTTTCATATTGCACCCACATTTTTCCTAACCATTGTATTACGCCATTAAACTGTCAGTGTGAGAACAGGGGAAAGCAAAGACATGTGGAATTACTTATCCTTTATGTGGCGACAGAATATATTTAAGATTCCCTTTGCTGTGCCGTCGTGGTGCAATCTAATCATTACGGATTTGATATGCTAATAATAAAAGCAATTTGTGACAGGTTCATTTCAGAGTAACTGGCATAGGATTTCCTCAGAGCTTAGAATTGATAAAAGGGAGAGAGGGCGGCATAAAGGAGCCACCATATATTATACAGGGCTTTATAAGAGATTTAAATGGCCCCCATACCAGGCTATACAACATCAAGCATAAGTTCTGATCATACTTACATGTCGCCCTATATGAATAGCACAAGCTTCACAAACTCCCATTTAAGTGTTTTTAATAGGGATACTGACATGCACGGGCTGCTGTCGAAACTAGCATGTCGCGGTTAGGGTCAAAGTCGGGATAAGCTGTTTATATGCGTCGTCATATTGCCATCACAAATGTGCCTGTGTGTACATGAATTAACAGAATATTCTCAGCATTACCATGGGAACTGACTGTGCAGGCCTCAGCAGCAAAAGCTTTCTAGTTCATCAATAAAATGGCCTGAAGATATGGCACTCAATATAATGTAACGTTTCTCTTGTGGTTCTTGTGGTTTTCTCTTTGATTTGTCTGAAGGCTATGGTTAAATGCAACCTTACTTCTTTAAAACATGTAGGTCACCAGACAAAAAAGCAGAGAAACCCCAAAAGCTAGTTTGTTCACCATTACAACATTGTAACCTGTTGATGTAATGGCCTACTCGTCTAGTTCCCTCAGGGCGTTGATCCTCATCCCCGGAGAATGCTATCCTCCACAAAGTATTTCAGGTGGCGGCCTGTCAGGACCTCAGCTTATCAGCAACACACAACTACTATGTAAAACCCACCTGGGAATCTCTACAGTATGAGATGTTGCTGCCTTCTCTCCCTTTCCATAGCGTCCTTCTCAACACAGCGATGATTGATGCCGTCTCTGCCTCCTCTTTGACTGGCAGAGTAAACAGCGTTACCACATCAGCAATGCCGGGAGACGAACTACGAGTAACAACAGCGGTGGAGAGGCATTTACCGCAACTGTGACAGAATACGTTGGGAGATAAAGCTGTGACAGTGTTCGGAGCGATAGGTATATGAGCCCAGACGATGATAACAGAGTTAGCAGACAGATATACATTACAAGAATGATGCGGGAGAAAGGGAGCGAGAAGAGAGACACTGTACAACTCAACTGTGACAGTGTCACATGTGACATGAGCTATGGGAGTAGCACGTTTCAATGTAGCCATAACGTGGCGATCAGTGTGGCAGGCTGACTAAGGGATGGAGTTAAGACACCAGTCATAGCTGGAGGTTGTATTGTGTTAGTGCCTCTGAGAGTCTGAAGTGTTCCGGGTACTACTGAGTGGCCATTACGACAGCATGACTTGTTCTTTTTCTCAGCCTCTTAATCAATTCATTGAATATGAAGGAACCCAATGGAAACGAGCCATAATCTTTCTTGCGACAGACAGAGGCTGTGAGCGATTCAGGTAGGCAAACACATACTGTAGGCCTACAAAAAACGGTCTGGTGGTTTGGACACTGACTAGATTGGTCTTATGTTGGCATGTTACGTGGGCATTTCAGAAAAATACAGGCTTTATTAAAGATCTAGATGTTAACGGTCCGTGTTAGTCCTTGGCTCCTCCAAAGAGAGACATGGAGGAGAAAAGAGGCAAAGAATCTAAATGGGTGACAGAGTGGGAGAAGAGGATAATCAAACAGCGACGAACCACAGGGACGATAAACCAAAATACAGTATGCAAAGTAAGAACAGCTGGAGATTGAACACCAACAGAGCAAAGCATTCCAGCAATGTGAGAACGGAGAATCTATAAAAGCCGCAATCGAAGGAAAGCACTGAGAGACGCCGTAAAGCTCGAGTAGCAGAGAGACCACAGAAACTCACACAGCATCGGGCCGATATTGTCATTCTGTTCCACAGAGGTTCAATGTGCTGATTATGGGAGCATCATTTGAGACCGACAACCTTGCTCTATAGTGCAGCATGCCAAACACTCCCAACGCCCCTTCCTCTGTCTAGCTCTCAACTCACACACACAATGATGAAGACTGAATTATTGAAGGCTGAATGGAGAGAAAAAAAAGTGGAAGAAAAAACAAAGGGTTTTCTGGGTTACTGATGATGGGGGGGAACGATAAAGGAGGGAGGGAGAGAAAGAGGGAAGGAACAAGGAAAGGAGGTGTGGAAAGTGAGGAGTCAATGCAGCTGCAAATAAGGGAGCTATTTTGTGCCAGGGAATATGCTAATTCCTCCTTTGTATGAGCAGTTGATTGGGCATCGTGGAGAGGGAAGAAATAAAGTTTGGGCTTGGATGCTTCTGACTGGCGCAGTGTCCATCACAGGCAGTGGTGGCATTTTTTTACTTAAGTAAAAGTATCAATACTGCAATGTAGAACTACTTCGTGTGAAGTGAAGGTCCGGGATTCAATATGTACTTAAAGTACCAAAAGTAGAAAGTATGCTGAATGTCCCATTTCAAGTTTTCAAATATATGAGATATTAATATAATAGAATATATTAAAAAAATAGTCGATCTACAAGCTCGCATCGCAACGCATTGTGAGCTTGAAGATTGGCTATTTTCAAATGCCCGAAATGTATATAGGCTGAGGTGTTTAATGTATGTTTTGTAATAATAATCAAAGTAACTAGTAACCAAAGTTTTCAAATAAATGTAGTGGAGCACAATATTTCCCTCTGACATGTACACATGTAGTAGAGCACAAGTTAAGTATTGGAAATTGGAAATACTCAAGTAAAGTACAAATACCTCAACATTTTACTCGAGTACGTAAGTAATTGTACTTAGTTACTTTCCACCAATACTCGCAGGCCTCATTCAGCTACACCGTCACGGCTAGCGAAGACACTCACCAGAGGGAAGAAAGGACACTTGTGTGACCAGGAGATATAGGGATATAGGCCCTATAGCTCAATTAGCAAGCTCCACACAATACAGGAATACAGAAGCGTATTTATAGTCATGTATGACCTTTATATGTGGATATGAGTCAGGCCTAAAACCACTGAAGAGGCGTCATAATGCTGGACCTGAGGGATTGTGGTACTAGTACTAAAGTCTGCAATCTACACTTTACAGGAACACAACGAAAACTGCATTAATACCCATTGTTTTATGATTGTGGTAGCAACATTTCATCAAAAGTAAATACATGGCTAAATTATGTTTTCTCATTTTCCAGTATCATATTTCATTGGATTTATACTCTACATTGGATATATTTCATTTTTATAACGGGGACCATTTCTCGTTTCCTCCAACTATTTGGCTTTTTGCCCATATCTTGTGCAAGAATATGTGTTCAATCAGTTTCCTCACTTAGTCATAGTGTACATTAGAGCCATTAGTAGGCCTATATGCTTGGTCATTCATGAATCATATTAGTGCTAAAACATTGTTTTTCATATGATATATTATGTATTGCATACACATAATATAACAGACCTTTTTACTGGCAGCCATATTGGGTTGAAATTTTACCATAACACTTCTTATTAGTACCAATGATACTAATAAGAAGAAAAACAAAACAAAAGGTGCCTTTTTGTTCTTCTTTCTAATTAATTGTTCAGCCCAAAACATTGTGTTTATTGTCATGATTTACAATCCGAGTTGGCTTTGTCCGCGGTGTAACCGCCTTTAAATAAATACTTTTTGAAAAGCCTATGGGGAAAATGAATGGGGAATTATTTCCTGGGCCACTCGTCGTTCTGAAAGAGGGTGGGACTGCAACGCTCTATAGAGTCCCTATATAAGCTACTTTGAAGTACAGTGTCTACTGCCTGGTGCAACTGCTGGACTAAATCCTCTGTAAATCCTCTCTACTTTGAGTGCTACTAACTAATGTCTAATAAAACTGCTGTTCTAAATCCTTTAGACCCGTTATTGACCTTATACCAACCTTGAAACATACCATGGTGGTCCCTTATTGGCAGATGATAGTAACATAACCACAGTAACTACGGTCTTAAACAAGAGAGGACACCGACATACATACTCCGACACACATACATACATACATACATACATACATACATACATACATACATACCCAGCCGATCGCAGTACTTGCTCGCTCTGCTTGCGCTCTAAAATCTATTAAGAACAATGTTGGCTACAGCGGAAGTAAAAATGCTTGATCGTCACATTACTCATGTAGAAATGAATCGGTTCCCAGAAATCCTCATGGGCTTTTTGAATGCATTTTAAAATAAATATACAATTCGCCAATATTTGAGTGTGACTGTGAACAGAGCTATGTGTGACTAAATATTTGAAAATGCATACATATCAATTTATAGACAAACACCTGTTTCTAACCTTGAGATTTGTCCTACATGACAACCAGTAAACACATTGCACAACCAGCTGTCAGGCACAGCTCACAGATTTATTTGCAGTTCATGCCTAAAGTCTGCGAGGAGAGATTGCCATGGTTTTATTGCTCTGTTAGGCTGATCCGGGGCATCGTCGTCTAGACTCCCTTTATCCAATCGCAGTATGCCTCCTCTAGTATGGAACCATCTTCTTACAATTTAGGCTTTTAGCAGATGAACTTATCCTCCATAGCGACTTACAAAATGGGAGCAGTGGTGGACGGTAACAATTGTACATTTACTACTATACTATACTGTACTTAAGTAAACAATCACACTTGTATGAAGTGAGGGGCGCAGTGAAGGCAGTATTTAGATCAGCCAGATGACGTCTTACATTGTCATCTACTGCCCTAAACTAACTTTAAAGTCCATAGATTTGGCTGCCACATGACGTCATTTTGGAAAGCAATGCATTGGGGGATTATTATCATTATTATTATTATTATTTAATTTCTGGGAAATCTTAGATTTTAATACAGCAGTGCCTTGATATTAAAAAGAAAATATACTTTGTAATTTGTTGAACTTACTTTTGAATATTTAAATATTTTTAAAAGCAAGTAGCAAAGAGGCAGACAGTAGACCTGTGTTTTAACTTTAATCTAACTGGCTACGACCTTGTCCCGCTGCATCGTGGGATTGATCAGGTTTGCAGAATTCACCTTGAATGCATAGTATTATGTGCATGAAACAGACTTTGTTGCAGTCTACCCCAAATGAAGAATTCCTTTCATCTTCTTCCTCTAGTTATCCATACATTTCAGCTGGCAGTTGACGACACAGAAATTATATTTATTTGGTGCCAGGGTCTACTTACTGTGTAGCCTTACTAGCCTAATGAGGCCCATTGCTTTTTGGTAGGCGGTATCATCATAAAGTACACACACTGTTACTTTGCCATACCTTGATGTTTTGATTCGGTTCTAATGAATATGAAGGAGCTGTGCACGGTTCTATGGACCATGGCAAATTAAAAAATTCAGACTGCAATGCATTGCATATTTTAAGTGCCCTCTCTCTCTCTCTCTCTCTCTCTCTCTCTCTGTCTGAGTGCTGCCAGAACCAGTAGGGTATAGCACCCTGCACCATCGCCATCTGGTTCCCAGAGGAAGAAGGCCCAGCAGTACTCTCACAAACCAACCCCTCCAACACACACACACACGCACGCACGCACGCACGCACGAACACTCTTTCACAGACGAACACACACATGCAAAACATGCACGTACAGTAAGCACAAACAGTGTAAACCACTTGTAGTACTGTATACGGTGAGAAATATGCAGAACATAATTCAACCGTTATCAGCCATCATTGGCCTGAGGTTGGCGTTATTATATACCCATATCTGTATGTATTAACGAAGACAATAAGAAGTAGTATTTGATCAACACTTTTTTGAGATGCACACGCAGATCCAACACACCAAAGATCCGACATGCGGAAACAACGGTCGGACATGTGTTGGAACATGCGCTGCTTGCTCCATGCTTGCGGTTAGGGTTAGGTTAGGGTTTGATAGGTTGTCGGTCTGATGAGATACTCCTTCACCCTCTTACTCTGTGGCGAATATTTCATGGAAATTGCAAAAATTATTGCAGGATGGAAGTGTTTGAAATTGTTTTAATTCTTGTAATTGCAGAATCCTAGAGGCACTGACTATTGCATTCCAGTGTAGCACACCATGGTTTATACCACACTGAAAGTTGGTTTCAGCCTTCAACAGCTCTACCTCAACCCTTTGTACCCAGGCTTTCATTTTCGTCTGCGCAAAAAATGAAAGCCTGGGGAAACGCATTGGCCGCTCTGGTCTAGAAGTGGGAGTCAACCCTTCCGGATGGTCGTCGCTCCAAATGATGTGACGTAGTTCTTAGCCTCGGTCCCAGGCTTACTTTTCTGCGAAAAGAAGAGCCTGGTCACAACGTAAGGCAGAGAAGCTATCGGGCGGATGTATCCTCCGGAACATCAGTCAGATGTATTTCCCCCGGATACGATATTTTCCCGACCAATCACAACACTTGTTTCATTCGCGGAGAATGTAAACTGATTTGTAAAGCATCAACGTCATTTCCTTGGGCAATACTTCCGCTAAAATCCCGCAACTTCAGCTGATAGTCTTTTCAGCGTAGGTCTTGCCCAGGGTGCGTAGTTCTGCACTAGGGGGGAAGAGGAGGGACCGGGGCTGACGGACAGACCGGTGAACCAATCAGGGTGTGCGCAAATCTCATGTGTGACCTGCCCCTCTAGACCAGAAACCTAACACGTTAGCTCAGGCTACTCTACCTCTGATGAATGAAGGGAGGCCATCTTGGCGTCATGTTTTGCAGTTGAACTCGTATTATGGCTCATGGATTGAGCTGATGGCAGTGACCTTGATAACTACGGCAGCTTCCTGCAGAAATGTTGGTCATCAGACACCTTATCAGACGGGAGTTATCAGACGACGTCACACTGACAAGCACCAGCATGCGCATGCAGGCCGGCAGCACAAGAATCCCACCTCCCATAAGAAGCAATGGAAAAGTTCTAACTGCACTCACGTTTAAAATAATGCCCTATCAAACTTTCAGATGCTGTTTTTCTCCCAGTGTGGAGGAAGAATGATTAGGATTTGTATTGTGATCTCTCACTCTTGAAATATATAATCCATTGGTTTCTGTTGTGTGTGAACAATAATAGCAATTCAAAGCAGTTGTCCTCAAAACCACACCTACATTCGCTGTCATGAGAACGGGAGGTGCACTCATGATCACGGCAGAAGAGCCTGTTTGTGCATGGCTGCACACGCACCTGCAGCCCATCAAGTATAATTGATGCTTTGTCCCGCGATGGTGTCGCGCACGCAGACCTCTACGCTCAAAACAGTCACATCCGTGATATCAGCTGTTCTCTGCGTGCAATACTGTTGCGCAATGAAGTATAAATGTCTCCTAGGTGCACCTCACTAGCCAACACACAAGAGGAGGTTGAATAGACTGAAACCAGCGCTCCCCAAAACAACAGCTTTGGAGATCTGTTGGGAATTGATTATATGAAACAGTCACCCGTGCGACCAGTCTCAATCTTTGTAAACAAATATTTGGTCTATTGTTGTCGGAGCTAGAGTGTGCAGTGGTATTCTTTGGATTGCATGGAACTGACCATTAATCATTAATTGACAAAGCATTATGGGACCTGCATGCAGAACTCAGTGTTTTAATTCATCAAATTGGATTATGCTCATGTAGCAGGTAGTATATTATTTGTATACATCTGCTATATTGAATGCATTCCACCAAAATTCCCACGTTTTATTTTATTGTACTAATATTATCTATTGTCACCTTTATTTTGTAATGCTTTGTGCAATAGATAGTTTTGGGGGCTAAATGTATTTTATTTTGTCTTCACTTCACGTGACGTCATCTACCTGCGTTCCATTCTCCCTCTCACTTGTCTGATGTCAGCCTGTGAGGAGACTGGTGTGTGCTGCAGAGTGACGTCCTGTGTGTTAATGCTGCTGCATTATTTGGTGTTTATTTCATGCAGAGAAATAAATATGCCACCAGTTTTGTTCGGCTAAAGAGACATCCTGAGTCCCCTTGTCCTCCAAAGCACAACACAACACAGAGTCGTAGCGATCGAGGGTCTGCTGAGAAGTAGACCCAGACCGGCTACACTCACAGTATGATATGACATCAACGGCTTCCCTTTACTGCACCAAATGCACTTTTAATAAATAATCGGTGCTTTAATTTGTCTGACTTTAATTTCTGTCTTTCATATTTCCTTATAACATAAATATTCTTTCATAGCTTAGTTATGTGATTGTCAGAAATAATAAGCCTGTGTCCTGCTTTGAGCACTTCATGCATGTTGGTATGTAAACAATGCATAGCCAGACACCAGAGGTGTTTGCATCCTCTTGAGCCAAGAAGCAACCTTAGCAACGTACTGTAGCAAGAGAAACTGGTAGCCCATGTTGATGAAGTTTAATACAACTATGTAGCCCAGGGGTTCTCAACGTTTTTGGCCGGGGACCCCCGGAAATGCTTTGGCAATGTCTCGGGACCCCCGCCCCGCCCCCTCCCGACCCCAATATAAATTGACTGCTACAATAACCTAAACCATTTTGGGCGGGAACCCCTTTTGGTGTTTTAAGCATTGTTATAATTTAGCTATTGAAAAATAGCAGATCTACAAGCTCATAGCGCGCCACCGAGTGGCGCGCTACGAGCTTGTAGGTCTGCTATTTTTGAAAAATCGGTTTGTTTTTTTTCCTTTTTTTAAAAATAATTTGGGGACCCCCTAAAATAATTTGGCGACCCCCCGAGGGGTCGCGACCCACGGGTTGAGAACCCCTGATGTAGCCTACATGTGAATTCATGTGAAAGTATCATACTGCACAAATATGCAGTCTAATGTAGTCACTTGGCGTAGGCTATGAACAGAGCAATGTTTTCCTGTTATGGCCCGTTCACACCGAACGCAGCAACGAGCTGCACTCTGAAACCCATTATTTCCAATGGCGTGCGCCACACAACGATGGCGTCCTACTGTATTGAACAATACATGCAGCTCAGAGAGCTTGCTGGTGTAAAAGTGAAACCGTTCTGAACTTTGACCTTTGGTTCACTGTGACGAATACACCCACGAGAGTATCGCTCGTTCTGTGTGAAATAAAGAGGTTTTACTTGTCACATGATTATAAGTATGTGATTCACTTCACATACTGTCAAACAATGTCTAATATATATAATAAAAAGGTACAGTATAACATAAGTAGACAAGATGGCTTTAGCTTGCTCTGATGTCATGTTATACTACGGGAAGAACAAATGAGCACAGGTTCCTCTTCCAGGGCAAATTAAGTCAAAGTCGGAGCCGCAGCGTGCACCGCGTTCGGGAATCGAATCATTAGTTGATTTGACCCCCAATCCAACCCATTGACATTGACATTGGCATTGGGTCCCATTTTTACAGTCTTTGGTATGACCCGGCCGGGGATCGAACCCCCGACCTCCCAGTTTCAGGGCGGACACTCTAACCATAAGGCCATTGTCTGAAGGCTTGGTATGTGATAAAATAACATGCCGACTATATGTAGAAAAGTAAATAAAAACAAGGCCCTTTAAAATAGTGTTTGACAGTCTTTCAACTGCAAAGTGTATTTACTTCATATTCGACTTGTGATTTGAGAAGTGTTTATTTCTTCTTTGTTAAGTTGACCGTGTTGGCAGGCAGTGAGGCACACAGACATGCCCAAATATGGACAAATCAGCGTTGATAGGCAATGGCATGGGTATATGTCAACTCAGTCTCCAGTTTAACATGCCCATACTGGAGATCCCAGATGTCAGTTATTATATGCCAATAATCTACATAGGACATAGGGAGGGAAAGGGAGGGAGAGAGGGATATTTTTCTTTTCTTTCAAATGCAACTTAAAATAATAATTTATAATTTAATTACACAGTTTACATTTATTTAAACATGTCAAAAACATGAGGCAAGTCTCAATAGAAATAATATTGTTATTAAAACATCTTATAAGCTTATTTGCACAACAAAACATTTGGTAACACTTGCTATGCATCCCATGTTTATAATCGCAGGATTAGATATTTTACCTAAGGCATTTAAACCCATATAAACCTAGTCAAACATCATCACAGTAAATCAGCTCACGAAAACAGAAGAAAACAAATGCCCTTGGTGACAAATAAACAGACATTCCAGAGAACTTGCAAGTTGTGAAATGTTTTGTTGCCTTGCTAAACCTTTGTTAACCTAGCAACCAAGATGAGAATGCATTCTGTTTATGCTACTTCTCTGCATTATTCCAAAGTGTAGGCCTATAGGCAACATGAAATGTAATATCTTTATTAGCTAATCTAACCAGTCAAACTAAGAGTATTGAGTGTCATCAATATATACCTGGCAGTTTCTAATGAGGCAAGTAATTAGCACAGAAACAGTAGCCATTTTAACATCCTGTCACTGGGTTAGAACATACCAGTACGCAAGTGCACTCATATAGCGACGGTCAGAGACCCACATGGCGTAGACACGCACGCACGCACGCACGCACGCACGCACGCATGCACGCCACACACACACACACACACACACACACACTGATGCCAAGGCATCGTACGCCAAAACACATGCTGGCATTGATAAGAGCGTTTGCAAGCACTCGCACAGGGCCATGCAGAATTACCACCCACACGTTCTGCTATAGGTACCGTCCATCTGCTCTCAGTATCACTCTGCAACCTCTCTCTGTTGTTTCATGGGGTGCAGCATGTGACCAAACATTACATGGCCTACTGACATGCTGTACAGTTTGGCTATACTAATTTAACCCAAAATCTACCAGATCAAATCCGATCTACCAGCTCGCAGCGCATACGCTACTACGCTACGCAGTGCACTGTGCTAGTATTCACCCCCCAGAATATGGATACTATGGGGTTCAAGTGGTTTAGTAGAAATATGTGTGCGATGTGCAATTGTACACGTGTCACTAACACACATGTGTGCCCAAAAGATATCGCCAAAGACAGAATCGCACACATAACATACATACAGTACAATAAAGAAACATATTCACTTGCAAGTTACAAATGCACTAGCAAGGTCGTACAAAATGCCCCCAAGGCATGTTGCAGAACATACAGAACTGCATGAATAAAACACTATCCACTCTGAACAAGACCTGAGGCGTGTGTAGCTACCATCAACACTGATGTAAACACCACAGCAAAATACTGAACCATTAAAGAAAGTCAAGTGCATACACTTGACACACACACACACACACACACACACACACACACACACACACACATTCCCACACAACACAAATGTTACTGTAGGCCCAAACATTCAAACCAACGTGATACTGAACAGCAATTTAGACCACGGCAGAGATCAGCTTTTGGAATGAGCCTTGAGCGCTCAGGTTGCTTGCCGCAGCTTAAAACATCACTGATGGCTGTTTCACCCTCTGACTCACTAAATTAACTCCAAATCCATTTACCAGCGTTGCAGCTTAAGCCCTCCAGTTTGGTCTTGGGTCTTCAGCGCTTTCTCCTAATTGAGTTTCTAGTAATTACCGCAAGGCTAATGCATCTTAAGTGCCTTCTAAATCAAGGGTAAAGATTTTGTTTCGGACTATCAGTGCATACAGTGATTGTATGAATTGGGCGTTATGGGATGCTCGTCATGTACAGTACAGGTATGTATGTATGCTATGTACAAAGATGTCAACCCTCTTGTTCCTGTAGGTGGAGGTAGAAGAATGTTATACAGCCCCTAGAGAGGAGGATAGTTTGTCACATGGCCGTGGTTCCCTAATCTCTCACTTTGTTTGAGTGCTGCGAGCAAAGTTAAATTCTGTGCTGGCAGTCCATTGATCTTGCTGGTAAATGTGGCAGTTATGAGAGTTCTGCATTCCTCTTTATGAAGCTGAAGTAACTGAACTTTTTACGGAACAAATTAATGAGTTTATTTTATTTATTTATTTTAAGAAAAGTAAAAGAATCATTATAATCTGAAATCTGAAACTTTTGAGTTGAAGTCACATCTATCAAACTGAAGACATCTCACTTCTCAACAAAACTCTTCTAACAGAGTAGCTTGTTGATTCTTCTCATTCATCTGAAGTTAGATGTCAATGTTATAAGAGTGGATTATACTACCTATAATGTATTGTGCTGTTGAAAATAAAAGCATATTATTTCACAGTTTACAATAAATTTCACTCTACAGCAACTGTGCGTTCCTTCGTTCCTTCGTTCGTTTGTGCGTGTGTGCAGGCTTAGTACATGAAACAGATAACTGAAAGAGATAGAAATAGATGCACCACACGATCCTTTACGTTCAACAAGCTAGCCAAGACCTTGCCTCTCTCTGAAGACTCATTTAATTAGTTGCCTTAATTGCCTTATTAGCTCTGGCCATTGATGGAAAAGGGAAGATGAAGAGAGAGGGGTCGTCAGGCAAGGGGCTGGGAGCAGAGGACAGGGACACTGGAGGATACATGACAGGCCAAATAAACAAGAGAAAGGTGAATGGGTGAGCTAAGGGGCTGAAGGACGTCAGAGGACACACACACAAACACACACACAGAGGCAAGTGCTGTACACGTGAACAGACACGGTAGACACATGCACATACTCACCTCACATGCACACCGCGCACAGAGGTTACTGTAGGTGAGAGTGGGGCCGTCTCCAGCGGCAGCGAGATGTCAGATGCTATAAAACACGAGGACAATACAGCGCATAAGACACCCGAGCAGCCCTTCAAGGACCATGAGGTGCTCAGGCTGTTGCCCTGCTCTGACCTCTGACCCTGACCTCCGCATCCCATCCCGCACAGAGAGACACAAGGTGGGAACAAAGAGAGGGAGGGAGGGGGTGATTGAATAATGGTAGAGAAGAGCTGGTGGAGGAGAATGACCAGAAAGATGATGTAGAAAAGTCCCTCGTGGGGGGTGCACTGCCTCAGAAGACAAGCTTTTTTATTTCTTTCAAGCATCTTGAAACTTTGACTGGAGCTCCTCATGGGACGCGTAAATCTAAATAGGAAAATAACAATATCATGTTAAACAGTCAAATCCTCAGTGTTAATGTATCTATTTTTTCCTACGACTGGCTTTGTTAGTTTACGTGTCTGTCTGTCTGTCTGTTGCTACGGTCACCCAGTTCACACGGGTGTGATTTCATTACGTCAGACATTACGTCAGACCACAGCTGATCAGTCTATATAACGCCTTACACCACTCAGTTCACACAGGTGTGATTTGTTTACCACCAATAGTGTGCAATGTAACCAAATGGACACTTAAATGAACACAGAGGATTTTAACTGTGTACTAGTGGAATGAATGTGTTTACATTTCCTGCAGTGCTCTTCTTGAACTCAATTCCATCGTGTATAATATACTGTACACACTGTATATCCATTTTGTTTGTTATCGTTGTAAATTTGCATGCCACCATCAGTACATTTAGTCATTTCACTTCCAGTTTGAATTGGCTGATAATAATGTCAGAATCCCCTAGCTGGCAATTGTTATTTTCATTTAACAGTTCATTCACGATTTAATTAAACAGTTCCACTGTGCTGAGACATACATTGAAATGGCAATGGAAATTTCTGTGACATGCCATTGCGTTGCTATTGATTGATATAGCACTAAAGGTAGCTCAACAAGACATGTACAGTATGTCTGATTGATATAGCACTAAAGGTAGCTCAACAAGACATGTACAGTGTGTACAGTATGTCTGCATAAGTCATAACATAGTGAAGTGCTGCTATAAACGGAAAGCAGTGGGAGTCAGGCTCTCAGTACACATTAAGTGAGGTGAGGTGTGTTCATTTAACTCTCTCACACACACACACACACACACACACACACACACACCCTTATATATATATATATATATATATATTTATATATATATTAGGGATGTCCCGATACACTTTTTTCGCTTCCGATCCGATCCCGATACCACAATTTATGTGTTAGCCGATACCGATACCGAATACAGATACCAGTGTCGTGATCTCATGTTGTGTTTATAGCTATATCTCGTGTTGTGTTTATAGCAGACTCATCACTCAAATGTGCACTTGTATACACACATACTACACATATGCCTGTTTGTGGTTGTGTGTCAACCAGCCACACAGTAAGAATATGGATAAATCAGTATGTACAGTCAGTGAAAATGAGCAATACACAATCTATCCAAAGTGAAGCAGGTAACCTAAGCAGGCCTGTCTTTATTGTGTACACCCCAGTAGTCCAAGAGCAATAGGGCCAGAGTTATGAGCAGTCACCTCTCGACACACCTATCTTTACCTGCTGCTTCCTAAATCTTTTGACACCATGAACCTTATTGTGTTGGCATTGCACAGAAATAAGAGAGCACAGAGAGTTCAGCGTGTCTAAGTGTGTGCATTGTGCATGCATGTGATGAACGCGTGTACAAGCTTGTTTGTATGCACGCTCATCTAAGCGGTGATGTCTGCTTGCATGTGCATCCCTGCCTGCCACCAGGGTATAACTGCGCATTAGCACACGTATTTGTATCTGCGTGCGTTGGTGAGATGCAGTGAGTGTGTCAGTGAATCAATCCATCAGGGAGATGGGAGAACATTTCTTCATCCTCAATGCTTCATTTATCTACTCTGTCATACGACGGTGTTGCACGCTGCTGTTGTAGCCTTGGCCGAGAGGCGAACCCGGGACCTATGATCCGATTGGCGTGTAAGTTACCAGTCAACTAAAGAGCCAGGCTCGATAGCGAGCAGCAACACAGCACCGTAAAGCCTACAGACCCCCCCCCCCCCCCCCCCCCCCCCCCCTACCTGGAAGCACGCCCATGCGCGCCAGTCAGGAGCTAGGCTGGCTGGGGGGACCACCACAACCAGGCAAGTAACGTGGTGTTGGCTATGCGTATATCTTTTCTACGTCTGAGTATAGACATGGTAACTGCCTCTGATTGGCCTACCGACACTGCCGGCCTTACCAGAGTTTCCTCCGAGGTGGAAGATACATGCTGGAATTGGATAGTCTGCAGCGAGGTTACTCCGTGGTACGATATAATACAAGAGAATGACAGCTTGGCACGCACGACAGTAATTTTTATTTTTGTAGAAGAGGCAAACTAATATTGTTTATGCCTTTGGCCTGTTTATTTGTATACATGTGTAAACTTGAAACCGTTTACTATAATTAGATTAATACACGATAATCAACACTAACACTGTATTCAATCAAAGCAAACGGTACAAACAATATTAGTTTGCCTCTTCTACAAGTTACAAGTTACTGTTGCGTGTTGCCATTCTCTTGTACTTGTATTATTTCCCACCACGGAGTACCCTTGCATCTCAGAGGACAGGCAAGACGGGCAGTGTCGGTAGGTCAATCAGAGGCAAGTGGGGTGTTACCTTAGAGTATATATGAATAGAGACGGCACCCGAGTTCTCCTCCCATCCACTTGCATTAAGTTGCTCAAAAGCGCATGAGGCGATTTCACTGTGCATTCTGGGTAGGAACAGAGTGCATTCTGGGATGGATTGGGCCCAAACACATGAACGCGCTGCCGCTGACTATCATTGCAGGCATTCAGCGTTCACGTGTCATCGTGAACGTGCACAATGATAGTCAACGGACCAGCGCGTTCATGTGTTTGGGCCCACGCTGCAATATCAAATTCGGCCACTATGTCCATTTCGCCTCAGGGTTTCATCCGGGTGCCGTCTCTATTCATATATACTCCAAGGGTGTTACTAGCCTGGATCCAGCCCAAAGACCCCGCCCACTCTCTGAGTGGACTGTGTCTCTTGGTCTGGTGTTGCACTGTGAACCTATAATTTCTTCGGTACAAAAATGTATTATCCAATGAGAATCGGTGGTGGGGGTGGGTCTAACGAACAACCAATCAGCGCCGAGGCCCGTTTTCAGCGTCATCACACAGCGCACCACACAGAGGAAGGAAGGAAAAACAACAACAATGGCTACTGGTTGAGGGAAATTCTAATCCCCTCCCCCTTGAAATCGCTCAGACAGGAGACAATGTCAGACTGAAGCTTCAAGAAAGCTACAGTCTGATAATCAGGCTAGGGCGATACCATGTCTATGCTCGGACATAGAATAGATATACGCGTTGGCTACGCGGCATTATAGGTCTGCAACACCGAGGAACGGTGCCTATATCCCACCGCTGTCACCAATGTAGCCTCTGCCGGGAGGCGAACCCGGGACCTATATCCGATTGGCGCATGCGTTACCAGTCAGCTAAAGAGCTCAATAGCGAGCAGCAACGCAGCACCGTATAGCAGCCTGCGCTATTTTTGGCAAGCAGCACCGTTGCATGATGAAGTATTAAAGCAGGCTTCACTCCACGCTGTTCCCCAGCCTCGTTAGAGCCCATTCAGTCAATCAAGCATGAATCTAGCTAACACAATAACATGCAAAGCGTTTTGTCTGAGAATAATTGGCCTTGTCTGGGCTTTATTTGTTTTCTTTCTTCTCTCAAACAGCTAGATTCTCTCGCCTCGCGCAGACTGCAGCCAGAGACCCATTCCAAGGCTTGGAGCTGGTTTGGACTGAGGAGAATGGTAGAAAGGGGAAGAAATGGAGGGAGGGAGTGATAGATAGGGTGCACCGGGAGGTTGGAAGAAAGGAAGGTTGATAGATTTCTCTGTGGGTCTATACGTGCATTTTAGGTGCTCATCAGTTTCGTAATTTTTTCTCCATTCTATCATCCACACGTTAATTAAACACTGAAAGTGTACGCAATTCACCTGTGAAGATGGTCTATTTTTGCATTTGCAATGTCTATTTCTGCATTTTGTCGCAGGTGTGTGTGTGTGTGCGTGTGCGTGTGCGTGTGCGTGTGTGTGTGTGTGTGTGTGTGTGTGTGTGTGTGTGTGTGTGTGTGTGTGTGTGTGTGTGTGTGTGTGTGTGTGTGTGTGTGTGTGTGTGTGTGTGTGTGTGTGTGTGCGCACGCAGTAAGTGCTCATTCAGAACTGTCTGTCACAATCACCCATTTCCTATTACTGTGACATCACCAGTTAACCCATAAACACACACACATTTGCACACACACACACACCCACACACACACACACACACACACACACACACACACACACACACACACACACACACGCGCGCACGGATGGGGTGATAGATATCACGTTGGCAGGGAAATTCAGCCCCATCTGTATCCTCATAGGAGATGCTGTTCATTCACTGTGATGGGCGACATGGCTGACTGACGCCCTCCTCCATAGCAACGGAACAACCAATCTACAGAAAATTTGTGGTGACACTGATGATTAAGCAGACGTTCAGTTTATGGCATTTCGGTATGTTGACATGGTGTGTTGTTGCTACAGCTGGTTTACTGAAGCAGAGAAAACTCTGGGGAAATGGCCTAAGAGACGTGCACACGTGTGTGTGTGTGTGTGTGTGTGTGTGTGTGTGTGTGTGTGTGTGTGTGTGTGTGTGGGTGTGGGTGTGGGTGTGGGTGTGTGTGTGTGTGTGTGTGTGTGTGTGTGCATTGTATTACCCCAACAGAATCCTAGGGGATGCTACTGTGTTTGAATCTCAAGCATCATCCCTCCCCATCCATGCTGCCTTCTTCACTTGATGTGCACAAACGAGGGAATATGCCAAGGACAGATAACCGACAGGCAAGCAAGGGAAGGTAGGCTATTTGACTTTCAACCAGTGACACCAGCAAAGCTGCTGCATTCTGTGTTGTTGTGGTGGTGCTGCTGGTTGGATGGGAACTGTGTTGTGAGCAGTCTGATGACGCTATCTAGTGACATAAATAAGAACTACAACAGGCAGGGAACCACAAAGTAGTTGATCTAAACAATTACTTTACTTTCTTCACTAATAATTATTGTCAAGGACAAGCGTCTGGCTTGCTGCTGTTTTAAATAGGCTCAGTGGGATAGAACTGACTTGAGCCAATATCTTTTGTTATGTTGTCCTCCCTTAAAATCCAAATGGATTAATTTATCATCCTCCCATGCTCTCCTGCCCTCCATCTTTCCTCTCCCTCTCTCTCCCTGTTTGTCCCCTTGCTCTCTCATTCTTTCTCAGATCAATAGGTTTGTTTGTTGCAACACCTCCCAGTGTTTTTACTTGTCCATCTCTGCAGGATGCGAATTGAACATCCCTCCCCCTCTGCGGTGGATATGCTGCGAATCAGAAAAGCTAAATTAAATTGCCTAATTGGTTTCCTTGGGAAGGGTAAAACAGATTTAAATTGATTACCGGTAATGGCCTTTTGTGGGACCACATTGGCTTCTGCTGTTCGAGGAGGATTTAGCAAAACCAATTAATTTGTTTCACCTCTTCTACCCGCTCTCCTTCTGTCTCGCCAAGCCTCTCGACACGAGCTTTTCATCTCTTGTTTTTCCTCCTTCTGCTCCCCGGCATCCCTCTTTAATACTTCTGCCAAGTATTAGGGATGATGAAAAGTGTCACCAGTTAGGCTTTAGGCCTACAATTAGAGTCAGTCTGCTCATCAATATGGTACGGTTCATTTTTTACATAGATTCTACTGCTAGAGAGAGTTTTTTTTCTCTCTTTTCTTTCTCAGGCATCAAGTCTAATGAAAAATGATTTTAAGTGTTACTTTCTATTAGTCGCCAGAGAAGAGAGGTGGCTGTGTTGCATTGAGCAATTTTATCCTACTGCTGCTTCTAAAAATGAGGAGTGAGGAAAAAAAGAGAGGCGGCGGTTAAGGTCACATTCTGCCACACGATCTGATTAAATTCTTAATATGTTCTCCCGTTCGTTCCATCACTGCCTCTCTTGTTTATCCCTCTCCCACCAAATATTATCACAAGCAGACCTAATGTGACATTTGGGAGGGCCAAATTAAACTGCTTAATGCAATTTGATTAATTACATCAGGGCAACGGTTTGCCGGTATGAGGCGAAAGGGAAAGTAGGCTATAACCATTTCCCCATTGAAAACTCTTTAATTCTGCAAATAATATTGTGTATAAAGCCAGGTCAAGAATAAATGTCATGTGTTGCCGTGTTATTAAACCACGTCCAGACGTCTAGTTGGTGTGCTCAATGTTTCTTCCCTTCATTGGTGTGTGCAATAAATATAATAGATATTTTTGAACAACCAATGACAAAGACATATTATTTGTATTTGTGGAATTTTGAGGTCCTCTCACCATGAGAGAGTGTAATAGGGGGACTGGGGAGAGGGTCATTCTGGGACCAGAATTGTTTGAACCATGAGGATTTAAGCAGAAAAATAAGGTACTGATCTGGGCATCGTAAGGGTCAATGTCTATGTACAAAATCCCCTCACTCTCCAGGTGGGAGAGGGTGGCGTTCTGTTGTTCTGATCGCTCCACTTTAGTGGTGGGTGGGGCCTGGCGTTAGCCTAATCTGGTACAACTGAGGTAGGCCTATAGAGGCCTAGAACTCCCAGAGCAAACATGAGGTAGAACGTATATCTGCGCGGCTGCACTAATAACTTTGGGGTAGGCCCGTCTAGAGTTTAAATGATGTCACGTGATGTCACGTGCTCCATCCCTGATGATGTTACGTACTCTCTCACCCCAACCAACCAACCAACCAACCAACCAACCAACCAACACACTGACGGGAAATGCATGATTCCATAGTATTTGTTTATTTGATATTTATGCTAAGTTAGTTTATATGCCATAGTTATTTATGCCTAAATTTGTTTACCGATTGTTACTATTTTCCTTTCCTGTTTGGTTAAATCATCATTTCCATCATCACCTCACTCACCATCACCATGTTTCACTCCTTCCTGTACCGGCTGTAACATTGCCACAATAAATGCTTAAGCCGCTTTAACTATCCATCTGGTCCACTGGTTTTTGAGCGGTGCCTCCGCTCCATTACAGCGCTATGGCCGTCCGTATGTCTGTCTCTGTGTCTGTATGTCCGAGCACGGAAAGCTGCAACACCCAAAGTGGCCAGTACAGCACAGCACAGAGTAAAGTGGCACAGAGTACACTACAGTACGAGCCTGGGGCTCTGGATGTTCCGGGGACCCCCAGGGACCCCCACACCTCCCCCCGGGGACCCCCACATGGTAACGCCATCAGCAAGCTGAGTCATCGCCGAACAGTTGCAGCAACAACTGTTCTCTACAAAATGCACACTCCCAACTGTCCAGTGGAGCTCAAAGCACTACTACCTTAGCCTACTACCTCAAGCTCACACCTCAGGTCGAATCACCCGGAGAGTACTACTAAGCCACGCCCTGGAAACCCCCAAGTCAAACACCAAATGCCTTGATAGGAGCTTTCTCCACTCTGCTATAAGGACATGGAACAGCCTTCCCCCTGCGGTTGTTGGAGACATTACATCTAGCAGTGTTCACTGTTCATGCCTTGAAGAGGCTGAACAAACACCTCCTCAGTATGTGACTGTAATCCCACAAAGCTCAAGGACTGTCATTCATCCAACATTCAGTTCAGACATAATGTAATTTAACATACTGTAGTTTAGACTGAGTAGCTGCAGATCATTGATAGGCTCTTTGAATGTATTTTTCTCATAACCTGTATCTGCTTAAGCTTAAAGGAGCATTCAGTGATTTGGGTGATTTGGAAAACCACCCAGTCCGCCCCGGTAACAAAATGTGCACATGCACGCTCTACAGTGGGGGGAAGTGCAACAGGCCAACAGCATGTGCACCAAGGCCCGCCCCCACTCGATCATGATTGGAGGAAGGCCCCTCTCATCCTGATTGGATGAAGGCTTTGCCACCCGCCACCAAAACTGAAACTAGGGTTTTTTGACCCCAGGGGCTCACTGGGGACAGGGAGGAACTCCTTATATGGTCAGCACACTCTATAGTAGGGAGGATTATCCAGAAAAAAATAAAAAATAAGTGATATTTGAATTAAGTCAAATCACTGAATATACCTTTAATAAAAAAATAAATAAAAAATCTCGACCGTTTCGGACACGGGGCGGCGCGCCGGAACCGGCCCGGCACCCTGGCCGCGTTCCTGGGGGTCTGGATGTTCTGGGGACCCCCGCACAGTACACTACAATACAGTAGAGTAAAGTAACTACAGTATAAGAATAAATGTATAGTTGCACCGCTCAGTTCACACAGGTGTGATCGGTATCCTGATGCCTGAATATATTACCTAGCAAAACGTTAGCAAACTTAACGGTCAAAGTCAACTATAATCTCCCAAATAGGGATGTTTGAATCCATTAAATCCAAAGAATGAAGTGATATAACTTTGTGTAAAGTAGGTTACCTCAGCCACGACAACATGGGCTTGCTGAGGGAAATCAAGATAATTTAGCATCAGCATCAGTTCACAATTATATTACACCCCTGAGTGGAGGCTTAGTCATCAAAACTTCACGGTGTAGCCACCGGAAAGGTGTGGAAAATGATTATATGTGCTGTTCTGAGCACAGGATTTCTAGTAAGTAAGCAACATTTCCATGAAATGTTGGCCCGTGTCATATTATTGCTGGGGCATGTTAATGGTATTTGTGTCTGTAGCATTTCCTTTTTCTTGTGTGTTTTATAATATTGAACATGAAGTGGCATACCTTTTTTCTTTAGAATGATACATGCATTTGGAGGAAAGGTTAACGGTACTTTCCTGAATTTTTCAAATAAACCATGGCTGTGGATGAATGAATTTAATGAATTGCATTTTTATAGCGCTTTTCCAAGTGCTCAAAGCGCTTTACAATGAATGGTTCATTCATTCATACAGTGGGAGGTGAAGCGGCAAACAGTTGACACCAGCGTCCTCACTTCCCACATTCACACCAATGGTGGAAAGCTCACACCGACCAACTCATTGGAGGCAATGTAAGGTTCAGTGTCTTGCCCAATACAGGACACTTCGACAGGAGGAGCTGGGATTTGAACCGCCGACCCAGGGATCATTGGACGACCTGCTCTACCTCCTGAGCCACAGCTGCCCGGATCCTGGGGGATAACGCCCAACATGCACATGGGTGTTTAGACTTTAGAGTGAGCAAAAAAGAAAATTACCGGTAGTTTATTATCCATTCATGTCTTGTGGGCTTGTTTGTGTGCCATGGCAGAACTGGCCTGGGAATGAAAAAAACATAAAACAATTATGTGAAGAAAAATATTTCAAATCTATATGCAAAAGTGTTTTCAGTTTTTGGCAAACTTACAAAGATCTAATTAATCCTATAATCGATTATGACTCGATCTGAACGTTTGGTCTGGGCATTGTCTGTGACTTGTACCCATGCTCCCAAATCCTCAGTATGGGGGCCTTTGGGGGTAAAGAATACCGGTAAATCCTTTTGACATTTTATCTCAGGTGTGTGAAAATAGCGGCCAAAAAACAGTTCTGTCATTGTTGGATTTCATCCGGTCTCCTTTGTAGATTTGAATGAATAAGGAAAGTGAACGTTGTCAGGGATTGTTTACGAAATAGCAAGTGCGAAGATTAAATGTCACCATGAGAGGATGTGACGGTAATTTCAGAGACCAAAGCAGACGGCCATTACAGTATATTGATTGTAACAGAAGGCAAAACACACACCGCACAGTTTTCCCTCTGAGATTTTGGTGTGGAATCCATACTGGTTGCTCACCACACCAGGAAAGACATTTACCCGCAAAGTGTATGACTGCAGTCAGTTCTCGTCTCTGTCACTGCATACCTTATCATATTCCTGTCAGATCTACTTTTACACGGTCCATTTTGCCATGCCATTGTTCTTACCTGGAAATAAATTATGTGCCTGAGATAACCAGTGATGGAAGAATTAAGTACTCTTGTGTTTTACTTAAGTAAAGGTATCAATACTGCAATGTAGAAATATGCTGTTGCAAGTAAAAGTATAGTATTCAAAATGTACTTGAGTAAAAGTGCAAAAGTATTAGTATCAAAATATATTGGTATACAAAAGTAAAAGTAGTCATTGAATGTCCCATTTCACACGTTCAAAATGTATACAAATCTTTATTTTTCGCAATGCAGGAGGAATTGTTAATATCAGGTTCAATATAAGACCCAACACACTTAAAGCAGCACTGTAACTTTCCTCTTCTACCCCAGATTTGAACCTGGCTTCCTGATTAAGTTCTGCATTTTTACCATCGAGCTAATGTAGAGTCTGTCTGCTTGCTCTGGGGATAAATTGAATCTTGACCATCAGGTCAAAATTCGGGTCAGATCCTGTGTCTAGGTGAGACATGCCCTTTGACATGAGCAATGTCTCAATAGAAGAGCAGGGAGACAATTGTATAAGTTATATTGTATTAACATACAGATTGGACAAAATTTAATTGTATTCATTAAAAAAGGTTACAGGGTGAGCCTTTAAGTAGGGCATTACGAAAATAACATAAAACGTTTATATGAACATATGTGGTTCCTCCAACAATATCCTCTTTTGTCTTTGGCAAATAACATAAAAAGTTGATATGTGAACATACTGTACGACGTGTACGTGCTTCCTCCAACAATATCCTCTTTTGTCTTTGGCTGTGATGAACGAAACCCAACTCAGGTCATGAGATTGGTATTAGAAAATGTATAAAGATGCACACCAAGTCTGTTAGTTACTTGGTTTATTTCGATCATCTTCACCAGTATCCATAACATCCCATACATCCCACTACCAGAATCACAATGTGGTGTCTGGTTGCTAGGATCGCGCTTACCAGCACTCCACTTGCCTCCCAACTTGCCCCAGACTATTCAGAGTACTATTAAATACTCTGCCTTGGGTCTATAGGCTTATTATTCCGCCCTCAGTGCCCATTAGGACCACTCTATGCAACATCATCAAACAGCGACGCGCACCTATGGTAACATCATATACAGGCCACACTACACACCTATGGTAACATCATATACAGGCCACACTACACACCTATGGTAACATCATTCTACAGGCCACACTACACACCTATGGTAACATCATATACAGGCCACACTACACACCTATGGTAACATCATTCTACAGGCCACACTACACACCTATGGTAACATCATATACAGGCCACACTACACACCTATGGTAACATCATATACAGGCCACACTACACACCTATGGTAACATCATTCTACAGGCCACACTACACACCTATGGTAACATCATTCTACAGGCCACACTACACACCTATGGTAACATCATTCTACAGGCCACACTACACACCTATGGTAACATCATTCTACAGGCCACACTACACACCTATGGTCACATCATTCTACAGGCCTCACTACACACCTATGGTAACATCATTCTACAGGCCACACTACACACCTATGGTAACATCATTCTACAGGCCACACTACACACCTATGGTCACATCATTCTACAGGCCACACTACACACCTATGGTCACATCATTCTACAGGCCTCACTACACACCTATGGTAACATCATTCTACAGGCCACACTACACACCTATGGTAACATCATTCTACAGGCCACACTACACACCTATGGTCACATCATTCTACAGGCCACACTACACACCTATGGTCACATCATTCTACAGGCCTCACTACACACCTATGGTAACATCATTCTACAGGCCACACTACACACCTATGGTAACATCATTCTACAGGCCACACTACACACCTATGGTCACATCATTCTACAGGCCACACTACACACCTATGGTCACATCATTCTACAGGCCTCACTACACACCTATGGTCACATCATTCTACAGGCCACACTACACACCTATGGTCACATCATTCTACAGGCCACACTACACACCTATGGTCACATCATTCTACAGGCCACACTACACACCTATGGTCACATCATTCTACAGGCCACACTACACACCTATGGTCACATCATTCTACAGGCCACACTACAGGTTTCTGCATAACTTTCTTCCCCTGCGGCCGGTCGAGCTTCTAGTCAACATAATCAAACTGTAACATAGTTTAAGGTGATCGAAAAGGAAAAGGCTGAAGCTTAGCCTATTATGCCTATCCTACGTGCATGTCATTTTGTCTGTTTTCATACACCAGACTTGACATGAATAAAAGTCTCTCAGCTCAAGTCTAACTTGACAGAAATCTTGATAGATGGTGAACTGTACAGGTCATTTTCAGTATATGACCGACACTTACTCATGAACACTGTTATTTATAAGGCACTTAGCTGGAAGTTATTATGGCTGGTTAATTCTGTCATTTTCAGAACCAGTCGACCAGACATACAATACAGACTAGAGAATGACCAAGACATAAATCGACAAAGAGAAAAGAGAGTGATAAAACGATGGTGTGTGTGTGTGTGTGTGTGTGTGTGTGTGTGTGTGTGTGTGTGTGTGTGTGTGTGTGTGTGTGTGTGTGTGTGTGCACTGGTTTTTATATCTTTGTGGGGACACAAATCTGTTTACACAGTCACGTCATGGGGACCAGTTACGGTATGGGGACAAAAAACCTAGTCCCCATGAGGGAAACCGTTAAAAAACCAACCCAGGAGATGCTTTATATGTGCCTGTGAGGTTTTTAGCCTTGGCCCATAAGGGACGTTTTTTGATCATCGTGTGTGTGTAAGTGGTGCTCAGTATCTCCCCCTAAGGGTTTTAGCTGCTATTGCACTCATTACATTCTCACACACACTTTTGTGGCCGCACCCACATCATTATGTGGCCCCACCCACCCTGTTCCCCACAAGGAGGGATTATACCATCAAATTGAGTGTTAACAGAACAGGAGATTCCAGAACAAGGCAGTGAAGATGGAAGCAAAAGCAAAACACAAGGTAAGCTATTTTTTTCTGAATGAACAATTAATAAAAACAGTGCTCAACCACAGATATTTGAAAGATCACTATAACCAGTATTTGACCATAACATTTTGTGAATTAGCTCTGATTATTAAGATAGCTCAGTTAGCTAAGTTAGCTCAAAACATTTTGTGAATTAGCTCTGATTATTAAGCTAGCTCAGTTAGCTAAGTTAGCTCAAATGGCTCACATGGGCTGAAGACAGTTTAGATCAGTTAGAGGGATTGCTTTTCCTGTACTTTCAGGTTAGTAATGACCTTAAAACTACTGTTTTGTAACACAAATAATTTTGTGATGAAGTTAAGATACTTAGCTTCAGTTTAGCTTCAGATATAAGGATGATGTTGTTTGGTGGTAATTTCATGTAATGTAATCCAATGTGGGCTCCTGAAACGTTTTTTTTGCTATTATTTTCTGTGAAAATAGTCAGAATGGGTATACAATTTCGTTTTTGTGTTAGGACTTTCTACTGTATAAAGTATATATGTTGAGTTTGGTCCAGTTTGTAGTGTTGTAGCATTAGCTTCCTTTAGCTGCTGTCTTTCTGTGTAGCACTGTAGCAGTGCAGCCAGTGACTCTGCAATGATGTGATATTAAAGAAAATGGTAATAGGCAGAATAATTGAAACATTAGAAGACGTCCCCATGATGCACATTAGCACGGGGTCCCCAATATGCATGTTTTAAGATGTGTGTGTGTGTGTGTATTTATGCAAGCTTGAAGGCAAAATAATTGAAACTTCAGAAGACGTCCCCGTGATGCACATTTAGCACGGAGTCCCCAAGATGCATGTTTTAAGATGTGTGTGTGTGTGTTTGTTTGTGTGTGTGTATTTATATGTCCCCGTGATGCACATTAGCTTAAAGTGTGTTAAATGTCCCCATATATCACAAAACTGAAAGTGTGTTCTAAATACCTACTATCTATCTACTATTTAGTATGACTGTCCGTTCTCTCACACACTCACTCTGTATAATTATGTCAATTTAACAACATAGCCGCAGCCAACTGGTGGTGTTTTTTCCTTTACTGGGGCTTATCAGACTTAACATTATGGTAATGTTTCGGGCCGGGCTAAGCCTTGGGTTTGACCAGTTCGGGTCCAGGCTTTAATTGTCAGGACTGTTGAGAACTCGAACAGCATGTATGTCCCCGTGACGCACATTAGCCTAAAGTAAAGGGCATTAAAAGTCTAAATATTGTAGATCACATAATAGGCAGAATAATTGAAACATCAGAAGACGACCCCATGATGCACGTTAGCACGGGGTCCCCAATATGCATGTTTTAAGATGTGTGTGTGTGTGTGTGTGTGTGTGTGTGTATTTATGCAAGCTTGAAGGCAAAATATTGAAACTTCAGAAGATGTCCCCATGATACACATTTAGCACGGAGTCCCCAAGATGCATGTTTTAAGATGTGTGTGTGTGTTTGTTTGTGTGTATGTATTTATATGTCCCCGTGATGCACATTAGCTTAAAGTGTGTTAAAGGTCCCCATATATCACAGAACTGAAAGTGTGTTCTAAATACCTACTATGTAACAAAATGGTATATTGGACTACATCAGGATGTTGTAATACTAGTAACATTATCTTACATGAGTTATTTCGAACTCGCTTTTATCCAAAGCAACTTCCAATGAGTGCATTCAACATTGATAGTCAAGTGCACTACTTTCACATGCCTAACTCTTTTAAATATTCAATGAATCTTATTCTAAACAGATGTTGAATGACATGCCTGCAACAGGGGGTGGAGACTCCCCCACAGACACACATGGCTCCAGCAGTTGCCAAGACATCCACTTCCATTGAAAAGGTAAATGGGGAGAGCACACCTTACAATGATGTTGTGTAATGTCCTAATGTCTAGTATGACTGTCCGTTCTCTCACGCACTCACTCGGTATAATGATGTAAATTTAACAACATAGCCGCAGCCAACTGGTGGTGTTTTTTCCTTTACTGGGGCTTATCAGACTTAACATTATGGTAATGTTTCGGGCCGGGCCAAGTCTTGGGTTGGACCAGTTCGGGTCCAGGCTTTATTGTCAGGCCCGTTGAGAACTCTAACAGCATGTATGTCCCCGTGACGCACATTAGCCTAAAGTAAAGGGCATTAAAAGTCTAAATATTGTAGATCACATAATAGGCAGAATAATTGAAACATCAGAAGACGACCCCATGATGCACATTAGCACGGGGTCCCCAATATGCATGTTTTAAGATGTGTGTGTGTGTGTGTATTTATGCAAGCTTGAAGGCAAAATAATTGAAACTTCAGAAGACGTCCCCGTGATGCACATTTAGCACGGAGTCCCCAAGATGCATGTTTTAAGATGTGTGTGTGTGTTGGTTTGTGTGTATATTTATATGTCCCTGTGATGCACATTAGCTTAAAGTGTGTTAAATGTCCCCATATATCACAAAACTGAAAGTGTGTTCTAAATACCTACAATCTATCTACTATTTAGTATGACTGTCCGTTCTCTCACACACTCACTCGGTATAATTATTTCAATTTAACAACATAGCTGCAGCCAACTGGTGGTGTTTTTTCCTTTACTGGGGCTTATCAGACTTAACATTATAGTAATGTTTCGGGCCGGGCTAAGCCTTGGGTTTGACCAGTTCGGGTCCAGGCTTTAATTGTCAGGCCCGTTGAGAACTCTAACAGCATGTATGTCCCCGTGACGCACATTAGCCTAAAGTAAAGGGCATTAAAAGTCTAAATATTGTAGATCACATAATAGGCAGAATAATTGAAACATCAGAAGACGACCCCATGATGCACATTAGCACGGGGTCCCCAATATGCATGTTTTAAGATGTGTGTGTGTGTGTGTGTATTTATGCAAGCTTGAAGGCAAAATATTGAAACTTCAGAAGACGTCCCCATGATGCACATTTAGCACGGAGTCCCCAAGATGCATGTTTTAAGATGTGTGTGTGTTTGTTTGTGTGTGTGTATTTATATGTCCCCATGATGCACATTAGCTTAAAGTGTGTTAAATGTCCCCATATATCACAGAACTGAAAGTGTGTTCTAAATACCTACTATGTAACAAAATGGTATATTGGACTACATCAGGATGTTGTAATACTAGTAACATTATCTTACATGAGTTATTTCGAACTCGCTTTTATCCAAAGCAACTTCCAATAAGTGCATTCAACATTGATAGTCAAGTGCACTACTTTCACATGCCTAACTCTTTTAAATATTCAATGAATCTTATTCTAAACAGATGTTGAATGGCATGCCTGCAACAGGGGTTGGAGACTCCCCCAGAGACACATGGCTCCAGCAGTTGCCAAGACATCCACTTCCATTGAAAAGGTAAATGGGGAGAGCACACCTTACAATGATGTTGTGTAATGTCCTAATGTCTAGTATGACTGTCCGTTCTCTCACACACTCACTCGGTATAATGATGTAAATTTAACAACATAGCCGCAGCCAACTGGTGGTGTTTTTTCCTTTACTGGGGCTTATCAGACTTAACATTATGGTAATGTTTCCGGCCGGGCCAAGCCTTGGGTTGGACCAGTTCGGGTCCAGGCTTTATTGTCAGGCCCGTTGAGAACTCTAACAGCATGTATGTCCCCGTGACGCACATTAGCCTAATGTAAAGGGCATTAAAAGTCTAAATATTGTAGATCACATAATAGGCAGAATAATTGAAACATCAGAAGACGACCCCATGATGCACATTAGCACGGGGTCCCCAATATGCATGTTTTAAGATGTGTGTGTGTGTGTGTATTTATGCAAGCTTGAAGGCAAAATATTGAAACTTCAGAAGACGTCCCCATGATGCACATTTAGCACGGAGTCCCCAAGATGCATGTTTTAAGATATGTGTGTGTTTGTTTGTGTGTGTGTATTTATATGTCCCCGTGATGCACATTAGCTTAAAGTGTGTTAAATGTCCCCATATATCACAGAACTGAAAGTGTGTTCTAAATACCTACTATGTAACAAAATGGTATATTGGACTACATCAGGATGTTGTAATACTAGTAACATTATCTTACATGAGTTATTTCGAACTCGCTTTTATCCAAAGCAACTTCCAATAAGTGCATTCAACATTGATAGTCAAGTGCACTACTTTCACATGCCTAACTCTTTTAAATATTCAATGAATCTTATTCTAAACAGATGTTGAATGGCATGCCTGCAACAGGGGGTGGAGACTCCCCCACAGACACACATGGCTCCAGCAGTTGCCAAGACATCCACTTCCATTGAAAAGGTAAATGGGGAGAGCACACCTTACAAGGATGTTGTGTAATGTCCTAATGTCTAGTATGACTGTCCGTTCTCTCACACACTCACTCGGTATAATGATGTAAATTTAACAACATAGCCGCAGCCAACTGGTGGTGGTTTTTCCTTTACTGGGGCTTATCAGACTTAACATTATGGTAATGTTTCGGGCCGGGCCAAGCCTTTGGTTGGACCAGATCGGGTCCAGGCTTTATTGTCAGGCCCGTTGAGAACTCTAACAGCATGTATGTCCCCGTGACGCACATTAGCCTAATGTAAAGGGCATTAAAAGTCTAAATATTGTAGATCACATAATAGGCAGAATAATTGAAACATCAGAAGACGACCCCATGATGCACATTAGCACGGGGTACCCAATATGCATGTTTTAAGATGTGTGTGTGTATTTATGCAAGCTTGAAGGCAAAATAATTGAAACTTCAGAAGACGTCCCCATGATGCACATTTAGCACGGAGTCCCCAAGATGCATGTTTTAAGATATGTGTGTGTTTGTTTGTGTGTGTGTATTTATATGTCCCCGTGATGCACATTAGCTTAAAGTGTGTTAAATGTCCCCATATATCACAGAACTGAAAGTGTGTTCTAAATACCTACTATGTAACAAAATGGTATATTGGACTACATCAGGATGTTGTAATACTAGTAACATTATCTTACATGAGTTATTTCGAACTCGCTTTTATCCAAAGCAACTTCCAATAAGTGCATTCAACATTGATAGTCAAGTGCACTACTTTCACATGCCTAACTCTTTTAAATATTCAATGAATCTTATTCTAAACAGATGTTGAATGGCATGCCTGCAACAGGGGGTGGAGACTCCCCCACAGACACACATGGCTCCAGCAGTTGCCAAGACATCCACTTCCATTGAAAAGGTAAATGGGGAGAGCACACCTTACAATGATGTTGTGTAATGTCCTAATGTCTAGTATGACTGTCCGTGCTCTCACACACTCACTCGGTATAATGATGTAAATTTAACAACATAGCCGCAGCCAACTGGTGGTGTTTTTTCCTTTACTGGGGCTTATCAGACTTAACATTATGGTAATGTTTCGGGCCGGGCCAAGCCTTGGGTTGGACCAGTTCGGGTCCAGGCTTTATTGTCAGGCCCGTTGAGAACTCTAACAGCATGTATGTCCCCGTGACGCACATTAGCCTAATGTAAAGGGCATTAAAAGTCTAAATATTGTAGATCACATAATAGGCAGAATAATTGAAACATCAGAAGACGACCCCATGATGCACATTAGCACGGGGTACCCAATATGCATGTTTTAAGATGTGTGTGTGTATTTATGCAAGCTTGAAGGCAAAATAATTGAAACTTCAGAAGACGTCCCCATGATGCACATTTAGCACGGAGTCCCCAAGATGCATGTTTTAAGATATGTGTGTGTTTGTTTGTGTGTGTGTATTTATATGTCCCCGTGATGCACATTAGCTTAAAGTGTGTTAAATGTCCCCATATATCACAGAACTGAAAGTGTGTTCTAAATACCTACTATGTAACAAAATGGTATATTGGACTACATCAGGATGTTGTAATACTAGTAACATTATCTTACATGAGTTATTTCGAACTCGCTTTTATCCAAAGCAACTTCCAATAAGTGCATTCAACATTGATAGTCAAGTGCACTACTTTCACATGCCTAACTCTTTTAAATATTCAATGAATCTTATTCTAAACAGATGTTGAATGGCATGCCTGCAACAGGGGGTGGAGACTCCCCCACAGACACACATGGCTCCAGCAGTTGCCAAGACATCCACTTCCATTGAAAAGGTAAATGGGGAGAGCACACCTTACAAGGATGTTGTGTAATGTCCTAATGTCTAGTATGACTGTCCGTTCTCTCACACACTCACTCGGTATAATGATGTAAATTTAACAACATAGCCGCAGCCAACTGGTGGTGGTTTTTCCTTTACTGGGGCTTATCAGACTTAACATTATGGTAATGTTTCGGGCCGGGCCAAGCCTTTGGTTGGACCAGATCGGGTCCAGGCTTTATTGTCAGGCCCGTTGAGAACTCTAACAGCATGTATGTCCCCGTGACGCACATTAGCCTAATGTAAAGGGCATTAAAAGTCTAAATATTGTAGATCACATAATAGGCAGAATAATTGAAACATCAGAAGACGTCCCCATGATGCACATTAGCACGGGGTACCCAATATGCATGTTTTAAGATGTGTGTGTGTATTTATGCAAGCTTGAAGGCAAAATAATTGAAACTTCAGAAGACGTCCCCATGATGCACATTTAGCACGGAGTCCCCAAGATGCATGTTTTAAGATATGTGTGTGTTTGTTTGTGTGTGTGTATTTATATGTCCCCATGATGCACATTAGCTTAAAGTGTGTTAAATGTCCCCATATATCACAGAACTGAAAGTGTGTTCTAAATACCTACTATGTAACAAAATGGTATATTGGACTACATCAGGATGTTGTAATACTACTAACATTATCTTACATGAGTTATTTCGAACTCGCTTTTATCCAAAGCAACTTCCAATAAGTGCATTCAACATTGATAGTCAAGTGCACTACTTTCACATGCCTAACTCTTTTAAATATTCAATGAATCTTATTCTAAACAGATGTTGAATGGCATGCCTGCAACAGGGGGTGGAGACTCCCCCACAGACACACATGGCTCCAGCAGTTGCCAAGACATCCACTTCCATTGAAAAGGTAAATGGGGAGAGCACACCTTACAAGGATGTTGTGTAATGTCCTAATGTCTAGTATGACTGTCCGTTCTCTCACACACTCACTCGGTATAATGATGTAAATTTAACAACATAGCCGCAGCCAACTGGTGGTGGTTTTTCCTTTACTGGGGCTTATCAGACTTAACATTATGGTAATGTTTCGGGCCGGGCCAAGCCTTTGGTTGGACCAGATCGGGTCCAGGCTTTATTGTCAGGCCCGTTGAGAACTCTAACAGCATGTATGTCCCCGTGACGCACATTAGCCTAATGTAAAGGGCATTAAAAGTCTAAATATTGTAGATCACATAATAGGCAGAATAATTGAAACATCAGAAGACGTCCCCATGATGCACATTAGCACGGGGTACCCAATATGCATGTTTTAAGATGTGTGTGTGTATTTATGCAAGCTTGAAGGCAAAATAATTGAAACTTCAGAAGACGTCCCCATGATGCACATTTAGCACGGAGTCCCCAAGATGCATGTTTTAAGATATGTGTGTGTTTGTTTGTGTGTGTGTATTTATATGTCCCCATGATGCACATTAGCTTAAAGTGTGTTAAATGTCCCCATATATCACAGAACTGAAAGTGTGTTCTAAATACCTACTATGTAACAAAATGGTATATTGGACTACATCAGGATGTTGTAATACTACTAACATTATCTTACATGAGTTATTTCGAACTCGCTTTTATCCAAAGCAACTTCCAATAAGTGCATTCAACATTGATAGTCAAGTGCACTACTTTCACATGCCTAACTCTTTTAAATATTCAATGAATCTTATTCTAAACAGATGTTGAATGGCATGCCTGCAACAGGGGGTGGAGACTCCCCCACAGACACACATGGCTCCAGCAGTTGCCAAGACATCCACTTCCATTGAAAAGGTAAATGGGGAGAGCACACCTTACAAGGATGTTGTGTAATGTCCTAATGTCTAGTATGACTGTCCGTTCTCTCACACACTCACTCGGTATAATGATGTAAATTTAACAACATAGCCGCAGCCAACTGGTGGTGGTTTTTCCTTTACTGGGGCTTATCAGACTTAACATTATGGTAATGTTTCGGGCCGGGCCAAGCCTTGGGTTGGACCAGATCGGGTCCAGGCTTTATTGTCAGGCCCGTTGAGAACTCTAACAGCATGTATGTCCCCGTGACGCACATTAGCCTAATGTAAAGGGCATTAAAAGTCTAAATATTGTAGATCACATAATAGGCAGAATAATTGAAACATCAGAAGACATCCCCATGATGCACATTAGCACGGGGTACCCAATATGCATGTTTTAAGATGTGTGTGTGTATTTATGCAAGCTTGAAGGCAAAATAATTGAAACTTCAGAAGACGTCCCCATGATGCACATTTAGCACGGAGTCCCCAAGATGCATGTTTTAAGATATGTGTGTGTTTGTTTGTGTGTGTGTATTTATATGTCCCCGTGATGCACATTAGCTTAAAGTGTGTTAAATGTCCCCATATATCACAGAACTGAAAGTGTGTTCTAAATACCTACTATGTAACAAAATGGTATATTGGACTACATCAGGATGTTGTAATACTACTAACATTATCTTACATGAGTTATTTCGAACTCGCTTTTATCCAAAGCAACTTCCAATAAGTGCATTCAACATTGATAGTCAAGTGCACTACTTTCACATGCCTAACTCTTTTAAATATTCAATGAATCTTATTCTAAACAGATGTTGAATGACATGCCTGCAACAGGGGTTGGAGACTCCCCAACAGACACACATGGCTCCAGCAGTTGCCAAGACATCCACTTCCATTGAAAAGGTAAATGGGGAGAGCACACCTTACAAGGATGTTGTGTAATGTCCTAATGTCTAGTATGACTGTCCGTTCTCTCACACACTCACTCGGTATAATGATGTAAATTTAACAACATAGCCGCAGCCAACTGGTGGTGTTTTTTCCTTTACTGGGGCTTATCAGACTTAACATTATGGTAATGTTTCGGGCCGGGCCAAGCCTTGGGTTGGACCAGTTCGGGTCCAGGCTTTATTGTCAGGCCCGTTGAGAACTCTAACAGCATGTATGTCCCCGTGACGCACATTAGCCTAATGTAAAGGGCATTAAAAGTCTAAATATTGTAGATCACATAATAGGCAGAATAATTGAAACATCAGAAGACGTCCCCATGATGCACATTAGCACGGGGTACCCAATATGCATGTTTTAAGATGTGTGTGTGTATTTATGCAAGCTTGAAGGCAAAATAATTGAAACTTCAGAAGACGTCCCCATGATGCACATTTAGCACGGAGTCCCCAAGATGCATGTTTTAAGATGTGTGTTTATTTGTTTGTGTGTGTGTTTTTATATGGCCCCGTGATGCACATTAGCTTAAAGTGTGTTAAATGTCCCCATATATCACAGAACTGAAAGTGTGTTCTAAATACCTACTATCTATCTACTATTTAGTATGACTGTCTTTTATTGGTTTGGGTTTTATTGGTGTGTATTTGTTAACCCCCTGCACTGCATGTTTTGTATTGATTTTATTGTTGTATTGCACAAGTTGTTTTTCGTGCTAGGCCTGTCCCCTTTCTTTCCCCAAATGTATTTGAGCTAATTATATACTTTTCACTTTATTATCTTATCTCCCTTACTGATGTATTGCCCTAACCTTTTAATATATACTGTGTAGTTATATATAAATAAAGTTGTTACATTTTCCACAAATGCCTCTCGTACATTGTTCCTGTTAAAGGGGAAGTTGGTCAAAGTTTACACTCTAGGGGTTCCTCCTGCCCCCTCAACAAGCGGGAGGTGGCGTAGTCAGGATATTAGTACCAATTTGTTCGCTTGTACAATTAAAATTGTTGTTCTACAATTTATGTGTCATTTATTTATGTCAACATTGTGCATTATCTATGTCAGGGTTGGGCAACTTTGATGATGGAGAGGGCCACTATATTTTCAGTCACTCCAGGGGGTCACAATGCATATACTGTCAAAAATAGCAAAAATAGCAGTCTACAAGCTCAAAATGTGTTGTGCTTTGATGCGTTTTGAGCTTGTAGATTGGCTATTGGAAAACTGAATTATGTTTTAGCTATTTTTGAATTGGTTATGGTTTTGAATTATTATTATTATTATTATTATTATTATTTTCCCAAATGGATTCATATGGTATGTTACCTTAATAACTTAATTACAAATTCATTGGACATGAAAGAAGGCAATAACATTTTAATACTAGTATTAAGTCATTAAGGGCGTTTTACTAGTTAGTAATTACACTTGTTGCAAGGTCCCCATTAATCACATTAGAGCGGACCTTGTGTGAATTATTTAAATGATATTCAAATGAGGTCCCCATCAACCATGTTAACCAGATTTTTCACAAGTCCCCATATGGCATGGTCCAGCAATTACTTCATCAATTCTGATATTTAAAGTCGTGTATAAGCTTACAAAGCCATAGTTGTTATACCTGATTTTTTTCATAGCTGTATAACCTTTAGAAAGGGTGGTCCCCACGAGGGATGAAAAAAATGTTGGTCCCCACAAACCACAAAAACCAGTATGTGTGTGTGTGTGTGTGTGTGTGTGTGTGTGTGTGTGTGTGTGTGTGTGTGTGTGTGTGTGTGTGTGTGTGTGTGTGTGTGCGCTAAGAATAAACACCTTGTAGATCGTCTATTTTAGCTATAATATATATATACATTTGAATGGGCATGCCCAAAATAGGGACTCCTATTTTGAAATAGGAGTGCCACAATTTTTGTATTTTTCCAGTTTTTCCATGTGTCTATGAGGTGACAGTACTTCATTAGACACCCTGGAGTCGTTTTTATGTGCAATGATGTATTCCCTTTGTATTTAAGGTTTCTTCCTGGAGGCTGAACCCTTGACAGTCAAACGTGCCAATGAAAAAAACAGTAATATAGTGACATCACATTATCAGCCCCTCCCCTAACCCCTCCCCCTTTATCATACAACTACAGCTGTGGGTGTGGCTTAAGTTCAGGTGAATCACCACCCATCACCACCCACCAGGCAAACCAGGAACCAGGCATACTTAATGAACTGGTGGGGGTGCCCACATAAAAACGACATTTTAACAAATACTGTACACTTTTTTGAAAAAAATCTTCCTCCTTATATAACAATAAGACCTGATGATCATGTTTTAGGGTGGAAAGAAATCATGGCACTCCATGACATGGCTATATCATTTGACATTGGGCAAAACACACCCATATCAGCAATATCTGTTGTTAAACGCATTAAACAGACACAATATTAAAAAGCAACTCACTTTCAATTCACCTGTTTATTTTTATTTTCTAAATGTATTATTTATTTACATTCTTTAAAAATGTATTCTTAGTGTGTAAACAGTATAGGCCTTGAAATAACAAAACAGAAATGAGTCATTCCATTTCCTCTTCAACTCTCAATGACTTCCCGGACCTGTAAAGCAGCAAGAGACATGAAAGATAGCCAAGTTAATGGATTGTAGTCTTGGCTGTTGACGTGCACGCACATGCACTCTCTTCAACATGCTCACGCACAAAGTACAAACACACTCACACACACACACAAGACTATGACTAAAACTAAATCTAAATTTGCTAAAATCACACTGCCTCCTTGTAACCATGTGCACAAATTTTGTACATCCACGTCCCCGACATGGTTACTGAACAAACACTCTAGGAATGATTACTGAGTGATCGGCATTAAACATATCTCTTACAAACGTATGCTGCCTTAAACAACGTTAGACACATAAAGGAGTGAAGGCATTTATACTTCATCTGTTGAGAACATATTTTCAAGAACATGGGAATGTTAAAAAATCATATTATTTTGTGACATGTTTGTAGGACAAAGTATAAGGCCTAATACCCACTGTCCTTCTCACCTGTTCAGACCAGCGGGTAGCTGGACACTGAGGCAATGCCACACTGGTTGTGCTTGTTTCTGCTCATCATGATGTAGCCCTTGTCTCCCCACACCAGTCCCCAGCTATAGAGAAACACACATTTCCACAACTATTAGGACTAGGGCAGTGGTTCCAAAATCTCTCTGACACAAATCTGAATATATAGGAATGACCTTTAAAACAGCTAAATCCTGAGCGCTCGTTTTACTCTGAGGTAGTAAAAGTGGAAGCATTAACACTGAGGATGTTTGCAGTGTAGATTATTCTATTGGACCATGAGTTTACCTGTTCTATTGGACCATGAGTTTACCTGTTCTTGACCAGCCAGTAGTCCTTTCCACTGTCAGTACCATAACCCACAGCCAACACGCCATGGTCCAGCTCAGAGCTGCTGCACTCAGGTTCATCATACACACCTGCAGGGATCGCACGCACGCACACACACACACACGCACGCACGCACACACACGCACACACGCGCACGCACGCACACACACACACACACACACACACACACACACACACACACACACACACACACACACACACACACACACACACACACACACACACACACACACACACACACACACACACACACACACACACACACGCACGCACGCATGCACGCACACACGCACACACACAGAATTACACATTAACTCAGCAGGTGGAATATGGAAGAGAGGAGGTGATTTTGAAAGGGGGGAAAATATAATTGGTGACTGCATGGATACATCTTCAAAGGGTCTGCTCACTTGGACAGTCTAATATGTAATCTCACCTGATTGATAGAGCTGGAATGATGAGTGTCCAGCGTCGATGGCTACTGACACTGGTCCGATGGTGGCCACGGCTTCCTGCAGATGATCTTCACTACCTGCAGGGATGTCGACGAAGCCAGTGCAGGTTGCTCCGATGGTGTTAGGCTTGAAGCGGCAATCTCCATCCTGATACACATGGGGGGGGGGGGGGGGGGGGTGAAGCCGCTGGGGTCATCAACACGTTTTCCGTACACAGACAAATGTGTCCGTGGCACATTTTAGATTCTCTATTTACACACCATTATAATGTCCTTATTTTGATCTTAGACCCAATTACTGAATGTCAGACTCCAGGTGTCCTTCAAAATATGTATGACACTTGTTTACTACGACACTATATGGCATATTAGGAGTCTAACTAGTACTAGTGGCTCTCAAATGTTTTATTTGCAAAGAGAGAAAAAAATAGTTACAGACATGTTATGGTCATTAGGGCTAGCTGTGTTTCTGGTAATATTATTGTCCACTCATTTTGTATGTCCGTGACACATTTTTACAACAATGTAATACGGAATAGTTATGATCTCTGTAAAGCAGGAATTATTTACTTTGCAAAATGGTTATTGTTTCCCTTTCACTTTTCAACAGGAAACAAGAATTTTAAGTTGTATTTGCTCTGGGGTTCTGCTGTGTGCTTATGCAGCCACAAGGTGTCAGCATTCTACAAGTGGAGAGATGTTATTTGCACAAACATGTATTCAAAAGGATATACCGGTACTGTAGTATACCAGAGTTTGTGTTTCCACAATAAATTGACCTGGCACCCTTATCTTTCATTTTACTCTTCAACATCTGTGTTTGGTTCAGTACAACATGATTAAATCATTCTCAAAACACAAGACCAGTATTTCTAAAGGTTATGAGCAAAATACTCACTACAAAAACAACTTAAGTGAAAGTAGAATTAAACATTTCTTTCTTGTAAAGAAAAGACTCTGCCTCAATGTATTTTTTACTGGTGAAATAAAGGTATATATTTTAGAATGTAAGGATAAAACTATTCAATTACAGTAACACGATTACTTGTCAATTACAGTGACAAATCTTTTAATATTTGCACTTTCCACTCCTGGTTCTCAATATTCACTGTTTTGCTACTAAACAGTTCAACCAGACAGCTTAAGCACACTGACTGACCTCAGCCTCGTACGGGTAGGAGTCCTCAGTATCCAGACCTTTGTTGGCCTTGATGTACTCAAAGGCCGAGTCCATCAGGCCTCCACCACAGCCCATGTTGCCAAAGCTTCCGGAGCAGTCCACCAGCTGCTGCTCACTGAGGGAGACCAATTTCCCTGTTTTTCTGAAGGTCTGTCCCTCTAGAGAACCAGTCTATAGAGACAAGACAGAGACAAGGAGAAAGAGTGGCGGCCATGAGAGGCATAAGACACCCAGAGGTCGGTGGTGATCGTTACTGTTGCTCTAGCATTGGTACGACAGGATCTGAACATTTCCTCATGGGGTGGAGCTTATATAGGTACTAAATAATAATTATCATTGCATCTGAAGTACCACACATAACACATAATATGCCTGCACAAAACATACTGTGCTGAAAGCCCAGCAGGAACCGCATTGCTTCTGGTCCTTAACGTCGGTGACACATCCCTTGTCCCTCCAGTCCACAGTGGTGGGCAGGTCGGTGACACCTGCCAGAGGGAGATAGGCAGAACCACGGCGAGACGTGGAGGAGTTGAAGGAGCCCAGGCATCCCAGGGAGATGAGGCGTCGGTACTCTTGATTTTCCTGTCGATGGGGTTTTAGAATTAATTGTCAAGTAGTTTAATTGTATTATCGCCGTTATTATCTCAAGGCATCCGAATGACCAAAACCATGTCTGCGTGATTTGTCACTCAGGTCATTTTGCTCAAGTGTTGAACAGCGTCATGTTGATATAAAATGTTGCTATAGTAATCTATCCATAAATCCAAGTAAATCTTCCTGTCTGTCTGTCTCGAGACTGGCCTCCAAAAATGAGTACTTGCACTAAGTACTGCACTAGTAATACTGATAATGTAAAGTTAACAGATGAAACCTACCTAGAACTTAAGCAAATTCTCTCTCTCTCTCTCTCTCTCTCTCTCTCTCTCTCTCTCTCTCTCTCTCTCTCTCTCTCTCTCTCTCTCTCTCTCTCTCTCTCTGTTTGTTTCTCCACTCGTGTTAAAGGACACTTTCTCTGTCTGTTTTTACCATGTCAGCAAAGAAGGTCATGCCCAGGCGGAAGGACTTGATGTCCTGGTCGGCCAGCATGTTGTGAACCAGCACCAGCCTGCGGTTGTTGAGCCATGCCTCTTTATGCCGGGCCTCCTCTGATGGGGAGCTGTACATCTTTCCTGGAAATATAACATTCAGAAAGGAGAAAGGGTTGTCGTTATGACTGTTGTGATCTGAAATGGGTGGCTGATTTTTATAAATAGATAATTAAATGAAACATTTCCCGATATTACAGCAACAATGACACAAAGACAGCTACAGTATGTAGGCCAGTCAATCTAAGGTTTGACTCAAAATAAATTGCAATAGTAATCGTTCAAGGTTTTTTATGATCCTTAGGGTCATCCAAATAACATTTTTTTAATATTGTTATATAGGTTGTTAATGGTACCCAACTTTCAACCCCTGAATTTACCATGATCCACTAAATATTATTTGGATGACCCTAAGGATCATAAAAAACCTTCAACGATTACTATATTTCTTTTGGTTCAAGCCCCTTTTTAGCTTAGATTGGCTGGCCTAATGCTTCAGAGAATCTTGCATGTCTTTAGATAAATTAACACATTCCTTTGTACCAAGCACAGCACCTGACATAACAAAATGGAACAATTTGCTGTGTGTGATAATGAGACATGTAGCATTTGAAGACCTGTGGCTACACCGTGAAGGCCTGAGTGTACAAATGTACACTAATGTCCTTCCAATCCATAGTGTTCATTTACTGGAACTCAGAGAAGAGAGAACTCATGATTTTGCGGTGTAGAGGAAAGAAAGGCTCAATGAGGTCTCACCGAATTTCAGTTTCCATGCGTGGAACTCAAGGTCCTCCAGGGAGATAATGGCAGCGCTGGCCACAGCCAGGACGGCAGCAGCGACTAGCAGGAACTTCATTCTGACAGACTGACAGACTGACAGACAGACAGACAGACTGCTTTTGTTTGAAGCTGAACTGAAACCTTTGCTGACTTTCCCATGCATTTCTTTGCATCTTAGTCACACACATTCTTTTATCATTTTTATCAGATATGTTTCTCGTTTTTCTCGTTTTTCTTCTTTGCCAGAAGGGCACCTGCACCATGCACATCAATTGTGTATGTTTGCCTCTATCTCTCTACCTGTGCTTCAGTGTGTGTGTGTGTGTGTGTGTGTGTGTGTGTGTGTGTGTGTGTGTGTGTGTGTGTGTGTGTGTGTGTGTGTGTGTGTGTGTGTGTGTGTGTGTGTGTGTGTGTGTCTGTGTCTCTGTGTCTCTGTGTGTGTGTGTGTGTGTGTGTGTGTGTGTGTGTGTGTGTGTGTGTGTGTGTGTGTGTGTGTCTCCTTACCTTCCAGTACAGGTGATGGAGAGTTGGTGTGAATGATGTTCTTATATAGCTGGTTATGGTTATGGTAGGTCAGGTGCCTGTCAGGAGACAGAACCTCATAAAAAAAGAAAGGGAAAGAGACGTATCAGTCATGTATTGAAAAAAGGGAATAGGGAATAATTACGTTTCAAAAATGTTTTTGTCATGTCACTGTTCTGGGGAAGTATTTGTTTTCAAAAGAACATTGAGTCATGTATTATACCCTGAGGAAGAAGTGAAGCTACATGGGTTGTAACCCAGTTCTGTTTTAATATGCACATTCATTATATTTCACCAGTGCCTTGGAACTTTTTTATTTTGTTGAAATGTTGTAACACCTAACATTAAGCACCTTCATCACATGCATTTGGAATTGCTTTCGTCATAAATGGAGCCATGCCGCCCATTACCATGTGGATCCTGAGATGCACATCATTATTATTATTTATTCTATTTTTAATTTTATTCAACCGAGAGTGAGAATTATCCTGGCATCTCAGGTACATGCCAGGTGAATGACCAACAATGAAAGCAATACAGGGTTTTAGTTATGTGGGGGAGCCAGAGGGAGGTGAGCTCCCATATTACGACAGACAGACTGCAATGATGTAGTGCGTGCGCGCGTGCGTGCGTGCGTGCGTGCGTGCGTGCGTGCGTGTGCGTGCTTGCGAGAGGGATCATCACATGACGGGTCTAACAATTTCACACAAACAGACAGACATACAGAAAGACAGACAAGCACAACACACACACGCACGCAGAGAGAGAGAGATGGCACATGTTTTTCTGTTATTTATGTATTTTAGTAATTTTAGAGATCCAGAGCTCAGATTATAACCCAAACCCTGATATCAGGGGTTCCTGAGTAACTGGGACAGAGAGCCCTGTTCTCAGGTATTCCATGCTTTATCTAAGAACAACTTGGAGAGTTCTTGTGGTCTCTCGCTCCTGTCACATCCAGTCCTATATGCACAGGGTCATGACCTTTGGCACCATCCGGTTTCTGGTTTGACCCAAATTTTTACCTGAGATTCAGTTTATCAATGGTAAACATTTAGCTGATGGTAATGGTCAGTGCTTGCACAGGAGGTTTCATATCTGGGTAAAATAAGAAAGTGACAGCTTTAAAACTGAGCCTTTTTGAAAGCGCAAAACGTAAAAATCCCACTTTTAGCTTATAAATGAGTGGGGGGAAAAACAGATCTTATATAATAAAAACCAGTCCTGATACTTGATTTTGGAAAAGTGGAATGGCTGTAATGTTATACTCTTTCCCCCTCATTTAATGCAGGTGGGTCCCATTGAGATGAGTAGCTCTTTTACAAGGGAGCCCTGGCCAAGAAAGCAATGAGAAGAACATCATAAAATAAAATAGAAAATAAAACAAAGCAAGAACACAAATTACATATTCAGACAAACTCAAGTAAAACAGCTGCAGACCTCAGTTTTTAACATCTGAAGCAAACCTTTTTAAAGAACCAAAAGGATTAAGTGCTTCAGTTTAATGCCTTTCTGGTTCTGATTCCAGGACGATGGAGCATAAAAACTAAAAGGCACTCTTGATATAGGTTCCCTATATAGCGTGCCAAAAAGGAAATATTAGTATTAGCAACAATGGTGTCTAAAAAATAGAGAAACGGCCCTGCCTGCCTGTAATGGCATATGCTTTGCTTGCATTAATGTGCCATTAATGTGCCATTAATGTGCCATTAATGTGCCATTTTGAGATCTGTTTCACCATTTAATTTGCTAGATGATCTGCATTGTGCATGTGGACATGGACATGCCCAAGTAGCTACATAAGTGAAGTTTCTGCCAAAGTTCCACATCAGGGAATACACAGGTGTGCAGTGAGAACACATGTTTTTTCCTGTTAAGTTCAAAAGCATTACCAGTTGTTTACGCTGGCAGTCTCACCGTGCTTCCTTCCTGTCTCCAAAACCCATATTTCCTGTTTGCAAGCGTTCCAGTGAACTTCGGTATGCAAACTTTTACTTCATGTCATTGAAGGATCACTGGTTGTAATTTCACACATAAACGCTGAGTGGGATTTTATGTAGACACTACAGATGTCAGGAGACTGCACAGTCACAAGACAGACGTGAGTCAATCAAAATTGGTGTGCAGCTTTTAACAGTCCACAAGCATTTATCTGTGCTGTTATTACTGTATTACTTCTTATTCATTCTTATTTTATTTAGTTGTTATCCTTGGGAATGGTTTGATTTGGTGCCGTGGGAAGAAAGGGTGGGTAAGGATTGGTCAAATACTTGTGGCCCACAGTATGCCCTCACCATGTATCAGCTATCTTATTTGTTAGATTCAATATGTATTGTGTATTGTGTGTTCTGTGTAGTATGACATTTAACAATTATGTACCGGCATTTGCAAATGTATTAATTTGTTTACAATGTTTGTATGTGGACCCCAGGAAGACTAGCTGCCAGCCTGCCACCAGCTAATGGGGACCCTTAACTTTTTTTGCCATCTCCGTATATATCATGAGACATTATATGCCAACTCTATATATATCCGCCTGAGTTAATAAAACTCAAATCAAATGTATGCTTGTTTTAACTTATAAAGGATACCAGTAATTTTATGGCCACTATGGTAACATATTTTTTCTGACTGCAGTATCCAATTTCAGCCCACTCAATAATAGTATAATCATTGGGCAATGACTGGCTGTCAGTCAGCCTTGCTTGCCGATTTCTGATTATCAGGAGGACAGTCTACTGTCCGTCCTGTACCAAAGCTTTTGTTGCAAAACTTATTCCGGACCATAAAGGACCTATAAAATCGGAGATGTTGAGCCTAAGCTAAACATTTACAAATGTCACACTCACTCCTATTCCTTATCACTTTCTCACATGTAAGATTAGTCAGCAGTATTTGTAAGCACGTGTTTGCTGTAAGTACTACTATCTCTCTCACACACACACACACACACACACACACACACACACACACACACACACACACACACACACACACACACACACACACACACACACACGAAGGTAGACAGAGTGATTGATCGATTGATTTATTGATCGACAGACAGACAGACAGACAGACAGACAGACAGACAGACAGATCGAGAGGGGGGGAGCACATGCCCTTCCAATACTCATGGCACATGGTGTCCAGAACTTTGGAGAATTCAGGTACACAAATGCTTAACTCAAGCAAACATTCAGGCATAAAGTTTAATAACACCCGCCTGTATAATCACAACATTTACCACTGCAGTCAACTGACAACACGGTGTGCCAAGTGCCAACTCAATAGTAAAATGACAAGTTCAACTGTTCATGACTGTGAGTTCATGGACAAAGGTTGTGTGTGTGTGTGTGTGTGTGTGTGTGTGTGTGCGTGTGTGTGTGTGTGTGTGTGTGTGTGCGTGTGCGTGTGCGTGTGCGTGCGTGCGTGCGTGTGCGCATGTGTGCGTGCGGAGAGGGTGATTGGCCATTCCCTGCCCTCCCTCAAGTCCCTGCAGGCCTCCAGAGCGCTGAGTAGAGCAAGAAAAATCATCGCCGACCCCTCCCACCCTGACCACGGCCTTCTCACCCGGCTTCCTTCTGGGAGAAGCTTGCGGCGGGCTGCTGAACACTACAAAAGCCCACCACAGACTAAGTTTTTTCCCCTCAGCTGCTCACCATTACATCACCTAATCGACATGAGTTAGACTTTAATATATTAGCGCTCCTCACTTCACACGGGTGTGATTTTATTTATTCTATCTTCCTTGCACAGTATTGTCTTGTGTCTGTGTGGGTTATTTATCTGTTATTTGTGAAAAAGGAATTGAATGCACACGACAATGCCAAATTCCTGTGTGTACATACACAATGGCTAATAAAGGTAACTGAATCTGTGCGTGTGCGTGTGTGTGTGTGTGCGTGTGTGTCACACGTGCACATTCGCAGCTGTGTGTGGCCTTGGTCACAGATATGGGCCCAGGCTTGCACTGGTGTCCATTACTATCAATGCTTTCCATTCTTTTATCTGGCTCTTTGGATTAGGTGAACCATTTAAGACAGTCAATCAATGCTGAGCTGTAACCTATTATATCATTATTTTGTTAAAAAATAGCGGCAAGCAGCGATAACAGGGGCCAAGCAATAAGAAAAACAAATATATGACATACGCACAATAAGCCATAGAAACATAGAACACTGAAGTTGAGAGAAAGAAGACCATATTTCAATTAATGGGGTTAATATTATAATTAACAAATGAGCATTTTTAAATAGCTGGTTACACCTCTACTGTACTGTACTGTACTGTACTGTACTGTACTGTACTGTACTGTACTGTACTGTACTGTACTGTACTGTACTGTACTGTACTGGCACACCCGAAATCATCATATGTACAGTTCATATGTGCGTGTGTGTTTGTGTGTGTGTTACGTTGCTCACAGGTGGTGAAAAACAACCATGCTGTTTTCGTGCTCAGACCCAGGCACCCAGCCACCCAAACTTACATTGATGAACTGACAAAAGGAACTGAAATACCAGGGGATATTGACACAGGGAAAACGTGGCACAGGTGAACATAACTTATAATCAACACTGGGTTAGGCTGGGGAACTAACAGGACAATTGATTGATTGATTGAAATATTTATTAACAGTTTGCAGAATTACAGTACATTTCAAGCACAAACTCTTGTTAACTGTGAGTGGACGACCCAATAAAGCATTACACTTGTTTACGGTAAAGAGGGTCCACCTTGTTCAATTCATCAAAACATTTAGAGACGTACAAATAGACACTTCTATATAGCCAAAGAACAGAACAGGAATTCATCATAAAGGAGGTAAAAATCACACCCGTGTGAAGTGAGTGGTGCAACTCCATGTGGGGGTGGGGGGGGGGTTCCAGACCCACAGGAACGCACCCAGGGTGCCGGCCCAATTCCGACGAGCCGCCCCGCGTCCGAAACGGTTGAGAAATGACAGAGTTACCGTGTGGGGGCCCCTCTACTGTACCCTACTGTACTGTACTGTACTGTACTGTACTGTACTGTACTGTACTGTACTGTACTGTACTGTACTGTACTGTACTGTACTGTACTGGCACACCTGAAATCACCATATATACAGTTAATATGTGCGTGTGTGTTTGTGTGTGTGTTAGGTTGCGCACAGGTGGTGAAAAACAACCATGCACCCACACACATAGCTCCATAAGGGAGTGGTTGCACCACTCAAATAGGGAAAAGAAACATACAGTGAGGGGAAAAAGGGATGGGTGGTGGGGGGGATTTAGATTTTACGGGGGCCAGTTTCGAATTACAGCCGTCCAATACTCTGTAGGTGCCCTTTGGAAAAAAAACACTAGGCTAATCACAGTACTGGTGAGACAACACAGGTAACAAAAGCAACAGAAAAAACAAAACATACTACAAAATAAAAGTACACAAGTGTAAAGTAAAACTCTAAGAAAAAAGGAAAACACAATCCTACTATAAATGCACCACGTCTCTGTGTGTCTGCATGTGTGTGTGTGTGTGTGTGTGTGTGTGTGTGTACGGTATAGTGTAATGCACGTAAAGGACCGTTTGCCCCACCGACTTCTATTTTGACACACGCGTTCCACACCCCCGCAGGGACTGCAGTGCCCGGTATCGAGTTGGTCGGACCCACGGTTCTCCAGAACCACCACAAAAGGCTCTGCTCAGGCTCTGCCAGTGGGCCTAATCAGCCTAAATCCCCTCACCTGTGCAATTTCCAGCCTCTGCCTCAGCCAATTGATTGCCATGGCAACCCCACACCTGACACTTGATTAGTTAACCAGTCCACTTTTCACAGTTACCGAAAGTCAGTTTGCCCTCTTCAGACACAGGCAGACAGGCAGGTACAACAGAGATCTCCATGTGGGACACAGACAGACAGTTAAAATGGGTGCTATGACAAGTTGACAACAGGTATTATTCGGTTCCAAAGTTGCATCGTTCTCAAGTAGGCCGGTGGCCGACGGGCACGTACAGGTCTAGTACTCCCAAATCACAGGAAAACACTAAAACCAAAACTAAGAACAAGGCACACATAAAAATACAACATGGAGACATGGTGACATGGAGTATAACATTTCACGCCAATGACGTCCTGGGCCGTGATGTTCGTCAGCGGGTAGATGGCCAATGTGGCAATGCCACACTGGTTGCGCTTGTTCCTGCTCATCTTGATGTAGCCATTGTCTCCCCACTTCCGTCCCCAGCTATAGAGAAACACACATTTCCACAACTATTGGGATGTGGTTCCAAAATGTTCCAAAATGTTAATATGGAAGGTTGGATAAAGTAAGAACGGAATTTAATTATGGTGACCGTGAGATAAGAATAGATCTCTACCTTTTCTGAGCATATAGCATATTTCAGGTCAATAATGGCCTGACCACTAGGCCAAGCCTACCTGGTCCGGGCATCTAGGCTGCTAATCCAGCCTCACAGTGTGTCGCGGTTTCGACTCTCGATCCCGTCGACCTTTGCTACATGTCACTCCCCATCTCTCTTCCCCCATTTCCTGTCAGTGTACTGTAGCCTACACTATCAAATAAAGGCAGTTAAAGCAAAAAATAAATCTATGACCGATAAGGGCTTGATATAATTTGTTGTGCGTACTACGGCATATTGTCGTGCAACAAATTGTTCATTTCCAAGCCTTCCCCCCCACGCTTATTAATTCAAATATTTTTTGTAATGGTCTTATGAAAATGTATTTAAACATTTTAATACATTTATCATAGGTGTTTTATGTATTTACATTTTAAAACGTGCAGACCTATTATACCATATGGACCACTAGTAATCTACGTGTTTGAGAAACAAACAACAGGTTGCATAGAAGACAATGCAATGCATAACATAAAACAAAAACCTTAGCCCATATCCCCACCCACCCAACACAACAGTGGTCCCCAGGTTAATTCTTAGTCAAGGTGGTGGTCCCTGGTTCACAATCAGTTGAAAACCCCTGATCTAAACAATAACAAACTGTCTGACTGGTGAAATAAGAATATGTATTATCTAAACAATGATAATATAACAAGCTTCTGTCTTAATTTGTTTAAATCGCTCTGGATTAAGAGCGTCTGCTAAATGCCTAAATTGTAAATTGTTAATTTACATCACTGGACACTGGACATTGATATTTTCCATAAATTGCACACGGGTGAAGCCTTGAATTGATGGATTTCTTCTTTTTTTAAAACAAAACAATCTCCATGCATTCAAGGCTTTATGAAGATGTGTAATTGATCGAACATAAGTAATTTTTAGGGTGAACTACTCCTTTAACAGATGGCTTAAAGGGTAAGACCACTTTTGTAGAGGTTTGGGTTGTGTAGTTATCTTGCCATGATGTAACTCCAAATGTGGACGATAAATAAAAAATCACACCCGTGTGAAGTGAGTGGTGCAACTCCGTGTGACGGTTCCCGGGGGGGGGGGGTTCCAGACCCACAGGAACACACCCAGGGTGCCGGGCCGGTTCCGGCGTGCCGCCCCGTGTCCGAAACGGTTGAGAAATGACAGAGTTACCGTGTGTTGGTCCCTGTACTGTACTGTACTGTACTGTACTGTACTGTACTGTACTGTACTGTACTGTACTGTACTGTACTGGCACACCCGAAATCATCATATATACAGTTAATATGTGCGTGTGTGTTTGTGTGTGTGTTAGGTTGCGCACAGGTGGTGAAAAACAACCATGCTGTTTTCATGCTCATACCCAGCCAGCCAACCAGCCAGCCAGGCAGGCAGGCACCCACCCACACACATACGTCCGTAAGGGAGTGGTTGCACCACTCAAAAATAATTGCTCCAGTGATTAGAAATTGATAATAATCAAAATATGCTCCTCATTGACTTACATTGTACGCTGAAACAGCTCTCAAAGTCACGCTTTTAGTATGTAAACAAAATCATGGTTTTATTTATTTTTTTATAAAAATGTTCAACTTCCTGTTGATTTGTCCATTTTTATTAGGAAGAAACCCCGGTAGGTTCCGTAAATCCGGATCCAGATCTTCAAATAGTAAAATCAACAGAAAGTTAACATTTTTATTAAAAAATGCTCTATATTGTCTAAATCAACTTTGTTTGTCTTTGTTTACATACTAAAAGAGTGACTTTGAGAGCTGTTTCAGTGTACAACTACAATGTAAGTCAATGAGGAGCATATTTTGAATCATCAATTTCTAATCACTGGAGCAATTTGTTTTTTATTTATCGTCCACATTTGGGGTTACATCATGGCAAGATAACTACACAACCCAAACCTCTGCTAAAGTGGTCTTACCCTTTAAAGCCAACCAAACTTGTCATTTTTAATTCATACTATTTGTTTTGCCTTTTGTACTTTTGAATACAAAGCATTCTAATCTGATATGATTGGTTAGAATGAAGAAGTGGTGTGATCAGACCTGTGGAGTGATGCTCGTAAATGATGATACACGTTTACAAGGAATACGGAAACAAAACCCCATGAAAAACCCCTGCACATTATCTGGATGTTTGGTGAAGGTGCAGTCGAAACTGTGTTTATTATAAAATAGGCCTAGACATTATAACTGGATTAAGGGCAACATAACAAGGCAACGGATCCTATGAGGTGTGGAGTCAGTAATCAGTGGTGTGGTGGTGATGGATATGTGGAACATGGTGTGGTGCATGTGTGGATGGAAAGAGTTTGAGGTTTACTGTAAATGACTGCTGATGACTGTTATGGAAGAACCACAAGAGATTTCATCACCAGAAACAGCTATTTTAGGGGGTTCTCTTCCCTATAGAGGAAATAGTCAAGAAACAGTAAAGGGGAGCTTGCAAACAATCTTAGACAAAATGGTTTTAACTGCAATGCTGTTTGTGTGTGTATTATTCATTGCAGTTGTGTACGTTTAGCCAAATTCAATAATTTTCGGTCCTTTTACTTTTTCTTTTTGTTTTGTAATTCCACTTTAAGTGTTATTTATTACATTATTAGTGTGGAAATGGGAGACTTTGACCATGGCATTAACTCACCAGTAGAGGGCACCATTGATTCAATGCTGGACTGTAAACCTGTTTATTTGATACAGATTATCTGGGGTACTGACACTGTACTGTGTAGCCTACCTTTGGCCATTGTTTCATAACTGAAGAAACAACATGAAAGAATTCACACTGCAACAAAGCATTGCTGGAGCTAAATTAGAATTATCAGAGCTAACCTTGAAAAATAAGTAGGCCTTCGTGCTAATGATGGCTGTATGTATTGAATTGATAGGCCTATATATTCTCCTCATACAAGGGGGTCTTTAACATAGCATTAATGATGTTGCCATCTGAACAACCCGATGCAGCAATGTTTTCATTAACCCAGATGCATTTTATCTGCAGTGGGTAAGTAAGTGATGTACTGGCAGGGGAAATGCTATCCCCGGGAAACTGTAATTTTATTACTCTACATGTGTTTCCCCAGCTTAGTGCCAATCAAAAAGTTGGCTTCTCTCAAGTGTGGTTCTTCAGACATAATAGCAGTCTTAGTCTAGGTTGTCATGCTGCTCAACATACCTCAGCACATAATCTGATTATTTGATCAATAACACGGCAATGCTCTGCATAGCCAGGATAGCTGTCGACTTCTTTGGTTTCACATAGCAGGCATTCAGCACTCGTTCCCACTTTATAGGTGACAAAGTGTGAATACAATGAGGAATTCAAATGGCAGGTCTTTCAAAGTGAGGCTGAATGGAGGAGAACAGTTGAGTTCAACCTTGATAGCCTAACATTTGTGACTGACTCTCAAACACACGTTTGCTCGTTTATTAATGGAATAAATAAATAGGAAATGTCCTCGAAATAGAAGGTGTGCAAAAGTGTACCTAGGGAATATTATATGTCAAGTGATTAACCCAATAATTAGTCCAAGCTGACAACTCACTAAGTAGTTGACCCTTGCAACGTGTTATGTCTAATATGGCTATATCCATAGATCTAAATATAGATCTATAGGTCAGACTATATACGTCTCATGTTCAGCTATATGCTTAGCCTATATTACCAATGTCGTTTACCATATCCCACCCTGCTGTAAAATGACAAACCTCAGCGGTTTGACCAAAATATCTGAAATTGCACCTTACTGTACCTTTGCACATGGGCCTTACTGTTACTGTACCTTTGCACATGGGCCTTACTGTACCGTTGCACATGGGCCTTACTGTACCTTTGCACATGGGCCTTACTGTACCTTTGCACATGGGCCTTACTGTACCTTTGCTCATGGGCCTTACTGTACCTTTGCCATATGCAGATTTTTCACTTTTCCAAAATTATTGTGAACTCGGGTGAGAACGGGTCTTCGATGCTTTTCAGGCCAAGAACCCTTTAGCTAAGAGATCGAGAGATGAAGCAGGGACCCCACAAATGTATAAAATGGTTTTACAGATTGTGATATACTGTGTATTGCCTGAAAATGCACTGCACTAAGGTAGACTAGGGGGCCCTAATGAGTAAAGGTGAATGGTATTGTATTGATGATGTCATGAGGTCAAGTGATAAGAAAGAGGAAGTAAAGAAGTGAACAGATGGTATGAAGCTGCCTTGGAATACAACACAGATCAAACATTTTCACATAGATCAATGACTTATTTTACTAGAGTGGTGCCCGTTGGGCTCTGGCCTACTTGGATCGATGCAAGTTCGAAATGCATGCCCCGCCCAGTTATGATGCCTGTGTCCCTTTTATGCCCATATATGGAGTTCTGTATCAGGCATGCCCAAATGTAGTCTATGTTGTCAGAACATCATTGTGATGTCAGAACAGGCCAGCTCTAGGGGTGATCAGGTGTGATCAATTGGCTAACTTGGGCCCTGTCCAGAGCCTCTAGAGCGGTGCCCGTTGGCACTGGCCTACTTGGAACGATGCAAGTTGGAAATTAATGCCCCACCCGTTATGTATGTGTCCCTTTTATGCCCATTAGGGATGTTAATAGTTAATCGATTAATCGCCATTACGAAATTAGTCGGTTAAACTTAACAGTTAATAACTAGGCTAATCGAATTAATCGAAACGTTTCTGCTTTTGCATGTGATGTGACAGACCAAGTTTTAATTTGATTTTATTTCTCATAGAAAGATGCCATTGCCTGGCCCTGTATCGCAAATGGTCAAATAACTACCCATTTAATTAAGGAATATAATATGCCTTTTGTATTCTTTCTGTATATCAGCAAAGTGTAGATTTTTATGTTAGACATTGAGGGAAATTAAGATTCTCCAACAATTTTTTTTTAACACCTCTTATCAACTAAACGGTTAATCAATCGATAAGCTTATCAAAACGTATCAATTAACTATTCATGCATATCCACTTCTTTGCTGGTTCACCTTACATCTAATTGTTATTGTTTCTGATCGTATTTATAAAACCTTTTAAGATGATTTTATTTTGGCGTCATGTTTCCTTATTTATATTAGATTATATGTTATATTTTATTTCAATGTAATGTTTTTTAGAGGATACTGTTAACTGGCGTAGTGGGGTTTGAGATGGTATGAGAGTCTTAAGTACATGTCCTTGTTTATATGATTTTGTTCTGTGTTGTTTTCTTGTTTTCTTGTTGTTGTTGCATTGAGTACCCCCTCCAATGTTCATTCAAAACTAATCCTAGACTGAGGGAACATAAGGCTGAGGGAACATAAGCACACATGATCCCGAAAAACGTGAGATGCTGCATCTCAAGGGTTATCCTCTAGTTTTAAAAAAAAGATTTCACAGACTTGTTTGACAGCACTATCATCATGGTTGTGTAAATGAATGGGTGAGTGATTTAGGCTCTGCTGTAGCTGGGGCGAATGATGGAATGATGAGAGCAGTGCCAGAGTTAAGTCACCTGTGTTTCAAATCGTTTAATTGTGCTCTCTTCAGTATGCCGAGAACTGGCTCAATTGTGCAAAGTTATAAAGGACTTTGATTTAAATGTGTTAGTATTTACTATTCATGCACATGTGTGTAGTCAATAAAACAGTAATTACAAAACTGTAAGCACTCATGGTGCTACAGTGACATAAGAACAATCTACGGATGGGGACATTTATACAGTTATGTGGCCTTATTTGATCATTGACAATGCAGGGACTGACTAAAGCTGCGTAATGACAGTGATGGTAAAAAAAAAGAAATGTCTTAATTTACCATAAAAATATTTATTGACAGTTATGTTCTTTCCCCCAGCAAAGGCAAGAGAATGTCACAATAAAACCTTCCCAAAACATTTCTAGTCCAAATTAAAAATATTAACAAATAGAGACAAACAAAGACATTGACAGACAACTAAGACATAAAATGGAACATCATCGTCAAAAGTCTATTCAAAACAACAAGGACATTTTTCGAACCAAACCGTTTGATATGTTTTAATTTCTTTGCTTTTGAAATTGACCATCAATCTCCACAAACCATGAAATGACTTGTATAGGGAAATGAAAAAGAAAGAAAATAATTCAATGCACATTCATGGTCACATCCGCCTCCCTTAAGAAAACACAAACACACACACGCACACGAGAAAAATAATAATCTAACCACAGTATTTTCAGAACACTGGCCTAATCAAAAAATAATTTTAGAAATGCACATAAACACAAATAAATAGAAATACTGAGAAAACAAAATAATATATAATAATGGCAGCATTACAAAGACACAATGCAAAAGCAGCCAATCCTGCTCATCCCTGCATGATGCATTTGTCAAATGCAGATAATTGGATGATGACACAATACTGTAGCTGTACCAACAAGGGCTATGAGGGAGAGAGAGAGAGGGAGATGTTGGAGAGGAGCCCCCTTCCCACTGTTCATCCCTCTATCACTCTGTCCGCTCTCTAAAGGAGTCCGTTGTGATCCCGTCCTTCCCATTCCAAACAGGTCACGATGGCCCGTTCCCTTGCCAAGGTCTGTCGTGAACCGGCACACAGAGAGAAAGGCAGCGAGAGAACGACAGCGTAACAGTGGTAAAGGAAATGAGGAAGAGCACAGATTATGGACAGATGGAGAGAGCAGAGGCGTCTCTGCGGACCCTCTCTCTCCCTCTCTGCTTTCGTTCGCCTTTATCTCCATGGTGCACACACGTGGACCTGGAGCAAGGCAGTGTACTGGCAGAAGAGGCCAGAGGCTGAGAGAGGGGGGGGGGTTTTTGGACGGATTGGGCGGATGGAGCCTTAGGGAGGGATGAAGGGACAAGCTGCTACAATAGAGGAGCGGGTCCAGGGACTAATTGGATCAGGTAATGGCTGGTCGATGTGACTGAAGGGCTTGTTAGAACCAGTACAGCTCCTTGCCTTTCTTGTGGTGCTGAAGGCCTGTGAGAGAGAAAGAGACAGACACAATGAGGACGACAATGGCATATGAGACGGTGCAGGTTGTCATGGAGCCTACCTGAGACAAACATCCTGTTACGGCGGGAGAAGAAGAAAGAGACCTTCTGTGATGATTGCGATGTGTGTGGTTGGGCTGGAAACGGTGCGCGTGTGTGTGCGTGCGTGCGTGTGTCCGTGCATGTGTGTGTGTGTGTGTCAAAGAGAATGTGTGTATGTTTGTTCAGCAGGGGTGTTATGTGTTTTTAATGGAATAATAACTATTTCTAATTCAGAATATTTAAAGAAATTGTTGATATTACTGTTATATAAATGAATAGATCAGTTTAAACATGAAAGTGAGCAATCTGAAAAAGGACAAGTATTAATTTAGAATGTATGTACTTCTTGACACTGATATGTATATTTAATGATCAAAACATCAGGGACACGTGATGTCCTTCTGCTACAGAATATCCCCACGGCCTAAAAGGATCATCCCAGGAATGTGAGTGTCACCTCACTAATGTCAATACTAGTGAAGCTATTTGCCACAAGCATTTCAACATTGGCACTAAAGTACTCCAATGTTTTTCAGTTCAATTGGCTATTCCAAACCAATGTTGAGAGCCAGGGTTTTCTATTATTATTTTACAATATATCAAATTGCTTGTTATTAGAGATGGTAAGAGAGTGCAGACATAGTTGCTTAAAATGCTGGTATCGTTACACTAACCTAAATGGATATATTTAATCCCTATTTGTCCATTTCCCACATTACCTTTGTTAATATAATTATGTTCATTTGTTCATTTATTTAACTAGTCCAACATACATTAATTAATGATCAACACTATTATGTCTGTCAGAATTAGCCATGAGGCTAATCATCTGCTGTCTTCTTTCTCAAAATAAACAAAACATGTGATGTGACAATAAATTAGATTCTGATTCCCTGGGTAGGTTGATGTTAAAAGTCATCCAGGACACAATATCACCTTAGAAAGAACATAACATTAAAAGTAGCACATAAAGCTGCCACACAACACTATATATCACAATAACTTGTTTTAGTAGGCTGGTAGGGTTATGATTATGTGTCTATGTGACCTACCACCAAGGCAAACCAATGACAACCACAAACGACTAGCAATGGTGAAAACACTAATGCTTGACATATGCCAAATCCTTGTTTTGTTTGTTTTGTGTACCTGTGTCCATGTTGAGGGCCAGTGATTGGCTGACATCTCCTGGGGGTAGCAGGCTCGGCCAGGAGGCAGGGGCCTCCAGCTTGCTCACCTCGTAGTGGCCTGGCAGTGTGGTCAGGTGGGGCCGCACTGAGGGCATGAGCAGGGGCCCATAGTGGGGGTCCAAGGCCGAAGGTGAATACAGTTCATGGAGGGGCCTTGGGTGCCCATAGGCCTGGGCCTGGGCGTACCCCCAGCTCTCTGATGGGTGAGGATGAGAGTGAGGGTGGGCGTGGTGTGGGTGAGGATGGGGGTGTGGATGGGGCAGGCCAGGGTGAAGCCCTGATGCATATGGGTCCATGGAATAAGCTCCTGTATCACAGTGGGAGCGGCTCTGGGGGGACGTGTAGCTGCTGTCCCAGAAGGAGGGAGGGAAGCTTCGCCGACTGCCAGGTGAAGGGGTATCTGATGGAGGGAGGGAGAGAGAGAGAGAGAGAGAGGGGAGAAGGGGTAAACAACAATCCATTTCAAGCTGAGTCACGGGCCGCTGTAACAAGTGTGCCGTGATTCTCTTGATTAATAGACACGAATGGAAGCGCTGGAGAGGGAACTGCAAGGCAGAGAGGGAAGCAACTCATGACAAAAACATAGATGCCACGCGCATGACTGCTACACCCTCTGGCCCAGATATCTTCCCTATTGGATCACACAGATACACACTCCTAGCCCAAACAAGACACAAAAATAAATACAACCTCGGTCTAGTTTAGAGAGTGTGAGAGTGAGAGAGTGAGAGAGAGGAAGAGGGGAAGGGGGGCTTGTGTCCCTATATCCTAACAGTCTATATAAGGCAGTAGCTTTAACCTGGAGTGGAGTGTGAGGCTCACATAGCCTTAAATCACTTGTTGTGGCGACATCTCTCACTCACATGTCAGCCCAGTATTTCTGCAAGTCTCACAGCACACTCCTGCACAAATACACACACACAAATACACACACACACACACACACACACACACACACACACACACACACACACACACACACACACACACACACACACACACACACACACACACACACACACACACACACACACACACACACCCGTAGCCCTAGTGCCCTCCACCCCCTCTTCTCCTCTCCTGCACCCCCACCTGTTGTTTTCTCTGCTCCCCCCCTTTGCTTGCCCTCGGCAGAATGTCAGCGAGCCATTTTATGTTTAAAGCAGTATACTTTTATATTTAGATATTCTTCTGAAAAAAGACACCGTCTGACACCCTGAGCGCCTGTATTGCCTTCTTACCATATCACACAGCCCGCAGCATATATAAATCAGACAGGCAGGCAGGCAACTCAGCGTCCATTGTAGGGCAAGAACCGGAGCCAGAGCCAGAATGGCAGCCGCAGAGCCGTTTGAAGGCGATATGCTGGCGAGACTGTGCGCTTACGGCCATGTATAAACATAGTATCTGTTGTGAGGCAGGAAGCTTGTCTGGGTGCCGGAATGAAGACATCCAACTGGACTAGGAAAGACCAACAGAGTGCATAAGACAGGCAGAGAATGGTGGGGAGGCCCTACATGGATATACCTTGGACGCTAGCTGGTTGCTACCAGAGAAACACTACAGAAGTATAAATAATATTCAACTCTGCAATTTGGCAGGCCATGCAAACATTGTATTGTTTTATATTTTTATTTTTGACTTTCAAGCAGTAATAGTGATGGTTAAACAGATTTCTAGACCTTTCCCCTGAATGACAAAGGATCATAACACTTGTGCCCCCAAGGTTAACAAGTTCCATACTATATATAGTAACTTAATGCTTAATGACCTCTAGCCTCGACCTTTGCAGGCTATAGGTTTTGCACAAATGCTCTCTGACAAACCACTACTTTAACTGTGCAAGTGCACAAAGTGACAATTTTTACAATCGCAGAGTCAAAGTTAACCCATTAAAATCGGAAAAGCATCAGTGTCATTTTTTAATTTTTGATTGTTGACTATTCAAAAAGAGCCGATCTACAAGCTCACATCGGGCCATTTTGTGCCACACTGCAAACTTGTACAGCTGCTATTTTTGAGCATTTTATAAATCATCTTTAAAGTGTTTGAAAAATCTTGAAAGTTTGAGAATGCTGTAGAAACTTGTAGAATCGGATTCTGGATTGAACATTAGCCCAAAAATAGCAGATCTACAAGCTCACAAATCATCAACGTGTTGTGAGCTTGTAGATCTGCAATTTGTTTATAAGATTGGTGTAGACGGGGAAAAACAGTCCAAGTACAGAGCAACTCCGGTCCAGTTTAACAAAGCCTAGAGCAGGGGTGCCCGCACCTTTTTGACTTTAGAGCTACTTTCAAAATGACCAGCTCAACAAGATCTACCCCAAGAAAAAAAAATCCCATTGCTGAACATAGTTTAAAATGTACCTGAAGGGGCTTTGGAATAGCAGTGTTGGCGTTACAAACCCATTCGGAATGGGAAATTGAAGGGGGGAAATGGAATTGGTACTGTTTTGTATATAACTTATGTAATGCTGCTTGTGCGCAACACTCTTGAAAACTAAGTATTTCACTGTGGGTTTGAGCTGACAGGCCTTATTTGATGTTAATCAATAAAGTCACCATAATTCAAGTGGCAGATGCCTTAATTTTTTTCCCCCTTTTTTTATTATATTTTTAGGATGTCATGTCATGTGATCTAAAGGCTGTGCCCTTTGTGATCTACTGGTAGATCTTTTGGGCACCCCTGGCCTAGAGGGTTTAAGTGGTGTGTTTCAGCCTGCACAAACGTGCAAAACTGTGCAGTAGATGTGAATATGCCACAATCATGGCAGAACCGTTTGATGATTAACAGCACCTGACCTCTCTGACCTCTGACCCTTAGTGCGTGACCAACACAGGGACAACAGGCCTGCCGGCCAAGTCCTTCTGTCGCGTCACCTGACCACATCACCTGTCTGACACCCCGCTGTGTCCTGTTGAACATGACAAGTGGTGTGGCCTCGGAGAAACAAGAAACACCAGAATGACACATACATGCATGGAAAGGATAATAATGTGTGTGTGTGTGTGTGTGTGTGTGTGTGTGTGTGTGTGTGTGTGTGTGTGTGTGTGTGTGTGTGTGTGTGTGTGTGTGTGTGTGTGTGTGTGTGTGTGTGTGTGTGTGTGTGTGTGTGTGTGTGTGTGTGTGTGTGTGTGTGTGTGTGAATGCACACATGCGTCTGTATGTTTGGTACCAATGTAGCCCATTGCCCCATAGCACTGTATGGTTTAAGGTCACTTGGGCCACCCAGGCTTAATTAACTATATGGAATTGTATGATGCGCGGTAAAATCTTGAGTGTTGATTTACCTCTGAGACAGTATAATATAGTATGATGTGTAAATGTATTTGAATGCACTTACCTATGCCTGTACTAACTGTGTGAATGTATTTGAATGCACTTACCTATGCCTGTACTAACTGTGTGAATGTATTTGAATGCACTTACCTATGCCTGTACTAACTGTGTGAATGTATTTGAATGCACTTACCTATGCCTGTACTAACTTTGTGTGTGTGTTATTGTTATTGCACAATAACTGTATGTACAACATTTTTATGTGGCAACCGGTCCAAGACATAAAATAACCTTGAAAATCCTCAACACGTGTTGATTTAACGCCAAAATAGAGGACTTCACTGTGTGATTAAGACGAACGCATCCCCTACATGGACTACATGACACAGCATTAGTGCATATTGTACACACAGCCAAATGCATGCTGAGTTCAATGAACACTCAGGACTTCCCTGTGTACATAAGGTGTGTATGCCTCCATCCATACGCATTGGTTCTTAATACCGTACCTGCAGGGGTGTAAAGTAACTATAAAGACCATTTACTTAATGTACAATTTTGAGATATTTGTACTTGAGTATGTCAAATTTTCAGTACTTTTACTTCTACTCCACTACATTTCACTTAGGGGGCGGCAGTGGCTCAGGGGTAGAGTGACCGGATGGAAACCGCAAGGTTCCCAGTTCAAACCTGGGCTCCCCCTGAGTTAGTCTTGAAGTGTCCTTGAGCAAGACTCTGAACCCCTAATTGCTCCCGCTGTGCAAGTTAGTGCCTTGCATGGTTTCCTCCGGCATCGGTGTGTGAATGTGTGTGTGAATGGTCGAATGTAATGCACAATCTTTGTAAAGCGCCTTGGATAAAGGCGCTACATAAATGCACCATTTACCATTTAGTTACTTTGTAAATTTAGATTATTATTACAAAACATACATTAACAACTTCAGCCCTATATACATTTCGGCCATGGGAAAATAGCCGATCTACAAGCTCACAATGCGTCGCTCTGTAGATCTGATGTAGTCGTGTTGTAGATCTGCTATTTTCAAAAGATTTGTATACATTTTGAAAACTTGAAATGGGGCAGTCTGCATAACGAGTACTACTTTTGGTACTTTAAGTACTTTTTGATACCAATACTTTTGTACTTTTACTCAAGTACATTTTGAACTGCGGAGTCCGGACTTTTACTTGTAACAGAGTATTTCTATATTTCCCTCAAACATTTGAGTAGTTTTTCCATGGCTGCGTATATACCTGTGGCATGCTGGTCCGCGGCCCGCCGCTTGCCCTCTCCGTCCATGTAGGAGCTGAGGGCCCTGGAGAAGTGCTCGTCAACCACGCTGCTGATGTCTCCCTGGTAGTAGGTGAACAGGACGCAGCGCGACGTCAGGTACTCGGCCTCGGGGGCCTCCTGTTTCTCCTTGGGGCCCTCCTCGGGCCGCGAGGCAGCAGGGGGGTAGGAGGAAGAGGACGAGGAGGACGAAGAGGAGGAGGCGGAGGCTGCGGGGCCGGGGCCTCCTGCGCCGCTGGGGCCCCCGGACACCCCCTCGGGACCCCTGGGAGTGTCCATAAAGTCTCGGGAATGAGGAGAAGCACTGCTCAGACTGAAAGGTGCCTGTGAGGGAGGGGTGTGAGCAGGGGGAGGTGGGTGAGAGGAGGAAGGCTGTTGAGACAGTTGTTGCAGAGGACAGATTTGGAGCCGACTTAGACAATTGACATAATGTTTGACTGGTGTGTGTGTGGGGGGGGGGGGGGGGGGGGGGAGGGGGAGGTATAGCACATGTATACTGATTATGTTGGGGTTTTTTATGTTAATTTAATTTAAGGTTATTTAAATGCTCGCTTTACTGGCATTACACACTTTACACTGTATTACTCATTACTATATCCTTGTATTTTATTAGCTATTAACTTTTATTAGCTTAATTGTATTATAGGTTACCTTGTTTATTTATTTGATATGTTGGACATTGTTAGCACTGTCTCACTGAATCTCACATCAACATTTCACTGACTGCACTGTATACTGATCAGGCTACATGGACATGACAAATACAATCTCTGCGTCTTCATTTCTTTGAAATGTTCAATAACAGGTTTTGAAATGTGTAAAGAGCAGTCAATAATACTACAAAAATAACGTTTGTTGAAAATAAACATTTAAATAATGCATGTGATAAATGACCCCTGACATATATTGTCACTTTGCAGAAGTTCCCCCCGTTTCAACTAATATTTCATGCGTGTATGCTTATATATACCGGTAGGCTAATTTGGTTTGACGCACAGTTTGCAAAGTTCCTTCCTAAAAAAACGACACGTTTTCGACGAGAAGAAGAAACGTTTGAAAAACCCACGACCCATTCCGTACCTGTAAGCTATTGATGAAAGCTGGAGCGGTTGGCGCGTACGGTGCGTAATGTCCATAGGCTGGGTACATAACATCCAAACAGCTCATGGTAAAGGAGCGGTGTCCTATCTGGCCGCCGTGGCCGCTGGTGACGCCGGGAAGTGTCGCGCTGTCTTAAATAAACCGACTTTGCTGCAGAGAGGGCGCGACAACATTCCGTGATTTAGCCACGGAGAAAGTGTGATCGGTGTCGGTGGTCACAACCACTGGTCAGTCAGTGTGAGAGGAAGCTCGTGCCAGACTCGACATCGTCGCTCCAAAAAAGTGTGCGCTTGTGCCGGTCTCTCTCTGCGCTCAACGACAGCTGCGCCGGGTTTTGCTCAGTAGCAGAATGTAATGTGGTGAGGTAGGTTTATGGATGGGGCATGATGAGTGTGATGAGTGTGTGTCCTGTGCTCGCTGTAGCCTACATCCCCTGTCTGTCAACCCCTCCCACCTTGCTCTGACCCCCACCCCGTAAACCCAGAAGCTTCTTCATTGACTGCATACAATCCCTGATGATGACCTATACCTGTCCAATGTGTCCATTGACAAATTGACTTATTAGCATAAGTTATATATATATATATATATACAGACTAGGCTGCCATGTAGTTAATAGATCCAAAGTTATAAATCAAAAGGTTTTAGATTAAAATGAAGGAAAAAAAAGAAATTAATTCAGAATTTGTATTTCTACAAAATTGTCACACATGCATTGTGTGACAATGTTGGAAGCAACTCAATGAAAACTACTGAAATTCTAAAGGTTAAAAAGAAAGTAAGCTCTGGTATTCCGGCTACACAAATAGAACTGGATGAGGTCATGGGATTTGTAACCCAGTCCATTCACAACAATGAGCACAT